>NW_026606319.1:0-392500 GCF_029834395.1 Sorex fumeus | reverse complement strand
ATGGTCTGACGGACCCGGGAGCACGAAAGTTTGTCAGTCTGTCCCTGTGCCTCCCGGTGATCCATCGTGAAAAAAAATTATTTAAAAAAATTATATAAAAAGAAAAAGAAAAAGAGGAAAGCCAGCCGGCCGGCCGGCCGGCCGGCCAGCCAGCCAGCCAGCCAGCCAGCAAGCCGGCAAGGAAAAGAGTGCATCCTGACTCATGGAATCGTGTCATAATGACTACATTAAAAAAAAAAAATACAATACGTGAGTTGATGTCAATAAGCAAGCCAGCAAAGCTAAGAAAGCGAGCGAGCAAGCAAGCAAGCGAGCTAGCAAGCTAGCAAGCTAGCAAGCCAGCAAGCTAGCCAGCCAACAAGCAAGCAACAAACAAGCAAGCAAGCGAGCGACAGAGTCCACCCTGAACACCGACAGAACAAAATAGAGAAGCAGGGCCTGGATAGGGGCGGTGGAGCATGGGCACGGGTGGAGGGATGGGTACTGGATGATGGTATGTCGAGACGATCATGGTAAGACAGACATGTGAGCACGAAAGTTTGTCAGTCTGTCCCTGTCCCTCCAGCTTGTCCCTTCGTGAAAAAAATTAAAAAAAAAAAAAAAAAAAAGAGGAAAGCCAGCCAGTCAGCCAGCAAGCCGGCAAGGAAAAGAGTACATCCTGAGGAGGTACCGACAGGACCAAAAAGAGAAATATATATATATATATATATATATATATATATATGTGTGTGTGTGTGTGTGTGTATATATATGTGTGTGTGTGTGTGTGTGTGTGTGATTTATTAAAAAATTAATTTATGAGAGAGAGAGAGAGAGAGAGAGAGAGAGAGAGAGAGAAGCCAGCCAGCAGGCCGGCCAGCCAGCCAAAGAGTACATCCCGAGCGCCGACAGGACCAAAGAGAAAAGCAGGGCCTGGATCTGGATCTTGCTGGTGGAGCCACGGCACGGGTGGACGGACGGGTACGCACTCACTCCCTCCCGGGTCATGGTCTGACGGACCCGGGAGCACGAAAGTTTGTCAGTCTGTCCCTGTGCCTCCCGGTGATCCATCGTGAAGAAATTGATTTAAAAAAAAAAAAAAAAAAAAAAAGAGGAAAAGCCAGCCGGCACAAGAGCACATCCTGAGTACAGACAGGACAAAATGGAAAAGTTTTTTTTTTTTTCTTTGCAAAATAGAAAAGCTGCGTGAGTGAGGTACCGGGAGGAAGGGAGGAAGCATGAAGTGGGTGTCGACAGACAGGGAGGAATGCCCGTCCCTTGAAACCGGGGTGGGTGCAGTGTTCAAGGGCCTGTCGCAGTCACTTAGCTCGGGCCTCTTCTCCTGGTGCCGCCACACTCTCCGCCTCCCTCCCAGGGAAAGTGCTCTATGCTGAAGCCCCGTGGCACTGTTCCCCGGGCCACGCGCTCGCCTCCTCGCCCCCCACTGCCCCCCGCCCTTCCATGAACTCATTCGTGGACAATCCCTCAGTCAGGCAGGTCAGGTAGGTCCCGTTGGTTTCTTGAATTCAGAATGCCCTCTCACTCCCCTTTGGACCCCAAATAGGAGTCGGCCTCCCACGCAGCACTCCCTCGGAGTTCTTCTCGAGAAAGGAAACCTCTGGGATTCCTCCCTCCCTCCCTCCCCCCCTCCAGAGACTCCCCCTCTCCCCAACCAACCCCTGGCGGCGCGGATGATGACTCGGACTACAGGAATGATCGATTTATGGATTGATTTATTGATTTCTTGGGGTGGGGGTGGGGGTGGGGGTGGGGGTGGGACCGAAAGCCGGGCGTGCCTGTACTGGTCTAACCGGTTTCGAGGCAGAGTCCGTCTTCCTGTAGAGCCGGAGAGGGCGGGTGGACCACAACTCCCAGAGTGCTCCACGTCGCCGCCGCCGCCGCCGCCGCCGCCGCCGCCGCCGCCGCCGCCGCCGCCGCCGCCGCACCAAAGGGGGGGGGGGGGGGAAATGAATGAATGAATGAATGAATCAATAGATAAAATAAAATCAAATAAAAATCAAGCAAAACAGAAACCAAAGGACTTTCTCAGAGAGCTGGTCATTGTCATACAGTCGCGCGCGCTCGACCGCTCAGGGAGTGAAATGAAAACAACTCCGCCGCCACCCCGACCCCGACCCCGACCCCGACCCCGACCCCGACCCCGACCCCGACCCCGACCCCGATCCTCGATCCGTACCTTACCGTACCTTCCCGTGCCTTCCCGTGCCTTCCCGTGCCTTACCGTACCGGTCTGTCCCCGCCCCTCCCCCTCCTGGAATACTGCCCGCAGGCGGCCTCCCTGCCGCCCCCTCCCCCACGGATGGGGGTGGGGAAGAAATAGAAAAGCGGCCACGAGGGGGCAGAAAGGTGCAGGAAGGGGAGGGGGGAAGGGAAAAAAAAGAGCTGCAGGAAGAACTAGAAAAAAAAAACAAACCAAAAAACAAAAGGCGCAGGAAGGAAAGGGGGGAGGGGAGCCGCCAGTCGTCAGCCGCCGCTCCAAAGACAGGGGCGCCGGCCGGCCGGCCTGGAGATCCGAGTGCCAGAGGGACGGACGGACGGACGGACGGACGGACGGACGGACGGACCCGACCCGAAGCGAGGCGAGGCGAAGCGAAGCGAAGAAGTCTGCGCAGGGATGGATCTCCAGCGGGAGGAGAGGACGTGCGAAAGTGATGCAGAGAACCTCAGGAGCGAGCAGAGCGCGGAGCGCAGAGCCTGGAGCCCCGGAGGTTGAGTAGCCGGAACAGCCAAGCGGAGGCTCGTTGAAATATAAAATGTACCAGGGAGGAAGAGGGAGACGGAGAGGGAGAGGGAGAGGGAGAGGGAGAGGGAGAGAGAGAGAGACAGACAGAGAGAGAGAGAGAGAGAGAGAGAGAGAGAGAGAGTAACGGGATTTCGGTGCTCGGTGGTGGTGGTGGTGGTGGTGGTGGAGGAGGAGGAAAATGGACACTGGTGAAGGGACGAGTGTTTCATCATTGCATGACTGAGATTTCAACCCGAAAGCTTTGTAACTGTTTCTCACGGTGATTCAAGAAATAAATTGATATTTAAAAAAAAATCCGGGTGGCTCAACCGGTCGACCTCGGGACGCAGCGGGGGCCAGAGTCCGGGGTGGGGGCGCGGATGGATGGTGAGAGTTGCGCGCGGGGGGGGGGGGGGGGGGGGGGCGGGAAGGGTGGTGGGTGATGGGAGGGGACGTGGGGAAGGGTGGTGGTGGTGGTGCGAGGAGGGGGGGAGGGGGGGAGTCTCTGTATGCAGAGATCCAACATAGGAGATTTAGTCTTTTTTAAGTGAATTTTCATAAATTATCTTCTTTAGCAGGGAAGCTGCGGGCTTACTCTGGATTCAGCATCTCACGCAGACAGCCATTCAAAGCTACAGAAAAATCTGGAACGAACTCTGAAATATAGTTTTAAAATACATTTTAAAATATTTTAAAACTTAGGGGCCAGATAGATAGCACAGCAGGTTAGGCACTTGCCTTGCACAAAGTTGATTAGGGTTTGATCCCTGACACCCCATATGGTCCCTAAAACTCAACAGGGGTGATCCTTGAGCACAGAGATAGAAGCAAGCCCTGAACACAGCTGGGTGTGGCGCCAACCCTCACCCCTGCTAAATATGTATTTTTTAAAGGATCGATTCCAGAGTAACACCTGAATATCTCTGGGTGTGCTCCTACTCCCCCAAACTAAAGAAACAAGCGATAGAGAGTTTTAAAACAAAAGCCTTCTGATATTTAAAAATCAATTAAAAAACTGAATTAAAAATATTAAAATCCTAGAGCTAAGAAAATAGCTCAAATAAAAGCACATGCCTAACATGTCAGATCCTGTACCATGAATACCACTGAAAGTATCCCCAACGCCACCAGTTTTTGGCCTTATTTTAAAATATATACATATATAACATATATAAAAAACCAAAGCTCAAGATTGGAAGAATATAAGCTGCAATTTAATAGTTTCTAAATCTAAATATTTGTAGCACTCATTTTACAAAAACACTTTCAGTTCTAGAATTACAAATTACTGATTCCATGCAACTTTTATAATTAAATTCACCATTAGGAAGGAAATGTTTTCCATGGCTAAGTATTTTTTGAGATATAAATAACAAAGTATTTGTTTTAGGTGTTCAACATGACCTGATATACATATACATATACATACATATATATATATATATGAACTGCAAAATGCTGATCACAGCAAGTTAACATTCATCATCACAGTTTTCATTTTTTTTCTTATAAGAATGTTGAAGATGTACTGTCTTAGCAACTCAAAGTAAAACTTAAATAAGAATGCTTTCATATCATGATATGATAAAAAGTGTAAAACCAATAGAATCTATCACTAAAGTCTTAATAATGGCACCCAGTTTTTGATGCAGAACTGTTAGTTAAAGGAGTAAAGGATGTATTTCAGTGGGAGAGTACATGCTTCACATGTACGTGGTCCTGGGATCAATTCCCTGCATTCCCTGCACCATAAGACTTGAAATTGAAAATTTAAAAACTTACCCATATTGTGGTGCTCCCGTTTTAAAGTCTCCGAAAGTGACATGAACATCATCCTCATCATCATCACTGTCACTGTCACTATCATATTCAGTTTCAGTCACTTTCTATACCAACATAAACAGTGATAAAATACATTCAATAATCCACCTTCAACATCTAGTAACTGAAAAAGTAACCAATTTGTTTCATCTATGAGATTAGAGTTATGAAACCAATGTTTCCATTTCTTCTTTGTAACTTTAATGTTTTAAAACCTAAAAAAAGTGATAGAAATGTGAAAAAAAGACGCTTTCAAGAAGTTTTTGTAAGACTACTTAATGTATCTTTATATGTAAAGCTTTCTCTCTTGCAAAAAGGATCTAAGGGGATGTGCTAAGATATCCAGCAGATAGAACCATAAAAAGTAGGTATTTGAAGAACTTTTGGTAAAAGGAATGTGAAGATAAGAGTGAAAAATTAATTATGGAGCTGGAGCAATAGCATCGCTGGTAGGGCATTTGTCATGCGCATGGCTGACCCTGGATTCGATTACCAGCATCCCATATGGTCCCCTGAGCACTGCCAGGAACAATTCCTGAGTGCAGAGCCACTGCATCACCAGGTGTGACCCGAAAAGCAAAAAAAAAATTAATCATACTAGGCACAGTGTTAGGTTGAAAAGCAACAAAATGTTACCAAAGAGCTCACCAGTCATGGTATTCATTTATATCTAGAAGAGGTCTTGCCACAAAATGACCGGGAATATATTTTATCTGAAAAACTAAAAAACATCAGCATACTTAGGAAAGTGTTATTCTGGCTCTAAACAGCTATTTTGTCCATACTATTCTATTAGTTGAGATAACTAATTTTATATATATTATATATATTATATATATAATTTTATATATATTATCGAATATAGCCTGCCCACAGGGCAGAGTCTGGCAAACTCCCCGTGGCGCACCAAATATGCCAAATACCAGTAACAATGATGGGTCTCATTCTCCTAAAAAGCCTTGAATATAATCTCAGGGCTAGGATGAAAGACACGTTACTGGGGCCTGCTCGAGGCAATCGACGATTAACAGGATGATGAATGAATGATGAATGAATGAATCCTATTAGTTAACTTAAAAAAAAAAAAGCATGATTTAAACCCGTATTTATCAATAAGAGACAGTATGAGACCAGGATGTTCCAAGGGGCAACCAGCCGAATGCCCATGGGTGGGAGAAAGTAGGAGACTAGAGGACCATTAGTAGGAGAGGGCAGGCCACCAGGCCACACGTGGAAAAAAAGGCTGGAAGGGGCCAGAGTCTGAAAAAGACGGAAAAACATTTTTACCAGGACAAGTTTAATCCTGCAGAGTACCAATCTCTTTGTTTCATAGAAATAATTGAATATATTAAAATCTTCAAAAGACCATGGTAAATTAATCTTGCAAAACATCACTTTGAAGGTGAATGAGGTCAGAGACCAACATACAAAATAACATCAAACCAAAAAAACCAATTATTTTTTAAAAGAACTGTGATAATCTAACAGGTTCAGAACTCAAATGAAAGCAATAAACCTCTGCACACACTCTATTTCATCTGAATACCTTCCCACTATTTCTTTTCACTGTGCATCAAATAAAAATACCTGACAACCAGATTGTGCAGGATACTCAAAAGTCTAGCTAAAGGTAGACTTTCTTCTTAACTAGAAATCTACAGATTTTAAATACGGAAACAACTGAATTCCAAAGCCTTATGTTACCGGTTGAGGTAAACCATTTTCAGCAGCCTCCTCTTCAATTCCAGATGGAGGATTGGCACTACAAATAAAAACAAGTACACATGTCTGTGGCTACTTTTCAGAAGAGACAGAGTATACTACCTAGTTCTGGTAGTTTCCGAAAATTGTCCACACTGAGAGGGGAAAAACAAGTAAGAGCTGCCTGTTTATTCTTCTATTCCTATGCCTTGCTTTAAATAAATACTAAACACTGAAGGTGACATAAAACTGCCTCCAAAATTTGTTAAGTACAGCAAATTTAAAACTCGACAGAGGTATAATTAAAGGTTTTTAACACTTTTAAAATATGCATCATAATCAATTTTGCTTATTCTAAACCATTTGAATACTACCTAAGGGCTATATTAGATAGCTTTTCTTAGCTAAATCTTTCACTATTCAGTGAACATACCGGCATCTATTTTTTGTTGCATCAATCTTATCAGAAGTGTTCTCAGTTGTAAAGGAAGAAAAATTTAAATTAAAAAAATCATTTTTGTTTAGGACTTCCAATTTTATATTAACAAGAAGTATCAAGGCAAAACTCTAATCTAAAAAATTAACTGGAGTGGGACCGGTAGTACAGCGGATAGGGCGTGTGCCTTGCACACGGCGATCCTCAGCATCCCATAGAGTCCCCTGAGCACCAGGAGTAATTCTTTAATGCAGAATCAGGAGTAGCCACTGAGCATCGCTGGGTGTGACCCAAGGAAAAGCAAAATATATACAACTAAAAGACAATGAATACCGCAATCTGTCCGGTTACAACAAAATAGAGAACGATAAAGTTCTCGTTTCCAATTAAGGCAAGTACATAGCCAATGGACCACCCAATAAAACCGATATGACTATAGAGCCTAGCTTCTTAAAACAGATCATCGTCCCATATGGTCATGACACACTGTGGGGTTGCATAACCAAATGTAAATGTAGCAAAACAAGTTTCACAATAAATTTGTAATTATTACTAAATGTTTACTGTTACTGTGTTTGGCATATTGAAGACATCACGGGTAGCTTGCCAGTCTTTGCCGTGCTGGCGAGATACTCTCACTAGCTTGCCGGGCTCTCCAAGAGGGGCGGAGGAATCGAACTCGGGTCGGCCATGTTGGCCGCTTGTAAGGCAAATGCCCTACCTGCGCTACTGCTCCAGCCCACGATGTTACTATGGAGATGGAGACGTTACTGGGCCCGCTGGAAAAAACTGATGAACAACGGGAGGACCGTGACCATCACCGTGATACTAAATGTTTGATATGCCTGGATTGTGCATAAATGTCTTGGGTGAAATGATGTCACATGTAGAAAAAAGTGTAAGAAATCCTGCTACAATATGATTTTGTTTTAAATTATAATTCTGGGACAAAAAAAAACAATAGTACTATGGGTAGGGCACTTGCTGTGCACATGGTGAACCCAGGTTGGAGCCCCATCACCCCATATTGTCCCCAAAGCCTGACAAGAATGATTCCAAGCATGGCAGTGTGTGGCCCCAAAACTAAAATTCATAAAGCAATTCTGGGGGCTGGAGTGATAGCACAGTGGGTAGGCTGTTTGCCTTGCACACGGCTGATCCGAGTTCAATCCCAGCATCCCATATGGTCCCCCAAGCACGGCGGGAGGTATTTCCTGAGCGCAGAGCCAGGAGGAACCCCTGAGCATTGCCAGGTGTGACCCCTCAAAAAAGCAAAAAATAAAATAAAATAAAATAAAAGTAATTCTGATAGTGGGGATTAACCAGTTTCTATTTTATAGATAAGGAAATTAAAAGCACAAAGCAATTAATTCACAATTAGCAAGAGCTCAGGAAGGCAGAGCCCTAGTCCAGTGGGGACGCTGTTTGCCTTGCACAGCTGACCAAGGTATGATCCCTGGCACTCCAAATGGTACCATGCACGGTACCACCAGGCGTAATTCATGAGTGCAGAGCCAGGAGTAATCCCTGAGCATTGCTGGCTGTGGCCCCCAAAAGCCAAAATAAAATAAGAGTTCTAAAAATTCTCAAAACTCTTCTTTAGATCACTGTTAATTTCTCTGAAACTTGCCATGCAGTTTCTCTAAAGTCCATTACTCTCTAGTGGTATTTTGCAACACCATCCTCAACTGAAGCAACACGAAAGGTTGAAAACTGGAAACCTTGCTGAACTCTCATTGCTCAATTGCTTGATCTAAGGAAACAAAATGCAAATATCATTCCTCAGTACCTGGCGGGACCCAGGAGACATTCGGCCTTTCTGCCCGGCCGTCAGGCGCCCCGTCTCCCCTCGAACGACTCCGAAAAGCCCGACTTTCGGGCAGGAGGCGCCGTTTGCCGCAGGTGCGTCCTCGCGCACTGGCCGGCGGGAAACCAGCCGTTGGCGGGGCGGGGGCGGCGCCGTTCCCGGGCGCTCGGCGAAGCGCTGAGGACCGGAGGGGGGTGCGGGCAGCTCGGAGGGCCGCGGAGGGCGTCCCACAGCCGGGGGACGAGGAGACAGAGCGAGACGCCCCGGGAGGAGCGCCGGGGAGCAACGGGCGCCAGGTACAGGCGGCGGCGGCGGCAGGGACACGGTGCGGCGCGCGAGCGGCGCGGCTTCTGCGCACGCGCAGCAACGACCCAGCGGCGCGGCGGCGGCGACCTGAGCCTGACTGCGCCTGCGCGACTGAGGCCCCGCCCCCAAGAAATCCCGCTCCGCCTCCCAGCGAGGCTTTCTCGCCGCGTCCGCGTCAGCTGCGCCTCCCCTCCCCCACCCTCCCTCTGGGAACCCTTATTGCTTTGCCCAGGGGTGCTTCGTTTTCACCTTTCCTTTCTTTTCTTTTGTTTTCCTTTCTTCTCTTCTTTTTTCCTTTCCTTTTCTTTTCTTTCCTTTCCTTTTCCTTCCTTTCCTTTTCCTTTCTTTTCTTTTCTTTCCTTTCCCTTTCTTTCCTTTCCTTTCCTTTTCCTTTCCTTTCTTTCCTTTCCTTTTCCTTTATTTTCTTTCCTTTCCTTTTGTTTTCCTTTTCTTTCCTTTCCTTTTCTTTTCTTTCCTTTCCTTTCCTTTTCCTTCCTTTCCTTTTCCTTTCTTTTCTTTTCTTTCCTTTCCCTTTCTTTCCTTTCCTTTTCCTTTCCTTTCTTTCCTTTCCTTTTCCTTTCTTTTCCTTCCTTTCCTTTCCTTTCCATTTCCTATCTTTTCTTTTCTTTTCCTCTTTTTGTTTTCATCCTCCCGAAAGATTTGGCTTTGTTCCTCACTTGGAATCCGCGTGGCTTGACACAGAGCTGTCAGGAAAGTCTCGTGTCTCGTGACTGAAATCATCACTCCAGGCTACTGGAGAGATTCAAGATCCAACTAAGACAAGAAACTGAGATATGATGGATGCGTTCTCCCTGTTAGACCATTACAGACACAGTCAAACACCTCCACTTTTCCAGGGGCAGCCTTTGTTTTCTGTGAGGTGTGCGGGTCCCGCCGTTTTCTGGGTATTTGCTTCAGGTGTGTATTGTTAGGCACGAAAACCAAGTTGCTAGCAGGTTTCAAGATACAGTCGTCCTATGTGTGTCATTCTGCTAACCGCGTTGCACCCTCCGCCCCCTTTTTTTAACAGTGTGGTAAAGGTTCTATGTTAGTACATATCAAATTGTGTTCATTTTTAAGTGCTTCATACTATTCTACGATATGGCGATCACAAAATGAATGTGGTTATATTCCTATTTATACGTACGTAGACTGCTTTCACATTTCACTTAAAATTATTTTCTAATTTAAACTTCTTACTGTAAGGATTTCTTGTACAAGATTTGGATCAGGGTTTCTCGAAGATACATCAAAATGCATGAGTGGTTATCATTTCAATAGATGAGTTTTGAGAACTCTTCTTTCAAGAAAATGGCACAAAATGAGTCAAAGTAGTTGTTCTAGTTCTTAACTGCAAACCATCTGGTTCCATTCTCAGGTAATCAACCTCACTATAGTTCAGTTTTCACATTTAAGTTGTAGAAAAGCTGAATTTGATGATCTCTTGGTCCCTTTGGATCTAAATTTTTTTTTTTAAAAAGTGTACTAACTTTTCAATGAAAAAAATATTCACCTTAGGTTTTAAAAACCAATGGGATTACTTGCTGGCTAATAATATGCATTTACTAATTGCCGAGTATCTGCAATTATTTTATGTATAATAACTGCTGATTATTTAGAACTAAGCAAAGAAAGAGTAAAACATGATCGCTGCCCTTAAAGAACTCTCCGTTTTTTAAAGTGTGTTAATTAAATCTTTACTATGAAAGATTTATGCCATAATTGAGACTCACAGTTTCCCTACCCTCTAATACACAGATTGTGTTAAGTAAATTATGTGGTTTTAGTTTGCATTGCCTTTGAACACCCCTTTTACGGCTATTCTGTCCACCCTGTTTAATACCTTTCATCTGTCTTAAGTCCGCTAATGTGTTATCTATTTTGTGAACCTTATAAAATTTCACCTCCTCCCTTTTCTTTATTCAAAAAAACTAATTTTGCCGAGTCTAGCAAGAGTAAGGAAGTTTCTGGGCTAGGTAGATTTAGCACTGAGGGAAAAAAATCCTCCTGTCAGTGTGCAGTACATTACATATGGATAAGAATTTCAAAGAGTGAGGCTGGAGTGATAGCACAGCAGGTTGGGTGTTTTCCTTGCATATGGTTGACTCCGGTTTGATTCCCAGCATCCCATATGGTTCCCTGAGCACTGTCAGGAGTAGTTCCTGAGTGCACGAGCCAGGAGCAACCCCTGTGCAACACCGGGTGTGACCCAAAAAAGCAAAAAACAAAGAAAAAGAATTTCAAAGAGTAAATAGAAAAAGGACTCCAAGGGAGGAGTGTTGAAGAGGAGGAATGGGTGCTCTTTTATCAAACGGTCCAAGAAAACTTACTGATGAAGAAGTTGAGTAGAAATCTGAATGGAAAGCTGTACGCCCCTTGGCTTTCTGGGTGAAGTCCTATCAGATCACTGAGAATAGAAAATGCAGGGCTGGGTCTGAAGAGAGAGTACATCGGGTAAGGAACTTGCCTTGCACATGACCAGCCCAGGTTCTATCATCAGCATCCTATATGGTCCCCTGAGCACTGCGAGGGGTGGTTCCTGAGTGCAGAGGCAGGCGTTCCCCCAGAGCATCACAAGATGTGGCCCCAAAACAAACAACAAAAGCAGGACTCTACGACAGAGCATATTTGGCGTCCGTGAGGAATCTAAAACATAAATAGAGTGGAATGAACGGGGGGAAAGGATAAAGTCGGAATTTCTGGCGAGATGGTGGAGGTAGTACAGTACAAATCATTTCCTCCTAGTTTCTGGCTGCTAATCTGGCATGAATTTTTCACATCACATAGTCACTGGGTGACCTATCTGCATACATACCTGAAAAACTGTTTATGAGACCCAGGCTTCCCTTAAACAAGAGGTGCTTGTTTTCATGAGTTGATGAACGTTGGTGGTTTCATGGGAGAACCAACTGCCACTTGCTGAGGATTGTCTTTCTCTTTCCAGTGCCTAAAACGAGCTTGCTTCCAAGGCATTACTTAAATGAAATGAAGAACTGAAGAATAATAATTGATGCAGGACTGGAGCAATAGTACAGCGGGTAGGGCCTTTGCCTTGCATGTAGCCAAGCTGGGTTCAATCTCTGGCATCCCATATGGTCCCCTGAGCACTGCCAGGACTAATTCCTGAGTGCAGAGCCAGGAATAACCCCTGAGCACTGCCAGGTGTGACACCCCCCAAAATAATAATTGGTGCAACAAAATTGCCCCCACCATGGAGGTAACATTTGAACTCAGCTTTTGAAATGAAGACATCCATGAGAAGAGAAGCCCATAAATAACTAATAACCACTCTTAAAAGGCCTCATCTCCAAACTGAGCTGTGACTGGATAGGAAAGGTATGACTAGATAGTGAAGCTGATAACTAGATAGTAAAGATATCTTTATTTCCTAATTCACCTAGGGATAGGTCAAAGATATAAATGGAAGATATTATATAAAAGTATAACCTCAAAGCTGGTGATGTGGCTTAATGGTAAACTATAATATACCTTGCATGCAAAAGATCTGGGTTCAGTTCCTTGCACCAAAATTCATATACCTACATAGACGTGTGTGTGTAGAGTATTGAATGTATTACTGTATTTTTCCCTTATTATAGGTTAAGTTTCAGTTGGTTCTTCACAAAGCAAATGAAAATCATCAGTTGAAATTAACTCTATAAAATACTAAAAGGGAGTGCTTATTAGATGATACATAGAAAATAATTTCCTAGACTTATTTTAATGGTAAAAATTAAATGAAATAGCCATTCTTTGCCTTTAGTAGACAGCAAGTATCCATAAATGTGATAGATACAAGTAAATGTGGTTTGAATGAATAGGGAGTAGTTAAAATCACATTTTTATCAGGTAAATCTATTCACCTTATGTGTATAATCTTAGCAGGAG
Source organism: Sorex fumeus (assembly GCF_029834395.1). Classification (NCBI taxonomy): domain Eukaryota; kingdom Metazoa; phylum Chordata; class Mammalia; order Eulipotyphla; family Soricidae; genus Sorex; species Sorex fumeus. The sequence continues at coordinate 379,819 of NW_026606319.1, read as the reverse complement.
TTCGCCTGACTCTGCCATAATAACAACTGAGAGCTTGAAATAACTGTTCTCTAGATTCTCTACTCTTTGCTGTCCATCCTGTGAGATCTTTCAAAAAGTTTCCACTCAGCTATTTTTGAAAGTCTCAGAACTTTATTGTTTTTCTGGTTCATTACCGCAAGTGTTCAAAGGGTAATCATGGTTCAGTGGTCAGCAGTCAGTGATCATTCCTCTCAGTGCTCAGGGGACCATGCTATATTGGGATGTAACCCAGGCCTCCTGCTTTCAAACCATGTGCTCATATTTAGAGCTGTGTCTCTGCCCTCAACGTTTTAAGTCATTTTTGTGGGGCTGGAGTGGTAGTACACCGGGTAGGGCATTGGCACGCAGCTGACCTGAATTGGATCTCCAACATCCTATATGGTCTCCCGAGAACCACCAAGAGTACCCCTCAGCATTTCCAGATGTGACCCCAAATGTCAAATAAATAAATAAATAATTTATATTATAAATAAACAACAAAGGATCCAGTGGCTTTCAATTTCTTTATCAGACTATTCTTTGAACTCAGAACAAGCCACTCATTGGATGCTTTCGCTGATAGCTCTCTTGAAAATAGGTCAAATTTATGCTCAAGCCAAAATGTGTGCATTCCTTCCAAAACCTGCCCTTTCCTACTCCCATCCAACCATTTGTTCTAGTGAAAATGTATGCACCCCGAAACCTATCTTTTTGAGTGGGTCGAGTAAAAGGACCTTTTAGCAACAGGCCTACAGATAGGAAGATACTGTACCTGTGGCCTAAAAGCAACAACCTTGTCTGCATGTGCACAAGAAGGAGTTTATAGGAAAAGAACAAGGATCAGCCTTGTTCAAGGTGAATGGCTTAACCTCTGCACTATTTCTCTGGCTATTTTAGATTCTCTTGAAGGTAAGGCTGTGGCTTATTTTTCTTTGTACCTTTATTTTTCTTTGTACTTTTGTCCAATATGGAACCTGAAATGTTTTATATATTGATTAAATTTTGGTTGAATATATAAGTTATTATATATTGGATTGAATGATATGGATTGAATATTTATTTAACACAGTTACTGAGCACCTGTCACATCTTAGTGTTGGGGATCCCAGCTCTCTGGCACACTAGAACAAATATATTATTTTATTATTTTTGGTTTGGGGTCATACTTGGCAGTGCTCAGGGGTTACTCGTAGCTCTGTGCTCAGGAAGTACTCCTGGTGTGCTCAGGAGTCTGTACGGGCTGCCAGAGATAGAACCTGGGTCGGTTGCATGAAAGCCAAATGCTCTCCCCACTGTACTATCACTCCAAACCCTTAGAACAAATATGTTAAAGAAAACAACGTATGTTCAAATTTAGTCAAAGATATTCCAATTATTAGCAGATGTACCAACTGATGTTTGTCTGTTAAGGAGATCAGCGGGACGATAGAGTAATGGAATGATGGTGCTGAGTTAGAAAATTCTCACATGGAAGATGTCATTGAAATCAATAATGTTTGAATGGTTAGGAAGATGACAAAAGTGAAAAAACTGTAAACTTGACCTGTTGGTTTGTTATGTAGGTATGCAACCAAGTTAACAGTGCTCTCTATGACAATAAGCTACACATTAGAAGACATGACATGGTGGTTATTTTTATGTTCTGTAGTGGCTCTGAGTTCAGATGAATAAAGTGATTACTTTTATTATTTTTTTAATTTATTTTGTGATTGAACATAATGTTAGACATGGGTTTCCTATAGGTGATGAACCTGAGGTCTGTTCCTTTATGACTGGCTTGTTGAGAGTTTTAGGTTTTTAATTTATTTATTAAATTGCCACGAGATAGTGACAGCTTTAATGTTAGAGCTTCAGTCACACAATGATCGAAAACCAATTCCTACACCAGTGTAGCTTTTCCACCACCAGTGTCGCCAATATGTCTCCCGCCACCCCCACTCCACCACACCCCTGCCTCTATGGCAGGTAGTTTCCTTCTTACTTTCTCTCTCTACTTTGGGATATGATGGTTTACAATACAATTCCTGAGAGGCCATTATGTTTGGTCCTTGGTCAGCTTTTGGCTCACATCGCCTATCCCAAGCGATCCTCCAACCATCACTGACTTGGTGGTCCCTTCTCTATTCCAGCTGCCTTCTCCCAGAGCACTTGAGGCAGGCTTCCAACGACGGACCAATCCTCCTGGCCCTTGTGTGTACTCTCAGTAGCTTGCCAGGCTCTCCGAGAGGGGCAGAGGAATCGAACTCGGGTCGGCCATGTCGGCCATGTGCAAGGCAAATGCCCTACCCGCTGTGCTATTGAGCAAGGCAATAGTGATATTTGTTAATCCTATTTGCAGTGCTGCTTTGTGAATAAAAATCATTTCACCTTATAGATGCCAACATATTAGTTGAGTATTTATCATTGGAGGGAAATAGATTTGCAGGTTCAGAAGTTGTTCTTTACTTACTGAAAGGGGGAAAGCATAAGCATTGAGGAGAAGACCAGCTGGGCCTGAATTATAGCAATATTTCTATCAACGTCTAAGTCCACCATCTTTTTTGTCTGTTTTTTGTTTGGGGCCATAACTGGCTATGCACTCAGGATTCACGGCTGACAGGCTGAGGTGTCCATCAAGGGTGCCAGGGATCAAACCTGGGTGAGCCACATGCAAGCATTTGCCCTACTTGATGTACTATCGCTCCAGCCCCTAAGTCTCCCAGGTTTTGTTTTCTGAATTGTACAAGGGAAAGTTGTGTTGTGGGTAGTTCTGTTCACTGTTGGAATGATAATCTTCCAAACAATGATCAAGTTAGGGCTAGAGCAATAGTATAGCAGGCAGGGAGTTTGCCTCGCACATGGCCAACCCAAGTTCGATCCGCAGCATCTCCTATGGTCCCCTGAGAACCACCAGGAATAATTTCGAGTGCAGAGCCAGGAATAGCTCCTGAGCAGCACCAGGTGTGACCCCAAAAGTAAAAATAATAATCACGATCACGATCACGACCACCCTGTTGTTCGTCGATTGCCTCGAGCAGGTGCCAGTAACGTCTTCTTCGTCCTAGCCCTGAGATTTTTTTTTAAAGTGCCATATTCAAGGCTTTTTCAGGGTTAGGAGAATGAGACCCATCATTGTTACTGGTATTTGGCATATTGGGTATACCACGGGGAGTTTGCCAGACTCTGCCGTGTGGGCATGTTACATTTGGTAGCCTGCCAGTTTGACCAAATGAGGAATGAGATGATAAGATGTCACGCGGCCTGTTGGGCCCTGGTGGAGACAGTCAGGCATAGGGTAGGAGACTCTGCCTTGCTCTCTCCCAGGAGCTGAGTGTGATAATCTCTGGATCCTGGCCGTTGTTGGAGTTACACGGCAGTTGGTGGGTGTAACTGTCTAGTTACTGGCAGGTCCAGTCCCAAACTGTGCAGGCTTGGAGATCTCAGCCCCGGGTCCCACACACCTGGGTTCCTCTGTCAGTTCTTTTATGCATGAGGCTCATCCAAGTGTGTGGAGAGTGGTCTCAGTATGGCCTTGGCTGGGCCTCGGTGGTCTTCAGCTGTTGGACCCTGGTGGAGACAGTCAGGCATAGGGTAGGAGACTCTGCCTTGTTCTCTCCCAGGAGCTGAGTGTGATTATTGTAATTGTAAAAATTGTAAAAAACCCCAATGATGAATTTGGGAGTGAGAACTCAGGTTCATTCTTTAAAAAGCACTGAACATTGCTATTTGTCTTGAATTTTGGGTTGAGTTCATTTAATGAACTTGTTTATTATTTTTTAATATGTTTTTTTGGGCAGTCTCCGAAACTCAGGACCTACTCCCAGCCCATTACTTTAGGTTTCAATCCTGGTGATAATCTGAGGGTTGCAGTACTGGGGATTGAATCCAGAGTTACCTCATGCTTGAGCAGAGGAAACCTATACTATGTCTCTCTGACCCTCATTTGTTGTAAAAGTGTTAATACATACATGTAAAATATCTAAATAGTCACCGTACATAGAACACATTCTTTAAATTCTTCTGTTATTGGAAACTGTTACCATTTCTCAATTTATTTTTTCTTTCATCTGGGAAGAACTTCGGGGAGTCTGTAACTGTAAGTTCAGTGTTCTAGACCTCTTGGGTACAGGGTGAACCCAATAATAGTTACCACGTGAAGAGAAATAGCTGTGAAGAGCTGTATTCCTGAGTCCAAGCACAGCCCCATACTACACACTTGATTGATATTATCAGGAGTGTCCCCTGAGCATTGCTTGGGAGGCTTCTCCACCCCCAACCTCTCAATATGTAAAATAACATTCTTACCTTCAAGGAATGATTTTATCATTGGGGTAGTGATGTTTTACACACTTTTCACAATCATGGGTCTGCGCCAGATTATAATTTCTGCAAGTCAAGTGTTAGTTGAATGTGCACTTGGCAGACCTGTGTGAACCTTATGGAAATGGTGGTGCTTGAACTCTTTCCAGGGATTTAGATAAGGAGAGAAAAGATCCTTGAGAGCAATCATGGCCTCCTAAGCCAGGCAACTTCGCTTCACTACCACTGCCATCATCTCCATAAGCACTTCTCAGGACTGAACTGTGTGCCAAGAGCCCTGGCAGTTCACCTTTGGAAATTCATATACGTTTTATAATGACTTAAAAATGTAGGTATTGTTCTTCTCCATCTTGCAGGGGAGGAAACTGAGGTTGGGGTGCATCAACTCCCATAGTTAAGAGGAGAAAGAGCTAGAAATGGAGCCCAAAATCTTGACTACAGAGCCATCTCTCTCAAATTCTGGAGTAGCTCTATAGGAGTCAGAGAAGAGCAAGGCTCACGAGTAGCTATAAAGAGATAATGAGATGGGATGGGGTGAGGCTGCCTCTTCCCTCCCACAGCCCAAAGAGACCCCAGTTACCGCCCACAAATGGACCCTGTGGCTACTCAACAAACTGCTTTGGCCATGATACCAGAGACTCAGAAACAAATCTTGGAACCCAGCGGCTTTTGGCAGAAATCCCTCCAGATCTAATTGTTAAGATTTCAGAAATCCAAAATCGTTATTCATGATCAGCAATAGAAAACAAATTGCCTAATGTTGCCTTTTCCGCAGATGTAAGTACAATCCCAAATAATAATGGTGGGTCTGGTGTCGAAATATTGAATGTAATCAAAATAGAGAGAGAGAGAGTAATGAAGAAACCATCTGCCACACAGATAGGGGGAGGATGTGGGCTGGGGGGTATAGTGGGTGGGGGTTATGGTGGTGGTAAATTTGCACTGGTGAAGGGACGGGTGTTTCATCATTGTATGACCGAGACTTAAACCCAAGAGCTTTGTAACTGCTCTCATGATGAGTCAATAAATAACTTTAAAGAGAGAGAGAAATAATGAGATATTAAACAAATATAAAGTTACTGCGTGATTTGATTTTAGGAGTTCTGTCCATTCAGCATAATTGTAACATAAACAACAGAAATTATTCATCTTGGCCAATTGCAGCAGAAATGAATATTGCAAATGGAATGGAAACAAAGGAAGATTTTTTTTCCAAAGGAAGGCTTTTAATCAGATTTTGGAAAAGACAACACAGACCCAAGGATTGAGGAACTAAGAACTCAACAAAGTTTTCTCCAAGGCCTGAATATTAGAGAGGCTGCATTTTAGCTGCTCTCTGTGCGGAGTCCTCCATCATCCTTTGAAGATTCAGATTTCAATCAATCAGCTAAGATTGGCCTCTCTTGGGTCTTATGCCCACTCTTTGCCCAGCAGGCTTTGGAATGGTTAAACAAAGATTTTCATACTAACAAGGTTTCTATACTAATTTAACAAAGGGTCCTATATTAATAAAGGTATATTATAACAAGGGTTTCTATACTAATTTGACCTGTCGTCCCCTTTCAGAAAAAAGAAAAAAATTAATCCATTGCACCCCTGGGAGTACTTGGTAGAGCACGCAGGATCAGGGCCAGTCCAGAATGGCCAGCCAAGCTTCATAGTTTTTCAATTATTTTATTTTATTTTATTAAATCGCCATGAGATAGAGTTACAAGCTTTCATGTTTGCGTTACAATCATACAATGATCAAACACCCAACCCTCCACCAGTGCACATTCCCCACCACCAATCGCCCCAGTACATCCCCCCTTTCCCACCCTCCCCCTGCCTCCATGGCAGACCGTTTCCCCATACTCTCTCTCTACTTTGGGGCATTATGGTTTGCAATACAAATTCTGACAGGTTAGCATGTTTGGTCTTTTATCTACTTTCAGCACACATCTCACATCCCGACCAATCCCTCTAACCATCATTTTCTTAGTGATTCCTTCTCTATTCCAGCTGCCTTCCCCCTCCGTCTCCCCCCACCATGAGGCAGGCTTCCAACTGTGGAGCAATCTTCCTGGCCCTTGTGTCTACTGTCCTTGGGTGTCAGTCTCATGTTATCTTGTTTTATACTCCATAAATGAGTGCAGTCCTTCTATGTCGATACCATTCTTTCTGACTCATTTCACTTAGCATGATACTCTCCATGTCTATCCACTTGTAAGCAAATTTCATGACTTCAACTTCTCCTAACAGCTGCATAGTATTCCATTGTGTAGATGTACCAAAGTTTCTTTAACCAGTCGTCTGTTCTCGGGCATTCAGGTTGTTTCCAGATTTTGGCTATTGTGAACAGTGCTACAATGAACGTATAGGTGCGGATGTCATTACTACTGTGCTTTTTTGCACTCTCGGGATATATTCCCAGAAGTGGTATTGTGGAGTCATACGGAAGCTCAATTTCTAGTTTTTGAAGGAATGTTTGTACTGTTTTCCAGAAAGGCTGGAGCAGTCGGCATTCCCACCAACAGTGAAAGAGCGTCCCTTTTCCCCTACATCCATGCCAGCACTGGTTGCTTTTGCTGTTTAGAATCAAACCTCATCTTATTGCCCACTGTAATTTTCACCAAGTCCAGGAACTTGTTGTATTCTTCTGCCAGTTCATTGGCTTTAGTTACTTCTATTCTACCTATTTGTGAAACTATTCCTTAATTGTCTTTGACCTTCTTATGTATTTAGTTTAGCATAATCACCTCAAGTTCCATCTGCTTTGTCCCAAATGGCACAAATTCATTAGTTTGCCTTTGAGTATATCTAGCCCAGCTTCTTTATCCAACCACAGTCATTGGGAATTTAGGTGGAAAATGGGAGTGCTGTATGCTGTTCGACTATGAGGGGGTGCTTATAAAGGTCGCACTTTAGTGAATAGTGAGACTGAAAATCCTGGCTGTAAAATATGAAGAGAAAACGATAAGGAATAAGTCTGAGGCAGCAATTTGGAGAAAAATGGTAGTTTCTTTGCAGTTGCTTGCAAGGCTGAGGATTATACTTTTTTTGAAAGAGAAATTGAAATAAATTACAGCTTTCTAAGTATTTCCATCAAAATAGCAATTACTTCTATTGTCTCCAACATCATTTCCAGAAGCTTCACAACGAAATGAGTTAGCACGAAAAGTTAGTACAGAAGTGCAAAAACAGACAGGCTCTCTAGCATTAAATATTTTTCCTGCAATGGGATGATCTTTTTAAATAAGTCTAGGGCCAGGACAATAGCCCAAAGGTCTGGAGCACATATTTTGCATGTGGGAGACCGGGTACGATTCCCAGCACCCCATGTTCCCCTCAAGAACTCCTGGGACTGACTCCCAGAGCATCAAGCTGGTGGTAGCCCCTGAACACCAGGTATAATCCACAAACCAATCCACACAAGAAATAAAAGTACCAGTCCAAAATTGTGGAATAATAAGGAGGAGGAAGCCTGGTGCATCACCTGGAGTGGCCCTCAAGAAAAGGAACAAACTAACCCTCAGATTCACGCCTCTTTAAAGTGCCCCTCCCCCTCCCCAGGACCCTGAGCTGCAGAAACAACCTTCACCCCTTCACCCCTTTGGCTTTGCCGTGGGGCCCCAGGGCATGTGTTTGACACAAATGGGCTTTATTTATTGGAAAAGAGCCTCTGTTTGCAGCAATGGGGGAAGTGCGAGACATTCCTGAGTTTGTTCCCGGCACCTTGGGGTCAGGGAACATGGACCGTGGGGGTGTGAGTACCGATAACCCCGCCCACCGCCCCACGTGGTTTGATGTCTGGCATTGCAATCTACAAATTGCAACAGCCCCTGCGCTAAAACACTGCCAAGCAAAGCCTTTGGGCAATTGTACTGGAAGAGCAGAGGAGAAGAGAGTCAGCACAAAGGATGCCTAAAATGGGAATAAAAGTCTAATCCTGGGGCAGAACCCATGGCACTGCGGGGAGGGCCCAGCCTTGCCTGAGGCTGACCTGGGCTCAATCCCCGGCGTCCCATGTGGTTCCTAAGCTCTGGCAGGAGTAAGCGCTGAGCACAACTAGGTAGGACCCATAAACAGAAGCAAAAAAAAAATTATAAATCAAACATTATTTAGCAATACAGACTTTTGAACCCAGTGGCAGCAGTAGAATCTGCAGTCTTATTACTTCAGTAAGAAGACCGTACGACCAACCAAAAAAGAGACGACCAAAAATTCTGCAGTGACCGGATCTGGAAGGGGAAGAAAATAACCACTTTTCTGTACACAAATTTTTCTTTCTTTTTTTTTAATGACATGCTAGGGGCTGGAATGATAGTACAACGTACAACGGCTAGGGCGTTTGCACATTCAATCCCCAGCATCCCATATGGTCCCCCATGCACCAGCAGGAGTAATTCCTGAGTGCAGAGCCAGGCATAACCCCTGAGCTTCGCCGGGTGTGACCCAAAAAGCCAAAATAAAATAAAATAAAAAAATGAGTAACGTGCTAGTGTTATTTTAATTAAAAACTACATATTCCCTTGCATGTAAAAACATTGTTGTTGTTGTTTTTCACTTTCATCACTCTATGGGGCTGGAGTGATATCAGAGCGGGAAGGCTCTTGCCTTGCTTTTTGTCTGACTCGGGTGTGATTCCCGCACTCCATATGGTCCCCCGAGCACCGCCAGGAGTGCTCTCTGAGCACAGAGCCAGGAGTAAGCCCCGAACACCGCCAAATTGCCACCAAATAAAAAGAACTATCTTGTTACAGATTCGTTTTCTGCATTTACTGTTATGACTCAGGAGAACAAAAACTTCAACCAGAGTACCAGGAGAAAAAGACATCGTTCCACAGGATGGAAAACATCTTGAACTGAGGTGGAGCAGAGAAGCCCAGAATTTGAACTTGCTGCAGAAATGCAAACGAAAGTCAGAATGAAAAGGACAAATAGGGGAGCTGCAGGATAGCACAGCGGGCAGGGAACTTGCCTTGTTTGAGGCCAATCCAGGGTCCATCCCCGGCATCCCAGGTGGATCCTCCCCCAGCCAGGAGTGATCCTTGAGCACAACGCCAGGAGTAGCCCCTCACATCACCAGGTGTGGCCCCAAAACAAAAGAAAAGAAAGAGGCAGATAGGCCTAAGCATATCTGAGCTTTGCTCTGAAGTCTGGGGCCGCAGGGAGCACAGGCTTTGCAGGAGGCAGAGTTCCCTCCCTCCACGCAGCCCCCAGCAAGGAGCCAGGAGCATCCCCAAGGCCAGCCCACTGCCAGGCTGCAGAAGATGGAGGACACAAGGAAGGGAAATGAAAGGTTCAAAACAGGTCCAGCTGCGGAAGGCAGGGCCAGTCCTGTACTGCTCAGACCACTGCTAAAGCCAGAGCGGACGGGGTGGGGGGGTGGTCCTGTTCTGCATCCCCCATGTCCCTGACGGCCAAGGACGGATACCAGAACCAGAATGTCAGGCGCGGCCTTTGGTCAGGAACTCTGCGGGGCCGGGAGACAGTCTCCGCGGTCCTGAGCTCACTGTGGGTGCTGATGTCTGGCTGTCTCCGCGCTCGCTCGCTGCCGTGCTCACCTCACCCTCTCTTTTCCCTCCCACTCCTGCTTCCTTTGCTCTCTCTGTGTGTCTTTGATGGTAAGACTAAAGAAAGTCTATCCACGTTATAATAAATAAATTTCATATATATTTTTTAGTAAACCAAGTCGTTGTATATACATTTTTTGGCTGCCTTCGTCCGTCTGTGTCTTGCTTTTGTTTCGTAAAATACTCTCGACAACAAACACAACACTCACACACACGCACACGCACGCACCCTTTTAGATCAAGCCACAGCAAAGAACTTCAGTGCCAATTTAGTTCTCCTGGCTGTATTTGCATTTCTCTTCCTGTTTCTAATATTTGGTTCTTGTTATTTGCATTTTGAAAGGTTGCCCAGTAACACTTTAAGGTGTTTGCATCATGACTGATTTATTTCTTATGTAAGTCTTGTGGAAAGAATCTGGATAGTGTGATCCCTTGGGAAAGGTTTCTGGCCCCGGAGACCTCCCTTCCGGCTCTCCTCCCTCTGCTGTTGCTCAGGACACCAACTGTAAAGCGTGTGGCTTTAAAGGGGCCCATGTATTTGTGACCCGGGCATCGGTAAAGAGGCCCGATGTCCTCTAGCCACTTGTGGCTTGCACGGTAGAAGTCAGAGCTGAGAGGAGACCAAGGGAATTAGCCGTGAGGACTGGTCAGCAGGAGCAGCTGCCGGGGTCTGTTTGGCCGTGTCCATGTAGGGGTCGCCACACATGCCCTGTCATGGACAGCCTGCCGGGGGATTGTGCAATGTTCCAGGCTTGTGTCAGGAACACGCCAAGGAAGCTGCCCTCTCCTCCTGCCTCAGAGCTCATGGCTCAGGCAAGTTGGATAGTCCTGACCAAAGAATGGGGATCTGGGACTGGAGCGACATTCCAGTGTGGAGAGCAGTTGCCTTGCACACGGCCAACTGGGTTCGATCCTCGGCATCACATATGGTCCCCCTGAGCACTTCCAGGAGTAATTCCTGAGTGCAGAACCAGGAGGAACCCCTGAGATCTCCCGGTATAACCCCCCTTCCCCCCAAAAAATCAGAATCTGCTCATCTTCCTTAAACCCCCTCACTTTGAATAAACATTCAAAATCAGATTTTCTAAGTGTGTGTTAGATTTAGAGCAAGGAACTCTTAAAATAATCTTATGGTGGCATCAGTTACCAAATAAGTTTGTTTTGCTTTGCGTTGGGGACGCAGTGCTCTGCAGTCATTCCCGCCTCCAGAGACCATGCAGTGCTGGGGACCAACCCAGCTCTCCTGTCTGTGAAGTGTAGACCCCAGCCCAGCCCCCAAACACATGCCGTAGGAAAGTCAAGATTCCTGACCCACGGGGTTGCATCAGAGATTTCCTTTCCTCTAAAACCCTCTTTTTTCCACCTAAACAAGATCCTATTTCCTAGCGGGGTGTTACTCATGTAATAGCTTAACTGCACAGAAGTCCACCCTTTCTGGTGTACGTCCAGCCCTTGGGGTTGAATTCAAGAGATCTCTGTTAGTCTCAGATTCTTTTCTTACTACTTAATGATCTGGAGTGTAAGTGTGAGCCACACACTGAGATAAATACACAGTTCTCTTTTCATCTCTGTGAGAATTTCAGTTTGCCGTAAACCCATGAGAATTCTGTAATGTGTGTGCGGATATCTTGGGTCTCACTAACCAGACATACATTCTGCCATTTCTAACGTGGGCCTCAGTCTCCGATTCCTCCTGTCAGTTTTTGGAGGGATCCGACCCTCGGAACATGCTCCTCGTTCACCCACTCACCCGGGGACCAGGGAGACTCAGCTTGTTGCTGTAAGTTATGCCTCCTTCACTGTGTCACCTGCCCGCATCACTGGTGCTATGGCCCAGTGCATGTGATGTAAACATGCATGACCCAGTGCCGCAAGGTGAATGGAGGGAGTTCCCATTGGCCCTCCCGACTTCTCCTAGGGCTGCACATTCCCTCCGTCCCCAAGGCACACAGATTTGAACCAGTGAGTAAGACACGAACATCCACAGCTGTCCTGGACCCCAGACTTTAATGAGATTCCCCACTTCACACGCACCTCTGTCTCTCTCCAAATATGCATCCCAGGAGCCACACTTCTGTCCCCTCTCATGTCCTTTCCAGGCTGTGGCATTGCCCAGTCTTGACTGGCCGTCCGTCCCCGCCCTGTGCTCCCCCACACACGTCCTTTTGTGGTGTAAATGCTCTCTCTCTCTCTTTCTCACACATACACACACAGCCACACACACACCCGTTTGGTTGTATCTATTGTGTCTTTGTTCCTTCTCTGTTTTGCCGCCCTCTCTCCCCAGGCCAGGTCCTCCATCTCCTCCTCTGCAAGCCAGCCTTGAGGCGAGGCTGGCCGAGGGTGTGAGGCCACCCACCCTGTATGTCCCGAGCTCTCATCCTCTACCGGAAACCATGTTCATCTTTCTGTTCTGGCCTTTTGCGAATTGCCTTTTTGTTTAAGAGCAACTCACTTTGGTCCTCTCCAGAGTCTGGATGAAAATCATTCTCTGTTGGATTAGTCGGAACAATCTTTGCCCCTGTTCTGGCTCAGAAAGGTTTCAAAAACACATTCTCCGAACTTGCTGAAAGTTACTGAACTGAGTGATACCCAATGGATACTCCCAGCATAAAGCCGCTCTGCAAGACATTCGTATAATTGCTTTGCATGTGTGTGTTTTCATTGTTGTCATTGCTTGGTAATAATTTATTCCAGAAATAGCACTTCAACCTGGGATTAGGTGTTTAAAAGAATTCTTTTTGGGGGGTGGGGGTGCAACCAGTCCTTCTTTTCTTTTTTCTTTGTGTTCTCCATCTCCCAAAGTTATTAACTTGTTTCTTTAAATTCAAATGGACAGAACAATACGCAGGTTCTGGCATGTACACATAGGCAACCTTTTTCTCCCTCACAGTCAGTAAAATTTCACTAAACTTCTGCAAGCATCAAAGCCTCGGCCCCTCCCCCTGCAACAGTCCTGGGAGCCGTTGAGCCTCGGTTCTAGGGCAGTTGTGCACTGGCCTCTCTCTGGGTTGATTTCTGGCATTTTGAACTCTTTGGTCTTTTAGAGAATCCGAGTTCATAAGAGACCCCGATGAAAAGAAAGCTTCCCTGCAGAAATCCATCAGTACTAGGAGTGCTTTGCTCACGGAGAGCAGAGCTGGAGAAGCTGAGAAATGAGGTCGATCCCCGGCCCCGCCCACTTGGACCCGAGCCACGCCCATCTCTGCCCGGGCCACACCTACCTGGGCCGAGCCACGCCCATCTCTCTGAACCACGCCCACATTGGCCTGAGCCACACCCACCCCTAGGGCCGGGGGTGGGATAGTCGGGGCTGGGCGGAACCAAGAGGCGGAACCCCAGACCCGGAAGAGGCACGGGGTCCCCGGCCGCTTCCGGCTTCCGGCGGAGGCGTGACGTCACGACGTTCACGTGACCCGGGCGTCACGTGGCGGCGGGGCTGGGCGGCTCCGAGGCCGCGCGGGAGACCCTGGACTCCCTGCGCGATTCCCGGGCGAGTGCGCGGGCAGCGAGGGGAGGGCTGGGGCCGGGGCGGGCGGCGGCCTCTGGAGCCGGGGGCGCCCCCAGTGCAGCCCGAGAGAGGGGCCGTTGCGCTCCCGCCCTGCGGCCCGGCCCTGGGAGGGAAACGGGGCGACTCGAGTCCGTCTGGCAGGCCGAGCGCAGCCCCGCGTCCAGGCCCTCCCCGCTGTCCCGCGTGCGGGTGTCGCCGCCTGCGACCCTGGAGCCACTTTCCCAGCTGCCTGCTCCTCCAGGGTCTCCTTGGCAGTTCACCCGCAGGGTTCATGACCCCAGTCTGACCCCAGGACCCTGCAGACACACTCTTTGTGGAGGACAGTGACTGTGCGTCCGTGGCCAGTCGCACCCCTTGCCCTGATGCTGTTTTTCTTCAGGCCACGGAATACGAGTGTGTCAGCTGTTGCTCACTGCAAGCTTTGTTTGTCCGGAGTTTGCAAATGACTGTTGTTTGCTGCTGGCCGTTATTGAAATTCCTTTCACTCAAATAACGGGATGCTTCTCCCTCCCGCAGGCAGTAGTTTGGGATTAGTATCTCACAGGACCGTTTGGCTTGCTTGCACAGTACTCACTTCTAAAGGTAAAAGGGTTTTGGTTATTATTATTTTTTTTGACACTGTCATTCTGGACTCTAGCAAGAGTAATGTGATGTTTCACTTCTGGAGCAACTGGTGTGCAGAGCTGTCTGGCTTTTAGAATCACTGACGCTGTTATGAGTGGTAAATGTTTTATCTTCTGTGGACCTTTTGTTTATTTATTTGAAGGAAAAAACCTTTTATTTGGTGACTTTTAGGAAGGGGACGAGCAGAGAGAGAGTAACATTTCAAGAGAGACCGTGGGCTTCTCCAAAGGCAGAGAGAGCCCCTACACACATCCCAAGATTAGACAGGAAAGCACAAAAGTCCCCATCTCAAGGAGAGCTGCGGGCACCGCATTGGCTCGGCTACATGGGCACACGCAGCTCAGGGGCTCGGGCAGCATAGGAGCCTTCAGTGGACCTTTCAAGGGTGGGTGTGCTCCCCCTCTTCTCCTCGATGGAGCGGCATGTCTTCTGATTGTTACGTAATGTGGCTCAAAGTTTTTCAGACACAGGATTGGTTGCTTCAGCCTGAATTTATACACCTGGCTTTGGGGAATCTAAATTTTTATACTAAAGTGGTTTTTTTATTTTACTTGGGGGCTCGTGCCAGGCAGTGCTCAGGCTTTGCACTCAGGATCACTCCTGGCAGTGCTCAGTGGACAGTATGGGGTGCTGGGGATAGAACCCAGGGTCAGCTGAGTGCAAAGCAAGCACCTTACACACTCTACTTTCTCCCTGGCCCCGGGTCTCCTGAGCACTGCCCCAGGGCACCTCCTGGTGGTGATTCTTAGCAGTTCGATGATGCTTGGTGCTGTGGTGGCAGGGATATCCCAGGCCACTCCAGTGGCCTCTCCAGGGATGCACATGGCAATGCTTGAGACCCTTGTGGTGCCAGGGGGCGAAGCTGGCAGTCATGTGTCAGGCATGTACCTTAACCCCTGCACTCTCCAACTCAACACTAAAGTATACTGTGCTTTGGAGTGGGAGTGTTACAACACCTGAGTTTTTGTTGTTGGTCTGTTTTGTTTGGGCCTCCCCTGGCAGTGCCCAGTCTTACCCCTGGCTCTGCACTCACGATTGACTCCTGGTGGTGTTTGGGGACGGTGTGGGAGACCAGCAGTCCAACCCAGGTTGGCTGCCTGCAGTGATGCCCAAGTTTGGGTCGGCTGGTAAGTTTTAGGGGTTCTGTTCACCATTTGTATGTGTGCTTTCCTAGGAACATGAGGTGGAGAAAATGTTCACACTCAAAGGAAACCTCTTGCCAGCAGCCGATGTCAAGAATATCAATTTTTTCGTCAGACCCCGGCTAGAACTGATGGATATAATGGCTGAAAATGTGCTTAGGTATCTCAGAGCTGATGCTGGGTCCATACGGAATCATTCCTCTAGTGGTTTGAGTGCTCATCAGGACACCTTTGCTTGCCAGCGCTTTGGGAAGTGGATCTTTGGACAGATGTGAGAGTGTGTCGGAGGAGAATGGGGGGTCAGGAGCAGGAAACTCTGCAGTCAGCCAAGGATAGATCCTCGGAACCCAGTGCGGTCCCCAAGTCTCCCGGGAGTGACTTCTGAGTGCATAGCCAGGAGTTATCCCTGAGCACCTGCCGGGGTGGCCCAAAAACTATAAATAGAGAATGGGAAACTTTGTGTATTGGGGCTTGGGGAGGCAGGGCAAACCACATAAACCCCCTGTCTCAGGACAGAAGAAAGCTCCGGCCTGTCTCAGTAGAAGGACCCACATTTCTTTATAAAAAGAAAAACAGCTAATGGTTCTTTTTCAAGTACTGAATACCATATGCTCAAACTTCATAAGCAAAGTCAGGAGAAGCTGATTAAAATTTAATGCTGCAGCGTCTATGGAGGAAGTGCACCAGCCCAGTCTGCATTACGTTTGATCGACGTGGCCCCTAAGGACTTAAAAGCATACGGGGTATTTGAGCAAAATCGGGCACGGTGTGGAGCAACCTTTTATTTTCCTAGAGACATCGCTTGATTAAATAGAAACATTTTTTTTCTGCAAGAAACAGATGTCTGTTGCTATAACCCTGAGAGGTTTTTTTTTTCCTCTTTTTGGGTGACACGTGGAAATGCACAGGGGTTACTCCTGGGTCTGTACTCAGGAATTACCTCCGGTGGTGCTCAAGGGACCATATGGGATGCTGGGACCTAGGAATCCAACCAGGGTCGGCCGCATGCAAGGCAAACGCCCTACCCGCTGTGCTGTTGCTCCAGCCCCAACCCTGAGAGTTTTCATGTCCCATCAATGGCCCAAGAGAAATTAACACTGCCCCTTGGCAGAGCACAGGTCAGCGGTTTCCAGAAAAAGCATCAAAATCAAGAGAGCAAGAAAACTAGACTCTTGGGCCGAGTCAGTGGTGGGGGGTAGCTCATAAGCGTCTCTTTAGGGCCCACTGTGTGTCAGGCACAGGTGGGGCCCTGGGGAGCAGTCCTCGCATCGGGGCCTCGGGCTAACACACAGTCCTTCTCTTGCAGTGAAGACAGATGTGGCCCCACAAGAGATTTCCACATCTTGTTTGTGCCCCGGCGTAGCCTGCTGTGTGAGCAGCGGCTGAAGGACCGGGGCGTCCTGGGCTCCTTCATCCACAGGGAGGAGTACAGCCTGGACCTCATTCCCTTCGACGGGGACCTTCTCTCCATGGAGTCGGAGGGAGCCTTCCGAGTAAGTTCAGTGTTTGCCCTTTGAACTTGACGCTCGTTTCTGCCTCGTTTGTGATGGTGACACTGACACTGGCATTTCAGTGATTCCTGGAAGCCTCCAGTTTCTTCCTTTTGGGGAGAGACGGGAGTTGGGCCACACCCAGCAGTGCTCAAGGTTTACTCCTGGTTCTGTGCTCAAGGATCACTCCTGCCCATGCTCGGGGAACATATGCGGTGCCAGGGACAGAACCCAGGTTGGCTGCGTGCAAGACCAGCGCCTTCCCCTGTGCTGTCTCTCGGGCCGCTGCTCTTCTTGCTTATGGAGACCCTCCTGTTTCAACGAATTCGCTTAAAATTGTTAATGCCCTTACTGAATTCTCAAAAATCAATTGTCCTTAAATGTGTTTATTTCTGGTGTTTCTCTGCTGCTGGTCGATGTTTGCCCTTGTGCCCGTCCCACCCTGACTTGACTGCCTGTGGAGGAAGCTTCGAGAGTGGAAGGCAGGGCCGCTCCAGCCAGAAATAGTCAAGTCTGTCACTGCGTTTTTCCAGTTAGCCATTTGTGAGGGATTTTGTTTTCGTGACCGCCTTTCCCCTTGATTGAGTCTTGGCAAGACCTGAAGACTCTAATCTTACATTCTCATTTTCTAGAAATACAATTGCCTACATTTTTCATTCAAACTCTTGAGGTTCTGCAGTGTGACCTCGGGGCTGGGTGCAGGGTGTGCGGGAAATTCTGTTTCTCCCACACGCCCGTCCCAGCCTGTTTCCTACTGGTTATTTTCAGCACATATTTATTTGTTTGCTTTGCTTTGGTTTTTGCTTGGGGCCTCACCTGGTGATGCTCAGGGATTACTCTTGGGGGTCCTCAGGGGTCCATATTTGACTCTTTGATGCCAGGGAAGCACCTTTGCACTGAACTACCTATCTGGCCCCCCGGAGTTTTTCTTTTTTAAATGTTGCCTTTTTCTGAAAAGTGGATTTTTGTTTGCAAATATGATTTTATATGTTTTGTGTAGTATCTTTATGACAGGGAGCACTTCTGAAAAAATTCTCTTTAAAAGTGTCAGCTTGGCTCTTAGGTGCGCCTGGGCCAGAACTCTGGCTCTTTCTTCTGTGGGGTGAGATTTCTCCATGTTTAGTCCCTTAAGAGAATCTGTAGACCCAAAAGCATTGATTTATGTGAGTTTTCAACTGTTGGAGTACACGGAGCTTAGGTTTATCAGGTTGCACCCATCACAGTGCTCCCGAGTCTCTCCCATTACTTTGTCCGTAACCACTTCTATGCTCTCTTCCCCAACCAATTTGTAAGGTCTCATCCTTCTTAGACACTGAAGCTGTACTGTAAGTTAATATTGCCTTTCTCCTCTCCTTATGTCTTTTGAGCAGTTTACTTTAATGCAGTGTCCTTTTGTATAGATACAGGAAGACAATTAATTCATATTATGCTTTATAACTTAGAATTTAATTGGCTTTGGATATTATTTGCTCCCGGGCATCTGCTTTCTCAACTTAAGCCTCAGTTGCCCTCACTTCCTATTACCCCAAGGGCAGGGTCCCGAGGAGGGACTGGATGGAACCAGGGCAAGCCAGTAAGTTATGTGCTACCCTGGCATCGCGATGGGCCAGGCCAAGGTGCCACGGTTCTTAACTATAAGTTAAGAGTTTGATCATAGGCAAATGCTGTCATGATCCAAAAGTAACGACGAGACTAGGACCCTGCTGCTAGGAATAGGAAAGATATCTGGCCTGAGCACTGCAGTCTGAGATCGAGATGGCCCTAGGAGAGCAATTCTATAAGCTCACAGTATTTCTTACTGTGTCCATTCAAAATGATTAATATTATGTATGCTTATATGTTGGTTGGACAAGGAGAGGAGAAACAGGTCCTAGAAGCAGTTTTCCTGTGTGTCCTGACTAGCTTGGATGAGACTGAACTTTCTCCCCTTCAGACTGCCTTCAGTAAATGATTTCAGTATATTGAGGCAGTTTCCCTTAGCTCACAGGAACCTAGCTGGCCTTAGGTATGCAGATCCCAGGTGCTAAGCCAGGCCTGCTCTTTGGGATGTAGATGCCTGGCTCCAGGCAGGCTGATGTAGATTCCAAGCTCTAGGGCCTGGTCTTTGTTGTGCTAATCCAAGTGCTTGTAGCTTGTAAAAGGTGAGGCCAGGATTCCTGAAACAATGTGGATGTAAAGAAACAATGTATGGTTTGCTGCCTCAATGTTCTTTCTGTAACTCCTTTTGATGACATCACTATATTGCGCCCTTTAGAGGTACTGTGATCTATATAAGGGAGATTTAAGGGCTCTCTGGGGGGACATGTGCATCAGAGAACCTGGGAAGATGGGGCTGAGGACAGAAGCTGAGAGAACAAAGGAGCACATGCTTGAGAGATCCTGGGGCCTCCATGACATACATCTCTTCCCTGTAATAAACTGCTGCTAAGACCAACCAGCCTGGTCCCCGTTTCCTTCCTTCACCTGACCAATGCCATCCACCTCCCCATAGTGAGGAAACAGCCTGAGACCACCGAACATGGGCTGTGGGAGAGATAGACCGCCGGCCCTTTGATTTTTTGTGTGTTTACACATTCAACCAGATGTTTTTCCTATGACATATTATTCACTGTAAATAGGGAAAATTGGGCATGGCTGGAGTTCTGGCAGGCCGAGTGAGACCCCCCCCCAAGTGGGTAACCAGCACCTAGAGTGTGCGACCCTCAGCCTCAGCGAGAAAGGGAGGGAAAGGGAAAAAAAGTACCGGAATGAAGGGGAAGATGCAAGGGGGAAACACATCAGCTTGATAATGTCCTCTAAAAACGGCGTACCAGGGCCAGAGAGATAGTAAGGTGGGTAGGGCACTTGCCTTGCCCCGGCCGACCCGGGTTCATTCCCGGGACCCCATATGGTCCTCCAAGCCTCGTCTGGTGTGACCCCCAGTACTAAGCCAGGGAGTCAGCCTGAAAACGTGCCCAGCCCCAATGCTCCCGGTGCCGCTCATAGAGGCGGGACTGAATAAAATGTGTATGTAGTATCAGTGGGTTTAGCGCTGGGCCCTCGCAAATGGCCCTGGGGGCTGAACGGCCCTGTGAAATCCACTGAGAAGACTAGAACTCGGCTGATAATGCAAAGGTTCACCCCACTCCCAGTTACAGCAGAGCAGAGCATGCAGGGTAGACATGTGTTGTTAACGTGTGTGTGTGTGTGTGTGTGTGTGTGTGTGTGAGTGACACATCTGGCGATGCTCAGAGGGTACTCCTGGCACTCTAGTAGCCTGGCATTGGTCACTATCGCTCTGGCCTCTGTTGTTAGCACTGTAGCACTGTCCTCCCATTGTTCATCGATTTGCTGGAACGGGCACCAGTAACGTCTCTATTCTGAGACTTGTTGTTACTGTTTTTGGCACATCGAATATGCCACAGGGAGCTTACCAGGCTCTGCCGTGCGGGCAGGATACTCTCGGTAGCTTGCCGGGCTTTCCGAGAAGGACGGAGGAATCTAACCCGGGTAGGCCATGTGCAAGGCAAACGCCCTACCCGCTGTGCCATCAGCCCCTGTGGTTAACTTCAAAAAAAATTTTTTTAATACGGAATTATGGGTGGTGGGGATATAGGTTAGAGGGCTAGAGCCCCAGCATCACCTGGGGAGCCCCGGGTTCAGGACAGGAGGGACCCACACACCACCAGATATGGCCCTCGGGGCTTTTAAAGAGGAATTACAAGGGCTGGAGCAATATACATTGGGAGGGCATTTGCCTTGAACGCAGCTGACCCAGGTTCAATCCCCGGCATCCCATATGGCCCCCAAAGCACCACCAGAATAATTCCTGAGTGCAGAGCCAGGGGTATCCCCTGAGCCTCGCCGGGTGGGAGTTGTTTGAGGTGTCTCTGTAGTAATAAACCATTTTTTAAAATGAATGTTTTGTTTTTGTGCTCGGGGCTGGGCAGGGCCGGGCAGGAGCCGGCTTAGCTGTCCGCAGGCAGACACAGTTCCCACTCTGAACAGTCTCCTGGGCCCCTGAGCAGTTCGAAAGAGGCCCCCTAATGCTTCCCTTCCACTGAATCTTCCTCTCTGCTCTGCTCCAATGCAGAGTTTCTGGTCCTTTTCTGAGGACTCTTTGGACATCCCAACCAGGGTGTTCTGGACTGAAGTGTGAGGCTGCACCCCAGACTTGGCAGAGACATCCTATGGGACCTTTGGGGATACTGTTCTCACTCTGGGCCAGGCTCTCTGGGAGGTCTCCCTCTGCACCCCGCCCCCAGTCTGCACCCCTCGTCCTCACGCCTTTGGGGTGCACTCCCGCAGGCCGCTGCCTTAGACAGGGTCAAAGATTCCACGATGAGGGGCTGGAGCAAGAGCACAGCGGGTAGGGCGTTTGCCTTGCATGCGGCCGACCCGGGTTCAATTCCCAGCATCCCATATGGTCCCCCGAGCACCACTAGGAGTAGTCCCTGAGTGCATGAGCCAGGAGTAACCCCTGTGCATTGCCAGGTGTGACCCAAAAAGAAAAAAATAAAGAGAGTCCCGCGATGGGCACCAGCAGTGCCGCCCCATCAGGTGGAGTGCAGGTGAAGCGCGTTGCGTGGTTTCCCTCCTCTGCTCTCTGCACTTGCTGGATGAAGGGATTGAGGCGCAGGAGTGATCTTGAGGGCCCGCTGGGGACCGTGTGTGCTCTGTCAGCCCTGCTGAACCGCCCGGCTGGGGGCGCGTGCGTGCTCTTCCCTCTTTCTGGGCCAAAGATGTTTCTTTTTGTCTGTGTGTTAAATGGACCTTGTGGCCCTTCTCCGAGACCGTGGCTGCCCTCCTCCTGTCCCCTGTGACACTCGCTGCTGTAAGTGGGAGAGGCTGCCTGCCCTTCTGCAAGCCCAGCGTGTTGTGCTGTGTGGTCACGCGGGCATGCAGAGGCCAGCCTTTCCTCGCCCGCCCAGCGATGCTCGCCCCCAGTAGAGGCGCTGCCTTGGGGCCTCGGTGCTGACTCGCAGAGCCTGTGCCCACGCGCCCGGCCCTCTCCCACAGGAGTGCTACCTGGACAGCGACCAGACGAGACTGTACCACGCAGCCAAGGGCCTGATGACGCTGCAGGCCCTGTACGGGACCATCCCCCAGATCTTCGGCAAGGGCGAGTGTGCCAGGGTGAGCCAGGGCGGGGAGGGGGCCTCTCTCCTGCGGGTGGGGATTGGGGCTCCACCTCGCAGTGCTCTTGGCTCTGTGCTCGGGCCACCAAACGGAGGCTGTCTGCGTGCAAGGCGTGACCCCTGGCCCCTCTGCTGTCTCCCAGCCCTCTTTCCTTTTCTCTTTTCTGTTCTTTATCTTTTTTTTCCATCCCTACTCTCCCTCCCTCTCTCGCACTCTCCCTCCTCCCACCCTCTCCATACCCAGCAGTGCTCGGGGCTCACTCCTGGCAGGGTTTGAGGGATCGTATGTGGTGCCAGGAATTGAACCTCGGTCAGCCACCTGCAAGGCAAGCATCCTACCCACCATACTGTCTCAGGCCTGTCTTGTTTTATTTTATTGTTCGATTTTTTTCCGTCTTATTTTTAAATTTTGGATTGCCGGGCTCTTTTTAGCTTCATTTTAAAATCCGCCCATTGCTAAAAAGGCTCTGCCTGGTTCTGTACTTTGTTTCCAGCAAGTGGCCAATATGATGATCAGGATGAAGAGAGAGTTTACAGGAAGCCAGAATTCCATATTTCCTCTTTTTGATAACCTCTTGTTGCTTGATCGAAATGTGGATTTATTAACGCCCCTTGCGACTCAGCTGACATACGAGGGACTCATCGATGAAATTTATGGCATCCAGAACAGTAAGTGAAGTGACATCAGTTACTAATAGGTTAGCTGAGTAAAATCAATCTCAAAAGTGTCTGTTTTCGAAGGTGCGGCCTTTGTGTGTAAGTCAGAATACTTGAAAATGTCAGGCACTGACTTTCAGCCCAAGGTTAAAGCGAGCTCGAGCCAGGACACCATCGGGGAAACCGAGGCAGGCCTTGTGAAGAGGTCCATGCGGTGTGCAGCCCCGCTGCTCAGGCCGTCCAGGGAGGCGTGAGGAATAGAGCGTTTCTGAGGGGTGCCTGGGTCCGAGGTTAGGGGGGTTTGGCCCCGGATGTTAGATTCTGTAGCACTTCAGATCTGAGTGGGGGCCAGGAAAGCTCACGGGGCTAGTGCCAGGCGCACAGCCAGCGCTCGGTTCCATCTGCGCTCCTGCCTTGTCCGGTGAGCACTGAGCCAGGAGTAGCTCCTGCTGGGATACAGTCCGAGAAGTTTCCCACAGTCTGATTTGTGTCTTTTCTTCAGAACAGGGAGCCCCAGGCCGCAAGAGGGGTAACTCCGGCGCCTTCAGGAGTGGCCCTGGCCGGGAACAGCCCTGGGGATGGAGCCCCGGTCTGAAAGGACGGGGATGCAGCTAACTGCATGGGGTCTCTCTGGGGACACAGAGCCCTGCAGCTGCTGAGTGCTGGCCGAGTCCGGACAGTGCTGTCTGTCCAGTGTGCCAAGCTGGTTATCGCAGAGTGAATTGCGATGGCGTGTGTGTGTGTTCATGTGTGTTAGTGTGTATGTCACTGCAGTGGTGAATGCATGGCTCAGTGACAGCGGCCACGGAAG
Source organism: Sorex fumeus (assembly GCF_029834395.1). Taxonomy (NCBI): domain Eukaryota; kingdom Metazoa; phylum Chordata; class Mammalia; order Eulipotyphla; family Soricidae; genus Sorex; species Sorex fumeus. The sequence goes on along the minus strand of NW_026606319.1, from coordinate 356,613 downwards.
CAGAACAGGACCACACGTGGAGGCATTTCCACATAACAAAGTGTTTCCCTGCTCTTTAATAATTATGGAGGTGTTTCCGTTTTGTTTTTTACCAGTTGTTCCGAAGGATAACTTCTTAAGTTGTTTCCTTTTGGTGGGACACTCGTAAGCAGTGCCCAAGGGACTGTGGGGCTGATCTCGGTGATTTTCTGCTCTGTGGGGCCAGTCCGTGGCCCTGGGGCCACTGGGGCTGTGCCTGACAGCAGCTGGGGGGTGATGCCACACACACAGCCCCTCCCCAGATTCCTGCTCCGAGCTGTCACTGGCACAGGAGCACCCCGGCGAGGGGTCCCCACCTCCTGGTGCTTCTGCAAGTCTCTCGGGGGATCTGGCAGAGGTGCTGGGGTTGGGGGTGCGGAGGTGTGAGAGATGGGGCTCGAGGGGTGCCTCCGGGAGGAAGGAGTTTCGGAAACTCACAGTCTCTTCACATCACACACTTCCTGCTGATCAAACATTTAATTAAGGGAGAGGGCTGGAGTGATAGCACAGCGGGTAGGGCGTTTGCCTTGCACGCGGCTCAGCCCGGGTTCTATTCCCAGCATCCCATATGGTCCCCTGAGCACCGCCAGGAGTAATTCCTGAGTGCAGAGCCAGGAGTAATTCCTGTGCATCGCTGGGTGTAACCCCCCCCCACCAAAAGAAACCGTTAAGAGAAATCTGAAAAACAAGGGGAAATTGGGCTTCCCCATAACCCCCCAGCTCTGTGCCCGTGGCTGGACCGAGGGCGATGGCAGGCCCGTGCAGGAGCTGCGTGCCGGCTGCCTGGGCCAGCGGCTGCCCCTCAGCTTTGAGCTGGAATGCGAGGTCTTGCCGACCTCGTGTATCTCAGCATGTGCTCAGGCCCCGGGTCCCACGGCCACCGTGGCGTGCTGTCTCCAGACGCTGGCGCCCGGGCTGTTTGGAGCGGCTTAGGATTTGGAAAGCATCCGAGAAGTGTTTTTCTTCCGTCGGTCCCGTTCTCTCCCCACATTTTCCAGTGCAGGAGTTCTTGTTGTTGCTTTATGATTCTCAGCACCCACCCCACAGTGCTCAGGGCCCACACGGGGCAGTGCTCAGAGGAAGACAGCTGGACTTGAGCGTGAGCTGCCCCCGATGACCCGTCTCTCTGGACCCACAGCAGGGGAGCTGATGGTGTGTAGACACGTCGGGATTTGTGTTGAAACTGGAGGAGATGTTTTTTTAAAAGGAACCAACTTGGAGCTAGAGGCAGTGCAGCAATTAGGGTGAGTTTGGTCCCCAGGACCGCATGTGGTTCCCCCAGTCACTGCCAAGAATAAGCCCAGAGCACAGAGCCAGGAATAAGCCTTGAGCACTGACAGGTGTGGCCCAAATATCAGAGAAAGGAAAAAGAAAGGAAAGAAGCCTTCGGAGCTGTCTCCCGCCCTCATGCACACTTCCATGCTGAGGTGATTCCTGGGATCTTGTTTTTCTTTTTCTTTTTCGGAGAGTATCTTGCCCGCACGGCAAAGCCTGGCAAGCTACCCGTGACGTGTTCGATATGCCAAACACAGTAACAAGTCTCAAAATGGAGACGTTACTGGGCCCGCTTGAGCAAAATCGATGAACAATGGGAGGACAGTGACAGGGGTCACACTCGGCAATGCACAGGGTTTACTCCTGGCGCTGCACTCAGGAGTTACTCCTGGCGGTGCTCAGGGGGCCATATGGGATGCTGGGACTCGAACCAGGGTCTGCCCGGTGCAAGGCAAACACCCTCCCTGCTGTGCTATCACTCCAGCCCCATCCTGGGCTCCTCTTGGCTTGTTGAGATGTCGGTGTAGACTGCATGCACTTGCACACGCCAGCAGGACAGACATTGGGCCGCCCTGGGGCATGTTTCCTCGGGTGGCCCCGTCCTGAGTTCGGTTCGGGCTGGCAGTGGCAGAAGGCGGCCCATGGGCCAGGCCAGGGAAGCCGTGCGTGAAAAGCGTGAGCGTCCTGCAGTTGTGCGCAGCTAGTGACTCAAAGCCCAGTGCTCTCCCCTGAAAGGAAGTCTCTGGAGTCTCACTTGGGGTGTCCCCTCCCGTGCAGGTCATGTAAAGCTGCCGCCCGAGAAATTCGCCCCGAAGAGGCAGGGTGACGGGCAGGACCTGCCCACAGAGGCCAAGAAGCTGCCGCTGAACTCAGCCGAGGAGCTCCACGCCGAGATCCGAGACCGCAACTTCAACGCCGTGGGCGCCGCACTCAGCAAGAAGGCCAAGGTCATCTCGGCCGCCTTTGAGGTGACTGGGGCCTGGGGCCAGGTGGCAGGTGGGCTGCGGGTGCCTGGGGAAAGGTGGTGCCAGGCCCTCTCCTGGTGTCAGGTCCTTTGCCAGTCACCGTCCGCACTCCCTGTCCCTCTCTCCTTCCTCCCAGCCACTGGCGGTGGCGGCATCTCCGCTAGCTCCTGCATCTAGGGAATCCGGGATCAGCCCGAGCAGGCTGGGACGGCGGGTGATACTGAGAGCACAGTCCCCGGCCCCCAGCTTCCTTAGCGCCTCGCGCCCTCCTGCTGCTCTTTATTCTGGGTTCAGCTCACTTTTGAAACCTGAATCAGTAAAATGATAGAAGCTGAATTTTTTAACTCTGGGGAAGTTTTTAAAAATCACTTTTTCCCTTGAAGGACGGATTTCCTGATTTCATCTTTTTTAGGAGTTATCTCTACTGTATCAGTATTTGTATTTCTTTGGGGTTTTTTGTTGTTGTTGTTGTTGTTGTTTTTTAGGGGAGGCACACCCAGAGGTGCTCAGGGTAACTCCTGGCTCTGCGCTCAGGGATCACTTCTGGTGGGCTGAGGCAACCCCATGGGATGCTGGGGATCAAACCCAGGCTGGCCGCATGCAAGGCAAGCACCTCGCCACTGTTCTGTCACTCTGACCCCATGGTTGTTGTATTTCTGAAGTTGCTTTTGTCTCACTTGGGTTTTGTTCCTCAATTTTTTTATTTCCTCACCGTGACTTATAAAGCTATGGATAAGAAGTGTCGGGCATTCACTGTGCCAGCTCCGAGCTCGCCGTGGTGTCCAGTTCCCTCCTTTCCCGCTGCCAGTGCTCAGGGCTGGCTCCTGGCAGGCCTCGGGGTTCTGTGGGGAGGCCGGGCACTGAGCAAGCGCCTCCCCCACTGTATAGCTTGGACCCAGGAAACGTTTTACACTTGATTTGCTGTTGTTGAGGTCTCAGGCTATACGAGCGTTAGCTTTTGTGGCTTCAAGGCAGTTTGCTGAGCTCCACATCCCTGGCAGGGACCATGCATTGTCAGGTGTGGCCTGCGTGGGCCCTGGGCTCCCTCCCTGTCCACATGGTCTCCCAGTGCTGCAGGAAGTGGCTGTCGGAGTCCCTGGACCCACCAACCTGCCTTTTCTATTTTCGTGTGGCTGTGGGATCTGGTTATAGCCTAATTCGTTTTGTGTCCGTTTCTCACACTAAAAATTAATTTGGGGGAGCCGGAGGGATAGCACGACGGGCCAGGCGCTTACCTTGCATGCAGCTGACCTGGGTTCATTCCCCAGCATTCCATGTGGTCCCGGTGCAGGCCAGGAGTGATCCTTGAGCTCCAGGCCAGGAGGAAGCCCGGGGCACTGCCTTGCACGTGATTCAAACGTGCCCTGGGCAACCCAAAGACCTAAACTCTTAGAAATGCACTCTTGGCAGCCAGGGCTGGGGCTGAGGCACAGTGTGTGTGTGTGTGTGTGTGTGTGTGTGTGTGTGTGTGTGGCCTTGGGTACCTTCCCAGCACTGCTGTGGCTGTGACGGGGGCACGCCCTGTGTGTGTGTGTGTATGTGTGTGTGTGTGTGTGTGTGTGTGTGTGTGTGCGAGGCCCTGAGTGTGCGAGGCCCTGAGTGCTGTCCCCAGTTCTGTCGTGACCTTCTCCCCTCCCTCAGGAAAGGCACAACGCCAAGACGGTGGGCGAGATCAAGCAGTTCGTCTCCCAGCTACCCCACATGCAGGCGGCCCGGGGCTCCCTGGCCAACCACACCTCCATCGCCGAGCTCATCAAGGACGTGACGAGTGAGTGCCCTGTCCCGGGCTCAGGCTCAGGGTGTGTCACTGGCTCCCTGCTACTTCTGGGGGCCCCGGCTACTGTTTCACTTGTGCATTGTTCCCTGTGCTAGCCGCTGGGTCCTCGCAGAAATGTTCCGAGTGTGACTGTTGGGTTCTGCGGGGTCAGGTGGTGCAGCAGGGCTCTCCCAGGCTCCGGGTGGCGCCAGCACTGCTTCGCCAGACCTGGCACTACTTGCTGAGGTTGGTTTCAGTCGGATGTTGCAAGGAGCTGGAGTTGCAGCGGTACTGCAGTGCCTGGCACACAGCCGGCCCGGGTTGGATCCCGGAGTCCCATATGGTCTCCGAAGCCTGCCAGGAGTGATCCCTGAGCACCACCGGGGGTGGCCCCCAAACGAACCAAAGTAAAATGCCCTTGGGAAATTGCTTTAATTAGTGTGAAGGGGGAGCTGCTAGGGCCCAGGCCCCGGGGCTCTGTGTCTAGGCGCACCTCGGGGCACAGGCTGTCAGCCTCACTGTTCTGGAAGGTGCCTTCCCGGTGATGACTTAAACTTGGTGCTTGCTTGCTACTTTGCATGCCTCTGGGAGAAATGAGCATTTCTCCCACTTCTGAAATGCTCGTGCGTTAATTATGTTTCAGCGTCTGAAGACTTCTTTGATCAGTTAACCTTGGAGCAGGAGTTTATGTCCGGAATAGACACTGATAAGGTACGTGAACAATAAAACCGTTTTAGCCGATAGTTAACCAGATTGGCAAACAGAACTCGAGGTAGGAAAGGAATCATTTTGATTTCCGTGTCTGGCCTAAATACCTGCCAGGGCAGAGCAAAATGTGCGGAAAGAGATTCTGCCAAGGGATATGTTTCTGTTGACCGGGAGTGGTGTGTGTGTGTGTGTGTGTGTGTGTGTGTGTGTGTATGTGTGTGTGTGTGTGTGTGTGTTCCATTGCGTGTGTGTGTGCATGTGTTCCATTGCTGTTCGCTGTCCTCAGAGAAACAAGACCCAGCCCTGAAGCCCAAGACTATTGAAGCCCATCACGGATAATATAAGAGCGTGGGTTATATGATCGCTTTTCCTGTCTGCCCGTCAATAAATCCCGCATTCTCACTTGCAGCAAGCAAGCGCCCAAATTCCCCACAGTCCCTGCTACTTTACTGATGCTGCTGAGGTGTCGCTGACAAGTGGGACAGTTGCACCCGCCCGCAGCCCCTGGAGCTTAGGTTGTCCAGGGAGTGTGGGCAGGAGCGTGAGCCAGTCTCCAGCCTCTCCTTGATTGGGCCTCTCAGGGGCCCGGGAACTCCCAGGCCTGCAGGCCCAGACCCGGCGCTCACGCACAAACCTGCCATGACTCTAGGTCAACAGTTATATCGAGGACTGCATCGCCCAGAAGCATCCGCTCATCAAGGTGCTCAGGCTCATTTGCCTGCAGTCGGTGTGCAACAGTGGGGTCAAGCAGAAGGTTCTGGATTATTACAAAAGAGAAATTCTCCAGGTCAGTGTTTCTAAGTGACTCATTTGCCAAGGGAGAAACTTTTTAAAAAGGCAGTTGGCCTTGCACGTGGCCCACCTAGGCTTGATCCCCGGCACCCATGTGGGTCCCCTGGGCCCCACCAGCACTTATCCCTGAGCACAGGAAGTGGGGGGGCAAAAGCAAACAAAACAAAGGAGACATCTGGAAAATAGCACGGCAGGAGGTGTGGTTGGCCTCCTTTTCTTACTCAGTTATTTGAGTACACTGTCATCTATCTTCCTTACCTTGGGCCCATGCATTCTGGCTTTAAAGTGAAAATGTGGGGTCCAAAGAGCTCGAAAGGGGCTGCAGCAATAGCACAGTGGGTAGGGCGTTTGCCTTGCACGCAGCCGACCCTGGTTCAATTCCCAGCATCCCATATGGTTTCCCGAGCACCTCCAGGAGTGCAAAGCCAGGAGTAACCCCTGAGCATCGCCGGGTGTGACCCGAAAAGAAAAAAAAACAAAAACAAACCAAGAGCTAGAAAGGGGTAAGGCACTCGTCTTGCATGCTGCCAGGTATGACTCAAAACAGTAGTATCAAAATGAGAGTGAAAATGTTCGCTCCCTCTTCGGAAGTGGGAGATCTAGCAGGCTCCCCAACTTCTCTTGCAGACATACGGCTACGAGCACATCCTGACGTTACAGAACCTGGAGAAGGCCGGGCTGCTGCGGCCCCAGCAGGGGGGCAGGAACAGCTACCCCACCTTCCGGAAGACCCTGCGCCTCTGGATGGACGATGTGAATGAGCAGGTGAGCCGAGTCTTCGAGCACACGCAGTCACATGCACGCCATCTAATAGGCGAGCCGAGCCTTCACGCACATGCACGCGCGCCAGCACACACACAGACACGTACATAGACACACACACATTTCCCCAGTGGTGTGGCGTCTTGCTGGTGGGAAGGCGCTGCCCTTGCAGAAGCCAGGGCTGAGTGGGGCTTGTTGGGGGACACTTTTTGAAGATGGGGGCTGGGGGTGGGAAGCGGGGGCCCTTGTCCACTTAGGCCTCAGGGCGGGGGAGGCTGGTCTGGGCTCAAGGAAGCCTCTGGTCAGCGAAAAGGCCAGCCTCAAGTAAGAGGATTGGGGACCAACACAACTGACTCACCGTGGGCAGTTGGGGCTGCTGGACTCAGAGTCACTGTGAGAGAGGGGGGTTTCAGACTGGGGGTCACTGTGATGCTGGGGGCTGTCACTCTCACCCTTGGGAGATTTGGGCGTGGCTGTGCTCTGAGACCTCGCCCCCGGAAGAATGCCTGAGAGTAGCTTGGCTGGGCTTAGAGCTCTCCACATTCCCTCCCCCCAGTGGGCCAAGTTTCCATAGGAGAAGTTTCTCACCAAATCGATGAACAGTTTTTCTTCTGTGGGGGTCGGATGGAATCTTTCCCGGGCAGACCGTTGAATGTTCAGACCCAGCGGTGCTGGGGTTTGGCCACGCCCCTGCCCTCTGCACGGGCTGCCGGGCACTGGCACCTTCCAGCACACAGGGACACCAAGCAGCTTTCTGAGATTGGTTTGAGACAAAAGGACTCAGGGCCAGGAGAGGTGAGGGCAGAGCCATGCGTCAGCTCTGCACCACCAGGTCTGATGAATAAAGCTGTAGGGGTGGGGGTGGGGGGGAGAGAGAGAAGGAGAGAAGAGAGAGATTGGGAATTGGGTAGAGGGTGGAGATGGCAGGGCTCAGCGGGGTAGGCTGGAGCACACTGTGTTCCTCCCCAAAGTCAAATCCAGGACGGCAGCGTGGAGGACATTTGCCTTTAATGCGGCCAACCCAGGTTGTGATCCCTGAGTGCAGCACCAGGAGGGAGCCCTGAGCACCGCAGGGTATGGCCTCCGCCAAAAAAAAAAAAAAAGATCCCATGGCCCATTAGGCAGAGAGGAGTTGCTTGACTCCAGGTGTCCCTCTCGAATCCTCCGCAGAACCCCACGGACATCTCGGCTATGCCCCCCTCAGCATGCGGCTGGCCCAGCTGCTCTCCCGGCCTGGTTGGCGCAGAATCGAGGAAGTTCTGCACATTCTCCCGGGCCCCCACTTCGAGGAGCGCAGCCGCTGCCCACGGGCCTGCAGAAGAAACAGGTTTGTGAGGGATTTTGTTTTTGTGACCCGCCTTTCCCCTTGATTGAGTCTTGGCAAGACCTGAAGCCTCTAATCTTACATTCTCATTTTCTAGAAATACAATTGCCTACATTTTTCATTCAAACTCTTGAGGTTCTGCAGTGTGACCTCAGGGCTGGGTGCAGGGTGTGCGGGAAATTCTGTTTCTCCCACATGCCCGTCCCAGCCTGTTTCCTACTGGTTATTTTCAGCACATGTTTATTTGTTTGCTTTGCTTTGGTTTTTGCTTGGGGCCTCACCTGGTGATGCTCAGGGATTACTCTTGGGGGTCCTCAGGGGTCCATATTTGACTCTTTGATGCCAGGGAAGCAGCTTCTCACTGAACTGTCTATCTGGCCCCCCGGAGTTTTTCTTTTTTAAATGTTGTCTTTTTCTGAAAGGTGGTTTGTTTGTTTGCAAATATGATTTTATATGTTTTGTGTACTATCTTTATGTCAGGGAGCACTTCTGAAATATTTCTCTTTCAAAGTGTCAGCTTGGCTCTTAGGGGCGCCCGGGCCAGAACTCTGGCTCTTTCTTCTGTGCGGTGAGGTTTCTCCATGCTTAGTCCCTTAAGACAATCTCTGGACCCAAAAGCATTGATTTATGTGAGTTTTCAACCAGATGCTTTTCCTATGACGTACTTTTCACTGGAAATAGGGAAAAGTGGGCATGGCTGGAGCTCTGGCAGGCCGAGTGGAAACCTCCCCCCCCCCCCAAAGTGGGTAACCACCACCTAGAGTGTGCGACCCTCAGCCTCAGCGAGAAAGGGAGGGAAAGGGAAAATAAATACCGGAATGAAGGGGAAGATGCAAGGGGGAAACACATCAGCTTGATAATGTCCTCTAAAAACGGCGTACCAGGGCCAGAGAGATTGTAAGGTGGGTAGGGCACTTGCCTTGCCCCTGGCAGACCCGGGTTCGTTCCCTGGCACCCATATGGTCCTCCAAGCCCCGCCTGGTGTGACCCCCAGTGCCAAGCCAGGGAGTCAGCTTGAACCCGTGCATGGCCCCAGCGCTTCTGGTGCCTGTCTGCGCCCTCTGCGCCCTCTGCCATTGGAAGCTTGTGCAGGTGTGTTTGAGACGCGATCGCATTTCCCTGCGTTCTTGGGCGTGTGAGTTGATTTGTGGTACTGCTGCTGTTGGTCTCAAGACACGACCTTTCGAGAACGCAGGTGCATCACCAGATTTCCAGGCCCCCTTTCCCTCAGCATGTTGGTCTCAGCAGCACCTTAAGAGAAAGAACCTGGGGCTCGCTTGGTTTCTGGGCTGCTGTCAACCAGCTCCCCGTGGGTTTGCTCACGTCCCTGGGCTTCGGCCTGTGGAATCCAGAACTTTCCTGGGCTCCCCCAATGGTCTCTCCCCACCCCAGTCTTGGAGCAGGGAAGGGCTTGCATGCCCTTGTGTGGTGATAGGACAGGGGCCTGCCCGACCCTGTGTGGTGACAGGACTTGGGGTTCACCTTCCACGCGAGTCATTGCATGTCTGGGAGAGGCCTCTCTGCTCCTTCTGTTCCCAGTCAGCAGTGCGGAAGCGTTGAGGAAGCGGCTTGGTCACCCCAGCTGAGGGTCGGGGCTGTCTAGGTCACACCCAGGGTCGTTCCTGGCCCTGTGCGGGCGGGGTGGGGCCATCCCAACAGGCAGACCCAACACAGGTCGGAACCAAGGGCCCCACATCCCCCCGTGGACGCTGCATTCACGCCTTCTCTCCCACCCTGACCCACGATGGCCCCCAAGTCAGCATCCCGGCGGGGGTAGCCACGGCTCTGCTCACCTGAGCTGCTCGCAGTGGCCCTCACTCCGGGTATTCTGCTCGAGGGACCCCAGAACTTGGGCACCCTGGCGTGTGTCATGTGAGCAGTCAGATTGGGCTCCAGGCGCTGGGGGGCTCCCAAAGAACCACCAGAATAATTCCTGAGTGCAGAGCCTATCCCTTGAGCCTCGCCGGGTGGGAGTTGTCAGAGGTGTCTCTGTAGTAATACGCCGTTTTTAAACATGAATGTTTTGTTTGGGTGCTCGGGGCTGGGCAGGGCCGGGCAGGAGCCGGCTTAGCTGTCCCAGTCAGACACAGTTCCCGCTCTGAACCGTCACCTGGGCCCCTGAGCAGTTCGAAAGAGGCCCCCTAATGCTTTCCTTCCCCTGCATCATCCTCTGGTCTGCTCCAATGCAGAGTTTCCGGTTCTTTTCTGAGGACTCTTTGGACATCCTGACCAGGGTGGCTTAGACTCAAGTGTGAGGCTGCACCCCAGACCTGGCGGAGCCATCCTACGGGGTCTTTGGGGATGTTATGCTCACTCTGGGCCAGGCTCTCTGGGAGGTCTCCCTCTGCACCCCGCCCCCAGTCTGCACACCTCCACGGTGTTATCTTTTTATTGTTAATTTTTTCACCCGGAGATGCACGGGTGTTACTCCTGGCTGTGCACTCAGGATTTACTCCTGGCGGTGCTCAGGGGACCATATGGGATGCCAGGATTTGAACCCAGGTTGGCTGCATGCAAGGCAAATGCCCTCCCCGCTGTACTATCGTTCCAGCCCCGACACTAGAATCTTCGACCTGGGGATCCTTGTTCCTTCAGCTCTTTTGCATGGAAGGGCGGGTGTGAGTCAGTACTGAGCGGCTGTGAGCGTTGGGGGGATTCCATGTCATGTGGGTTGTCCGTGAGTTTTCCGAGGCATGTGGGGTGTCCCCTGGTGGGTTCTGCAGGGCAGCTGGGGCTGGGACCCGGGTTAGGCCAGAGACGACCGGCCTCACCTCCGGTCACCTTCTCTCAGTCCTGTTTGCCGGCTTGCTCTTCTCTTCGAGCTCTTGCTAACTCTGATTTTCCCCCCTGACACATAAAAATTTCCTCTATCTGGATATTTTGAAGTTGAATGCCAGCGTGAGGCGGGTGACGGGGCTCGCTGATGACAGTGAATAGATGCCGTTTGCATATGTCCTGTGCCTTCAGGCTGTATATAGTCTTGAACTGTGTCTGCAGCTCCTGAAATTTTGTTTGGAACGGAAGACTGATTTTTATGTAACTTCCTGATAGAATGTCGTGCGGTGCTGCCCGAGGGGTAAGGGGTCCTCGGAGTCCTAAGGGGGGAAAATGACCCAAATTGAGGTGCTTCCTGTGTGCCAGTGTCCCATCACGCCACACCTCCCAGGGCTGGTGTTTCCCTGTCCAGAAGACGCTGGACAGACGTGAGCCAGAGCTCTAGCAGGGAGGAAGCATTTGTGCTGCGGGATGAAACAGAACTGCCTTCGGAAACCCCAGCTTTGAGTCAAGCTGACATTTTCAAGAAATACAAAACAGACTTTTTTTCTCCCATTTTTAGTACCAGCGCAGATAATCCCCTAAGGTTATTTGCTTCCCTGAGAGATATTTAGCTTACCCTTTCAAGGTTCATTTAGAGCAGATCTTGGCGGTAGATCAGAGTTGGGTGCTAACCGAGTTCAGAGTGTTTGCCTATTTGCGGCCTTCTTTGTCTGTTAAGAGGAGCCGTAGTTAGAGGCCTCCAGAGAAAACAAAACACAAGCACCGGCTTCCTCCAGGCTTGGTTCCTCTGGTCTCAACCCCTGGCCACTTGTTTATGCATCGTCCCCAGAGCAGGCGGGGGACAGAGGCAGAGAGGGTCTGAGCAGCCTCTGCATGGTGCTCCCCGAGCAGTGCTCCCTATCTTTGTGGCTTCTGTTGAGGTTCTGAAGTGAGTCATCAGGTTCTAGTGACAAATGTCTCTTGTACAGCGTGACACAACGATGGAGTTTGTGCCATCAGTCCCCGGGGTGGGAGGAGGGAGCGTCGGGTTTTGGGGGTCAGTGGCAGGAGGATGTGACCCATAGCATGTCGGCTTTATCTCGGGTGGGGGAAAATGGATCGTTTGGGGAGGAGTGTGCTTGGAGTACAGATTTGCCGTGTTTTTCTGGATTTCTCTCTCTCTCTTTTTTTTTTATTTAGGAGTACTGCTATTTATCCAGCCACGGATTAGCTGATTGAATTGTGCATGAACTCCACCTAACTTCTTTTTTCATTTTTTATGATTTTATTTATTGAATCACCATGAGAGCAGTTACAAAGCTTTCAGGTCTAAGTCTCGGTCATACAATGAAACACCCATACCTTCACCAGTGCCCATTCTCCACCAACAACAACCCCAATATACCCCCATCCCACACCCTCCCCCTACGTGTGGGGCAGATGATTTCCAAATTATTCTCTCTCGACTTTGATCACATTCGGTATTTTGACACCAGACTCACCATTATTGTTTGAGATTTTACCCCAACACTCAGATCTGCTGAAAAGGCAACAGTAGACACTTTGTTTTCTATTGCTGGTTATGAATAACCTATGATGTAGTGTGGCTGCAGTAGTGGCCGCGCAATTTTGAAATTCCAAATTTGAACACTTCAATCTGGAGGGATTTCTTCCCAAACCTGCTGGGTTCAGAGATTTGCTCCTGAGTCTCTGGCATCCTGATCATTAAGCAGCTTGATCAGGAGTCAGAGAGGCCGTTCATGGACGATGACTTGGGGTCTCGTTGGGACGGGGAGGACAGGACTGGCTCCACCCCCATCCTGTGAGGCCCAACAAGTTTTGTCACTGAGGGCCCAAGCCTGACTGTCCAGTGACCTCTGGAGGATGGCGGCCACCTGGCTGCCAGGGGGAACAGGCCAAGGCATGAACCCATGGGCCCAGCACTGCAGGGACCAGACGCATTTCTGCCAAAATCTACTGGGTTTCGAGATTTGTTTCTGAGTCTCTGGGATCATGGCCATTGAGCAGTTCAATCAGGAACCAGAGAGGCCTCCAATGATACAGCTGAGCCGGAGGTGGCTTGTGGGTGTGTTTCCCACATACCTAACTTTTGGCCGTTTCCTTTCTTGGTAAACTTTGCCCCAAGTTTGTGGGGTCTGGCCAAAGGCACAGCAGCAATTTGGGGGTATCTGGAGTCTGAAGGTGCCATCAGGCTGCTGATGCACTCGCCTAACAAGTGGTGTTTTTCGTTTGTTTGTTTGTTTGTTTTTAATGTAGGAGTACTGCTATTTATTCAGCCACTGATTAGCTGATTGAATTGGGCTTGAACTCCACCTTACTTTTTTTTGTTTTTCATAATTTTATTTATTTATTATTTTTCTTCTTATATTTATTTATTGAATCACTGTGGGAAAAGTTACAAAGCTTTCAGATTTAAGTCTCGGTCATGCAATGATCAAACTCCTTTCCCTTCACCCTTCACCAGTGCTCATTTTTCACCACCAAGAATCCCAATATACCCCACCTCCCACCCACCCAATGCCTGTGAGGTAGATGATTTCCCCTTAACTCTCCTCTACATTGATTACATTCATTATTTCAACAAAAGATGCACCATGATTGTTTAGAATTTACCCCCCGACAATCAGAATGGCTGAAAAGGCATTGTGAAATACATTGTTTTCTATATAAAGTTTGGAGTTCCGGGGCTGGAGACATAGCACAGCGGGTAGGGCGTGTGCCTTTCACGTGGCCAACCCGGGTTCGAGTCCCAGCATCCATATGGTCCCCTGAGCACCGCCAGGAGTAACTCCTGAGTGCAGAGCCAGGAGTAACCCCTGTGAGTGCAGAGCCAGGAATAACCCTTGTGCATCGCCAGGTGTGACCCAAAAAGCCAAAAAAAAAAAGTTTGGTGTTCCTCCCCTCCAAACACAGGTGTGAGGTGCTGCGTTTCGCTGAGCAAGCAGAAGGAAAGCAGAGAGCTCGGGCCCAGTGGTTGATGCAGATTGCTGGGCCGGGCCGTCGAGCAAGGGAAATTTGGGGATCTCTGGGACCCGTCCTCGGGCCCAGTGCTCTCCGGGGCCCCTGGCTTGGTCGTGTCCTACGAGTTGGGGGCGAGCCTGGCCTTTGTGCTTGCGTTGCGTTTGGACGGGCAGGTGGGGTGTTCAGGGCCCAGCTGCTGACACCTGATCCCGCCCTGGCCAGGTGGGAGGACGGAGCTTGGCGGCTGGCCCCGGAGATGCCCAAGGTAACCAGTCAAGGAGATAACCAGAGTCAGTCCCAGTCGAGTTGGGTGATAGGCTGAGATAACGCACTGAGCCGCTGAGGCAGATCCTGTCTGGGGACGCTCGGGCACCTTGATCCCAGGCCAGCCTGGCCTGGCAGGGGGCGGGAGCGAGTGGGCGCCAACCTCGGCGTTTCCGTGGCTCGGAGCTTCCGGGCCCTTCCGCTTGCTCTGCTGTTGTTTTGTTTTTGGGTCACACCTGGACATGTTCCGGGGTCACTCCTGGCTCTGCACTCAGGACTTACTCCTGGAGGTGCTCTGGGGTCCCTATGGGATGCCGGGATTGAACCCGGGTCAGTTGTGTGCAAGGCAAACGCCCTCCCCGCTGTACTAGAGTTCTGGCCCCATGGCCCAAAACTTAAAGAAAAATCCTTGCTGGGGTTGCCCTGTCCCTGGCGCCCTGTCAGCCTCGTGGGTCTGCACACAGCTTGTGCGACTGCCTCGAGTGGCCAGTGACAAGGGGCGCCCGCCTGGCCTCCTGCTCCCCAGGGCTGCTCTCTACCCGGTGCTCCCGACCCTGCAGCCCTCAACTCCTGTCCTGTGTTCCCTCCTCTTTTCTGTGGTGTCCACCTCCTCTCTCGGTGGCCCTCCCCCTGGGGTCACCCCCCTTCCTGCGTGGTGCTGGGACAGCAGAGCTGCCGGGTTTGTGCCGGCTTTGTGCCAGGTGCACGTGTGACCCCGGGGGCTTGGACTCAGGACCTCATGCTTGTGAGGCAGTGCTCAAAACCCCCTCTCGGACATTCCTCCCCTCCAAGCTGAAGGAACGGACTTGACCCACGTTCAGGCTCACACCTCTGCTTCCTGCCGAATCACTGCCGGCCGCTAGCAGGCCAGGACCTGTGTGCCACGCCTGTGTGAAGCAGGGACGTTCTGGGGCGTGAGCCTGCTAGCGTCTTTGTCATGGACAAACGTGATCCCATCACAGGATTTAGGGTCACGGTCCAAACACAGGAGCATGGGGGTGTGGGGGTCGGGGCTTGTTCAAGCCGGAGACTCTACTGGGCTCACACACGGCACTGAGTGCTCAAGTCTCAGGGAGACAGTGAGGCTCAAACACATTTTCTTTTTTTTCTTTTTTTTTTTTAAATTTATTTATTTATTGAATCACTGTGGGAAAAGTTACAGAGCTTTCAGGTTTAGGTCTCAGTCGTGTGAATATCAAACACATTTCCCTTTACCAATACTTATTTTTAACCGCGAACCCCAATAGAACCCCACCTCCCATCCCTTCCAATTCCTGTGAGGCAGATGAGTTCTAGTTAACACTCTGTCTACTTTGACTCGATTCATTGTTTCGATAAAAGATGCACCATTATTATTTAGAGTTTACAACCCCCCCCCCCCCCAAATCAGACATGCTGAAAAAACGTTGTGAAATGATTTGCTTTCTACAGCTGGGTTGGATATCTGCTATTTTACTTATTAACCCTGGAAGTATTTCTATTAAAAGTTAGATAATTAAGAGATTGGTTTCTGTGCTCTGGAGTCGTGGCCGTGCCGGAGAGCCGCTTGTGGGGGGCAACTGGCGACTTCGGTAGGGCGTGAAGAATGGGCCGGAACGCCCCCCTTCTCGTGAGGTTTTTGCCGCCCCCGACCCCCGGCTCAAACCTGCTGTCCACCAGGCTCCCGTGTGGCCGCCACCTTTCTTTCCAGAGAGGAGAGGGCGAAGGGGGCAACACCCTTTCCCCTCCGGTCAGTCATGATGGTGCGGTTTAACACATAGTCCATTTGCTTTTCTGCTCCAAGCTGCTGGTTCTCTGTGTTAAGTCCTTGTGCTTCTGGGGCCGTGGCCGTGCCGGAGAGCCGCTCGTGGGGGGCAATTGGTGACCTCGGTAGGGCGTGAAGCTCAAACACATTTTCTTTCGCACTGTTTTTTTCTTTTTTTTTTTTGCTTTTTGGGTCACACTCAGGGATGCTCAGGAATTACTCCTGGCAGTGCTCAGGACTGGTGATCGAACCTTGGTCAGCCGTGAGCAAGGCAAACCCCTCCCCACTGTGCTCTCACTTCAGCCCCTCCTTTTGCATCTTTTTGTGTTTTTTCAGAATTGATTGACTTCCTCGTAGCGTTTGCTGGCCCTGACGTTCTCTGTAGAGTCCCTTGTTGCACACTGTGTTTCGTGGGCACCTTGGCATCAAGACTTGGCGCTTGCCTGGTGCATGGCTCACCCCATAGGTCCCCTGAGCACCGCCAGGAGTGATTCCCGAGTGCAGACCCAGGAGTAACCCTGAGCACTGCCGGGTGTCCCAAAAAACAAAAGGAAAGAAAGAAAATAGGTATCCTTGACCGGAAGGGTAGCCCAGGGCCAAGGAGCCTGCCTTGCCTGTGGCTGACCCCACCCCACCCTGTACGTCACCCCCCCCCCCCCGGTCCTGCCAGGATGAGCCCCCATGACTGGATCAGAGTCGGCCCTGAGCACCGCCAGGTGTCCCGTCCAGGTGTCCCGTCCAGGTGTCCCGTCCTGAGCCCCCAGGTTAGGTCACTCCGACCTCCCCATCTCCCCACCACTCCCCTGGTCCTGCTCACTCATCCTCGAGGGGACCCGCACTCATTCAGCTTGTGCTCCCATCCGAGCAGGCCAGGCCATACTCCTCTGTACAGCTCTCAGGCCTTAGTGGGCTGGGCCACTCCCTGGCCACGGTGCGGCAGGTGTTGCTCACAGCACTGGGGTCACAGAGAGCAGGGCTGTCAGGGTCGGGCTCAGGGCCTCTGCCCTGTCGCCGTGCCCCTCGCCCCCCCCTCCCGTCCACAGATTTTATGGCCTGGCTCCTGAGGAGGGCCCTGGGCACGGTCACTGGGTCCAGGTCCCACTCGGGGGATGCCGAATGACCTCAGCTGGAGATCTGTAACTGCCAAACATTTGTCAAACGTTTTCTGAAACCACTTTCTCAGGGCCCAGGGGTCCAGAACTGGGCCCCGCAGGGACCAGAGGGACATTGGCCAGCTAGTGCTGGCGTCTGCAGGGCAGCCCTCCGGAGCCTCAGCCGGACCCTGGCGTCACGAAGGGTGGCGCCTGCCCCTTTAAGAAGGGCCCATGATGCCCTCCTCCTTGCTGAATTCTCATTCTACCTTGGAACGTTCTAGACTCCAAGTGCCATTTTCAGTCTCTGCAGGAGACTGGCACGAGCCTGTTTGGCAGAGCTCAGTTCTCTAAGCTGCGAGTGCAGTGTGACACAGGTGAATCTGAGTCTCTGGGCTTTTTCCCCGCGTGCGGGCGGCTTTTTTCTCTAACAGTTCTTTAGTGTATGATAGTTTTTAATCTTTAGTTTGTTTAAGTTTTTTTAGTAGTTATATATATATATTTTGGGGGGTTGGACTGGGGGTTGGGTGGGGTGGGTTGGGGTGGCCATACCTGGCTGTGCCCAGGGGTCACCGTGACCGGCTAACGTCCCTGTGCTGACGGAGATCGAGCCCAGGACAACTGGATAGAAGGCAAGTGCCCTCCCCACTGTCCTGCCTCTCTGCCCCCTGCGGACTTTTCTATTAAATATGGAATGACTCTGAAGTCAGTGGGCCCTCATGGGGGCTGATGAGAAGCAGAGGAGAAGATGTCACTCCCCCGGGACTGGCTGGAGCGCTGGCACTGATGAGCGCGATGAGCCCTGCCAGCCCCACGACGCCCACTAGGCCTTCCCGGGGTCTCGGGCCGGAGTGAGGGGTTGCCCTTTTCAGGGAAAGGGAGTCGATCCTCGACCTCCTCAGGCCCCCGGGCCTTTGTCCTTCTCGCAGAAAAGCATTTCAGGAGATGAGCTTGAAGCAGGAACATTTTATTTGGAGGCTTTTAGGAAGGGGAAATGAGGGAGGGAGTAACAGGCTCGAGAGAGAGTGCGGCTTCTCCAGAGGCGCAGAAAGCCACTGAACACGTTAGGTTGCCTGGTTGCGTTCGGTCCGAGAAAGTCCACACCTCAGGAGGGGAGAAGCCCGTGATATGACCGACCACGTAGGCAAGAGCAGTCCCTGGGCTCGGGCACACATGAGCGCCCTCCCTTGGTTCAAGGGGGCTAATCTCGGGTTTTCCCCAGGCTGCCCCTGGTGGGAGTTTCTAGCTACCTAGAGTCCGTTGCTAGGGTGGTTGCCAAGGGGGTAGAGTTGAGTGGTCCAAGGTCCTCTTAGAAATTCCTTTCCTGGCCTTTGTTCCTATTCCCTCGGGGGGTCCAGCCTGCTCTGGGCCTCCTAATGTGGGTTAATTTTGACCAGACCTTGGGTCCCGTGCCCTCAGGTGGTCTTTTGGTGGCCATGAAGCTTTTGTTGACTTCCCCGGAGTTCCATTGCCATGGCGACGCTTCCCCCATCCACCTGTCTGCCTCAGTTCTGTGGGTTAAG
The DNA here is from genome assembly GCF_029834395.1 of Sorex fumeus. NCBI lineage: Eukaryota > Metazoa > Chordata > Mammalia > Eulipotyphla > Soricidae > Sorex > Sorex fumeus. The sequence continues at coordinate 338,652 of NW_026606319.1, read as the reverse complement.
AAATGGAGTTAATACTGGCTTGTGGTTATCAAACTTGGGCAGTCTCACAGGGAACGAAGGAAACGCCAAAACCTCCTTCGCTCCCCTTTGGCGCAATTTTTTTTTTTCTTTCTGGGTCACACCTGGTGATGCACAGGATTTACTCCTGGGTCTGCACTCGGAATCAGTCCTGGCAGAGCTCAGGGGACCATATGGGATGCTGGGAATCGAACCTGGGTCGGCCGCGTGCAAGGCAAATGCCCTACCACTGTGCTATCTCTCCAGCCCCCCTTTGGCGCAGTCTTGCTGAGCCCTTTTCCCTGGCAGTTCTCAGCCAATAGAAAAAAGTGTGCCTGTTGCTTGCCTTAGCTTCTGTGTGTAACCCCGGGCCTCACACACACACATACGCACACACGCACACACAAGACCAGCGATCACTGCTGAGTCGCCTCCCGGCTAGTCAGTGTCTGGACGGGGAGGTGGTCAGTGACACTCGCAGTGCTCAGGGACGATTTCTGGCTCCTGAATGTGTTTGGGGGTGGGTGTGATGCCAGGGAGGGCGTGAGGGTCAGCTGCCCACAGGGCAAGTACCTGGCCCCTCTGCCCTCTGGCCCCGAATCTGCAGTTGTTTGTTTGTTTGGGATTGCGTTTTTGTGCAGGAATGACACTTGGTGGACTCAGGGGGCTGTGCGGGAGGCTGGGGGTCGCACTCGGGGTGGCGAGTGTCAGACTGGCAGCTCTCTGGGCTCCGGAAGCTGCTGTGGTCGCTCTCCTGAGACAGACTCTCTCCTCTGCTCTTCAGAGATTTATCCCTGAGAACGAGTGCGCCTCAGAAGGCCCCACAGTGGGCTCGATGGTCAGGGTCCGGTAGTGGCCGCGGCAGCGTCTGACCTCCTGACCATGAGTCTGCTGAGGCCCAGCGGGCTGAAGGCCCCCACCAAGATCCTCAAGCATGGGAGCTGGGCCCTGAAGGCGTCCTCGGCCGGTAAGTGCGCTCAGCCCGGGCCAGGGGAGACTCATTCCCACCCGGGAACCCCCTCCCGAGTCCTCGCCCGGGAAGGGCTCCCTGAGCTGTAGGCACGTTCATGGCTCTGGGGACAGCTCTCACACACGAGTGTCACATTCTGTGACTTTAGTGTCACGGCAACTGGTGTCAGCTGAGGCGACCAACACGCTCCCTCCTAACTGCTACCCCCTCGCCCGGGCTTGGGGACAGGCTGAGGGAGGTGGACTCACCTGGACTAAAGGGCCTCATTGCCGGCCGTAGCCACAGGACAGTGGGGAGGGCAACCGGCACCCCATGTGACTCTCCAGCCTCAACCTCACATGAGTGACCCTGAGCGCAGAGCCAGAAATAGGCCCTGCGGACTGGCTGGGGTGCTCCCCCCCAAAAGAAAAAGAAGATGGGCCAGTGGGCACAGCAGAAATAAGACACTGGGTTGGAGCTTTCGCCTGGCTTGGTCCCTAGCATCACGGGGTGTGTCCAAAGATTTCCCCTCAGCTGCCCAAATATGACTGTGGCCTGGGATGCTGCAGTAGGTAGGCACGTCCCCTTCACGGCGGGCCTGGCCAGGCTTCGCCACAAGCAGCCCCCGGCATTGGCTGGGAGAAGCCCCAAGCACTGCTGGGTGTCCCTCCCCCCCCACCACACTTTAACTGTACCTGGACAGGCCCTTCCTGACTCTTCTGACCCTCTGACCCTTTCTGCTGTTCCAGCGGCTGCTCCCGTTGAGAAGTCCGTGCCTAGGGAGAAAACCCCCAGCGCCCCCTCCTCGGAGACGCAGGAGGAGTTTGTGGACGACTTCCAGGTCGGGGAACGAGTCTGGGTGAAGGGGAACACGCCTGGATTCATCCAGTTCCTCGGGGAAACCCAGTTTGCCCCTGGTCAGTGGGCCGGGATCGTGTTGGACGAGCCCATCGGCAAGAACGACGGCTCGGTGGCGGGTGTGCGCTACTTCCAGTGCGAGCCGCTGAAGGGCATCTTCACCCGGCCGTCCAAGCTGAGCAGGAGCTGGCAGGCCGACGATGAGACCAACAGCCTGCAGCCAGCGCCTGCTGCCCAGGCCACACCGCCCCTGTCGGCCTCCCCGGCCCCTGCCGCCGCCCCGAAGGCACCCCAGCCCTCCGCGAAGGAGGCACCGGCCGCCCCTCACATCAGCAACCTGACCAGGACGGCCAGCGAGTCCATCTCCAACCTCTCGGAGACTGGCTCCCTCAAGAACGGGGAGCAGGAGCTGAAGCTCGGGGACCGGGTGCTGGTGAGTGCCGAGGGCAGCGGTCGCGGGTGGGTGTCCATTCACCTGTCTGGTCCATCAGGTTTTGCAGACTCGCGGTTTGGGTGGAAGGACGAGCAGCCAGAACGCCTGGTCCTGCAGTTTCCAGCGTGATGGATGCGTGCGGGGATGCTGCCAGTTTTACCAGTTTAGCCAAAACAGGATGGAGGGGTCATGCCGTGGGGAGGCCGCGTGCTTTGCACGCCTCTGACCTGGGGTTTAAGTCTTGGTCCCATGTACAGTCTCCCAAGCACATCCCGGAGTGATCCCTGAGCACCAAGCCAGAAGTAAGGCCTGAGCACTCTGACTGTGACTCAGAAAACAAACCAACGAACAAATTTGGAAATCGGTTCCATTTCTCTGGTTTCTGATGTTTGTGTTTGGGGCGTCACAGGGCTCACCCCGAGCCGCTCCGGGCCATTCCGTGCCCGGCTGTGCGCAAGCCCTGAGCCGTCTCTCCAAACGTGTGTGGTTTGGTGTTTGGGCCACACCTGGCCGTGCTCAGGGCTTCCTCCTGGTGGTGAACTCAGGGATCACTCCTGGTAGGGTTCAGTGGACCATCTGGGGTGTCGGGGATGGACCCTGAGTAGGCCACGGGTCGGGACCCGTCTCCCGAACATTCTCAAGAGTATGTTTTGCTGTCTTGGTTGCTCGATCTTCAGACACAGCACCTGCTCTTGTGTTTCTCTGAGCAGCTACTGGAAGGTGGGGGCGAGGGGGCACCCCCATGAGATGAGTTTCTGGTGGGGGTCACCAGGTCCCTGCACGTGGCATCCTCAGTCCACCCCAAGCCCATTCCTCTGCACAGGTCCCCAAAGCAGAGGCGCTTGGCTGTAGACAACTGTTCTCCCCCAGCAGAAGCACTCAATAACGCTTTCAGAACCCGTGGGAAGCGGCCAGGAAAAGTCCCCTCAGGGACGTCTGAGGTGGGCGGCTCTGGACAGACTGGGGGCTGGCCCGGAGCCAGTGGCTTCCCGGGGACCACAGGGATGGCCACCGCCAGGCCAGTGTCCGAGCTGTGGAGGCCGGAGAGGAGAGCAGTGAGGTGACCCGCCTGCAGGCGCAGGGTGGCCCTCGGAGAGTTCTGGAGGGTCACGGTCGGGGTTCGGGGATGGCCAAAGAGTAACACGGGGAGGGAATTGGAGCTGGAGGAGACTCACGGTTTAAAGACTGTTTGGGGGGCTGGAGCAGTAGAACAGCAGAGAGGGCGTTTGCCTTGCACTCAGCAAACCTGGGTTCCCCGGTATCCCATAGGGTCCCCCAAGCATCGCAGGAATGATTCCTGAGTGCAGAGCCAGGACTCACCCCTGAGCATCGCCAGGTGTGAGCCAAAGACCCAAAGAAGAAAAAAGACTTTTTTTTTTTAACTTGCATTTACAACCGTCCACACCCGGACACAGGGACACCAGTGTCGTTGGAACAAGGGAGCGGGGACACCGCCACTGGCTTTGCGGTGAATAACTCTGATCAGTTATTTATTTATTGGTGGTGGTGCTCAGGGCTGACTCCTGGCCCTGTGCTCAGGGACCACATCTGGGCAGGTGTGTGCAAGGCCAACGCCCTGCCCACTGTGCTGTTCCATCGCTCCATACCTCAGCTAGAGCACGCCTTTCAAAAAAAAGTTTTTGAGGGTTTTTTTGGGGGACCACAACCAGCATAAGGGCTGTTTTCTGAAAGAAGAAGGGGGAAAAAAGAAAACCCAAACACTTTCTTTGGTCTTTTTCCTAATTCAAGGAAGGTTTGCTTGGCGCTCCACGGCCTAATGCAGCCGGGGTCAGGAGGCCGTGGCGAGTGGGGGCTGGCCTCGGGGCACTGAGGCGAAGCTCCCCTGCAGGGCTGGCGCCCTCCCGGCTCTCCAAAGGGCCTCCTGCCCTTTGCCCCATTCTTCCCTGCGCACAGGAAGTCTAGGTTCTGCGCCAGCTGACCCCGATGTTTACGGGACTGACCTCCGAGGAGCCCTTCGAAGGCTCTGACATGGCTGTTCCAGACTTAGGCCTGTGGAAGACGGTCCCCTGCCCCTGGCACTCCCTGTCACTGGCAGTGGACAGGTTGCCCCCATGCTTGTGCTACTTTGGTTCTCTTTGGAGACTCAGGGACCCTCATTGGGGTCACTGGAAATGCCCAGCTCTGACCTCAAGTCCCGTCTATGCTCGCAAGTAGGCAGGGGTCGCAGAGCGGGACAGTCAGTCGCTCTGGTCAGTCTTATGGTGTCTCAGAGCGGGAGGTCACTCTGTCCGTCCTGTGGCGTCTCAGAGCCCAACCGTGAAGAGCTTCTCCGGGCTGATGTGCGGTGGTTCTCCTGAGCTTGGGAGATCACTTCCCTTCTCTCCAGCTGAGCTCTGACAGAATGTTCTGGAGACAGGCTTGCAGCAGTTTGGGGCAGATGATATTTCCAGGATATGACGCCAGGGTCTTGAGAGAATTGACTGGCTTCCAGTTGTCCTGTTAGAGGAGGCTGTTTCCGGGTCGGGGACGGCATGTTTTGTGCCAAATTCTTCGCCGATGACCAGCTGTGAGACAGGAACTTTGCAGCCTCTTCTCAGCCCAGGGCCGCCACCCCAGCCACCTGTCTCTTGTTCTTTTATTCCTTGTCACACTCACAGTGCCCAGGGCCCACGCCTGGCCACGGAGGCTGTGCCAGGGCCTTTGCAGATGGCACTTCAGGACTCGCAGAGACAGTCCTGGGTGACGCTGCTACCCCTCGTGCTGCGAGTGACCCCCGAGCACGTGAACCCAGTCCTACCCCAGACCCGAAAAAAGAAAACCGCGCTCTCGGGCATTATTAGTTGAGATATCTCTCTCTCTCTCTTTCTCTCTCTCTCTCTCTCTCTCTCTCCTTTCTGTTTTGACTTTTTGGTTTTGGGGTCACTCAAGCTTTGCACTCAGGAATCAGTCTTGGCGGGCTAGGGGGACCATCTTGGGTGCTGAGGATTGAACCCAGGGTGGCCGCACACAAAGCAAGTGCCCTTCCCCCAGTGCTCCAGCCCTATTTGTCAGCATTCCCGTCAGTGTCCAACGCTGTGATTCTGTTTTGCTCTGCGTCCCAGGGGCCAAGCGTGAAGCCAAGGCATAGTGAAGGAGAACTGGAAAATGGAAGTTCGCTAAGATATGAGAACAGTCATTTTTCTTTAGCTGGTTTCTGGCTTAATTGTTCTCCAGCGTTGGGGTTGCCACGGCTCCGCTCCCACACCTGCGGGGCAGCGACCCCCTCGCCACACCAGGTGGCTGGCCTGGGTCAGAGATTCCTGGGGGTATGGTCAGCCAGGCCACCGGTGTCAGCGAGTGGATGTGAACGCCGCTGCCTTGCATGGACACTGAGCAGCAGCGTCTGCTCACGCTGTAGGGGTTGCGGGGGGAAGTGGCACCTTCACCTTTGAGGTTTCTTAAGGAAATCCCTACTCTGAAGCCAGAATGTTCCTTTGCGGGGGTGGGGGCACTGTGCACAGTCCAGGGTGCCTGACCCGCGTCCCTCCGGCAGGTGGGAGGCGTGGAGGCCGGTGTGGTGCGCTTCCTCGGGGAGATGGACTTCGCCAAGGGGGATTGGTGTGGCGTGGAGCTGGACAAGCCGCTGGGCAAGAACGATGGCGCCGTGGCCGGAACGAGGTGGGTCCTCCTGCCCCCCCAGACAGCCTGGGGCAATGCACGGTGCCCGGGAGGCGCTGAGGGGACTGCAGGCCATTTCACTTGCTTCTTAGGCGGGGCCACTTCCGGTGTCACTCGGGGACCCTGCAGGGATGTGGGGACAGCCTGGGGCTCCCACATGCAGCTGTGCTCGGCCCGCAGGAACCCCCCGGGCCTGCTGTCGCCCTTCAAATTCTGGGGAGGCTGCTTGGAATCGCCCTTGGTTTGCGCGGTGCGGGTGGGAGGCGTGCGAGGGAGTGTGCGTGTGAACGTATGAATGTGTGTGCTTCGGAGTGTGGATATGTATGTATGAGGGTGTGTGTATGTGAGCGTGTGAGTGTGGGGCTGTGAGAGTGTTGGTGAGGGCATGAGCATGTGAGTGTTGGTGGGGGTGTGAGCATGTTTGTGAGGGAATGAGAGCGTGTCATTGTTGGTTTGAGAGCGTGCAAGTGTTGGTTGGGGTGTGCGTGTGTGTGACTGTGGGGCTGTGGGAGTGTGGGAGTGTTGGTTGGGGTGTGAGTGTGAGTGTATTTTTGTTGGGGTGTGAGTGTGGGGCTGAGGAAATGTGGGAGTATTTGTTGGGGTGTGGATATATATGTATGAGGGGTGTGTATATGAGTGTGTGACTGTGGGAGTGTGAGTGTGAGTGTGTTTTTTAGGGGGTGTGTTTGTGAGTGTGGGACATTGGGAGTGTGGGAGTGTTGGTTGGGGTGTGAGTGTGTGTGAGTGTGGGACTGTGGAAATGTGGGAGTGTTTGTTGTGGTGTGTGTGTTTGTTGGGGTGGGAGTGTGAGAGTTTGGGAGTGTTGGTTGGGGTGTGAGAGTGTTTGCTTCTTGGGGTGAGTGTGGGAGTGTTTGTTGGGGAGTGAGTGTGAGTGACTGGGGCTGTGGACATGTGGGAGTGTTTTTTGGGGTGTGAGTGTGTGTTTGTTTGGTGTGGGAGTGTGAGAGTTTGGGAGTGTTGGTTGGGGGCTGAGTGTGTACTTGTTGGGGTGTGAGTGTGTGAGAGTGTTGGTTGGGGTGTAAGTGTGAGTGTGTGTTGGTTGGGGTGTGAGTGTTTGGGAGTTTTGGTTGGGGGTGTGAGTGTGTGTGTTTGTTGGGTGAGAGTGTGTGTGAGTGTGGGGCTGTGGGAGGGTATGATGTTTGTTGGGGACTGAGTATGTGTGAGTGTGGGGCTGTAGAAATGTGGGAGTGTTTGTTGTGGTGTGTGTGTTTGTTGGAGTGGGAGTGTGAGAGTGTGGGAATGTTGGTTGGGTTGTGAGTGTGTGTGTTTCTTGGGGTGAGTGTGGGAGTGTTTGTTGGGATGTGAGTGTGTGTTTGTTGGGGTGTGAGTGTGTTTGTTGGGGTTTGAGTGTGTGGGAGTGTTGGTTGGAGTATGAGTGTGAGTTTGTGTTGGTTGGGGTGTGAGTGTGTGTTTGTTGGGTGAGAGTGTGGGGGGGGCTGTGTGAGGGTATGATGTTTGTTGGGGAGTGAGTGTGTGTGAGTGTGGTGCTGTGGAAATGTGGGAGTGTTGGTTGGGATGTGAGTGTGTTTGTTGGGGTGAGTGGGAGTGTGAGAGTGTGGGACTGTTGGTTGGGGTGTGAGAGTGTGGGAGTGTTTGTTGGGGTGTGAGTGTGTGGGAGTGTGGGGCTGTGGGAGCGTGTTAGTCTGTGGGCGTGTGAGACTGTGGGACTCAGTGGACGCCTCGGTCGGCGCCTGTCTCTCTTGCCAAAGGGGTCTTTTGTCCCCCCCTCCTCGTTGTCGCAGGTACTTCCAGTGTCAGCCCAAGTGTGGCTTGTTTGCTCCCATTCACAAAGTCACCAAGATCGGCTTCCCCTCCACGACGCCGGCCAAGGCCAAGGCGGCCCCCGGGAGGCGTGTGATGGCCACCACCCCCGCCAGCCTGAAGTGCCGCCCGTCGGCCTCCTCGCTCAGCTCCGTGAGCTCCGTGGCCTCATCCGTGAGCAGCAGGCTCAGCCGCGTGGGACTAGTAAGAAGCTCCCCCCACCCCGCGCGGTGCTCGGGCCCCCACAGACTCCCAGGCCCCAGGGGCGAGAGGCGGAGCAGGACTGGGTGGGCTGAGCAGCTCCAGGGGGGGCAGGCGAGTGGCTTCCCAGCCACCACCGGTGACAGGAGCAGGGATGGGCCTTTCCTCGGGTGCTCAGGGCTCAGGCCGCCTTAGGGCTGAAGTGGGGGAGCTGAAGGGGGCGTCGGAGGGTCAGAGCGGGAACCAGAGACTCTGGGGAACGCTTGGCGCTTGGCGTTGCGTGTTTGCTCTCTCCGTCCCTCCCTGCTCCCTCCTGTCCCTCTGCACCCCTGTCGACTTGCAGAGGGGCCTCGACTTCTGTCCATTGCGGGGCCGCAAGTCAAAGCTGGGGCCTCGTGGCTTCTACCCTCATGTCTCTCTGAGTCCTAAACACTAAAGTGTGTCTGAATGTGCAAGGGTGTCCTGAGATATTGCCCACAGGGAAACGGGCCCACGATGGAGATGTGTCCCGGGGGACTGGCTTTGCTGGGGGCTGCGCTTCCTGCCGCCCCCTCTGCTCCCTGCATTGACCCTCGATGCGGAAGAGGAGGGAGTGAGTGTGTGTGCAACGGAAGATACAAAACAGACGACACGGGAACGGGAGCCAGGAGGCCGCGCGCCGTGGGCACAGGCCTGGGGCCAGTCCTGTCTTGCTCGACCACCACCAGGTTTCCCTGCCCTGCCTCCATCCTCACGTCCGACTCCTCCTTCCCCTCGCCTCGCCATTCAGGAGGGGAGCAGACTCAGAAACCCCTCTCCTTCCCTTGCGAGCCAGCCCATTTGTGGAATTTGGTTTTGTTTTTCTGCTTGATTGTGGGCCACACCCTGCAGTGCTTCAAGGGGCCGTTTGCAGTGCTGGGGTTGAGCCGGGGCCTCCCACATCCGAGCAAGAGCCCCACGCCTGAGCCGTATCTCCAGCCTCCCCCCGCTGTCTTGTTTTGTTCTGTTCTGGGGTCACACCTGGCAGAGCCCAGGGCTTTCTCTCGCTTCTGTGCTCGGGATTATTCCTGGCGGCCTCCGGGATTGAGCCTGGGCAGCGCTGGGGCTTCGCTCTCCAGCCCTTTGGCCCCTGCCTTGCATATCTTTACGCAGGGCGGAGCTTACTCCTACACTGCACATCACCGTTAGCACATATGACAGGAATATAGAATGAGTCTGTGTGGCTTCATGGAAGTATACCTCGACAATGTAATTCCATACGTGCACACACAACCGTTCACACACTCACAGCCACTCATACATGTACACGTAGTGCATACCGTATATACACAGGCTTATGGGTGTGTACACACAGGCACGTACCTGCATAGACACAATGCGCGTGTGCACACAGGTGTGTGTAGACATGCCCAGAGGAACGTACGTGCATGCATACATACATGCACACAGGTCCGGGCGTGCCCTGTGGGAGCCTCCCGGTTCGCTTGTTGGCTGAGTTGCTCTCTGAGGTACCAGGCTCCCACAGAGGGGCTGGCCTTGCTGGCATGGAGCCTGGGGCCTCACACACCACGCGCAGGGCAGAGGCTTTGGCATCAACATCCTGAGTTCAGCTTGTGGCCCCGACCTTGCCCAGCCCCTCAGCACCGCCTCCCCCCATACCAGGGGTGCTGCTTTCTCCCTGCTCCGGCGCCTGAACTCGCAGTCTCGTTCGTCTCCACGGTTGGCTGAAAGAAGCCGTTCGCTCCCGGGCTGGTTTCCTCAGGGAGCTGTCTCGGGCCCAGGAAGCGCGTGCGTGCCCCACCACTCAGGCCAGGAGGCTCAGGGAACACCGCCGCCCGCCTTTCCTAGTTTTTATTTTTGCTCTTTGGTACTGAGGGGCTCACCTGGCAGTGCTCAGGGACTCCAGGCGTGGTGCTTGGGGGCTGCTCCTGGTGGAGGGGGTTTGAGCCCAGGTCTTGTTGGAGACCCCCAAGGCTGTCAAGCTCTTCCCAGCCACCCCTTGAAATCAGAGTTGAGTGCACTTCCCGGCAGCACTGCACATGGCTGGGCCCGAGAGCTCGTGTGCTCCTAGAAATTTTATTTATTTATTATTTGGTTTTGGGGCCACACTCAGGGGTGCTCAGGGCTTATTCCTGGCTCTCTGCAGGGGGGTGGTGTCACTCCTGACGTTGCTGGATCTTGAACCTCTGAAAGTACCTTCCCCCACCCCCCCCACCCCACAATAGACTCTTTGGCCCTGGGGAGAGCATTTAGTAAGTAAAGCAAGTAAAGGCCCTCCCGTTGATCGTCGATTTGCTCTAGTGGCCCCAGTAACGTCTCCATTGGAAACTTTATTGTTACTGTGTCTGGCATATCGAATACTCTCGGTAGCTTGCCGGGCTTTTAATCTGACCAATATACTTTAAGTGTATTGGGAAGTCACGGCCAGATCCTTACGCAGAGGCAAGGATGAGCCGCTCCCCGGACAGAACCAGGTAGCTCGAGAGCTCCCAGCAGGCAAAGCAGCAGTGGACGGCCTGGGCCCTGCTGGGCCCGTCAGTCAGCAGGCAATTGGCAGCAGCTCAGATGACGCAGGGAAGCGGCAAGAGCAGGGCGATGGGTCAGGCGTGGCCGGGCAGAAGGAGCGGACGTCCTCGGCCACCCCCGCCCCAGCCCCCGCCACCGTGTGCCTGAAGAATGAAGACCAGGTCCCGCTGTGTCCCCGCCTGCAGGGGCCGTTGTGCCGCAAGGAAACTGGGTCTGCAGAGCGACCATGAGCGACCACGAGCCCAGGACAGAACGGACAGGACCCCCGGTCCCCCCGGCCCTCCAGCCCACTCCCCTCCCCTCCTCGCTGTCTTTGCCTCTTCTCTCCTTCCCTTTGTGCTTGGTCTTCCCCTGAGCTGCCCTTGCGGTCCTGCTCGCTGGGCGTGAGCCCTCACACATGCTCACCCACCACTTGTTCTTTTTTTCCTGGATTTTGGGCCACACCCCAGCAATGCTCAGGACTTCCTCCGGGCTCTGCACTCAGGACTCACTCCTGGTGGGCTCGGGACCCTATGGGGTGGGTACCTGGGATCCAGCTGGGGCAGCGGCGTGCAAGGCCAGCGCCTTCCCCGCAACTTTACCATTCTAGCCTCTCATCCCCCACTTTCAAAGGCAGATGGCACAGGGGTCTTTTATGGGGTCACACCTAGTGACCCTCAGGGGCACGAGGCCATTCCCAGAGACAAGAGTCTCTGGTTAGTGCTATTCAGGCCTGGGGCGGGTGCTGGGGAGAGCGAGGTGAGCTGGAAGGAAGAGGAAGAGAGAAGGGCCAGGCTGCCCTGGGAGACCCAGACGGACCTGCAAGGCTGAAGATGCTGGAGGCGGCCTAAAGCTCATGCCAAGGGCTCAGCCTTAAGGAAGCTCAAGCCAGAGTGGGCTGTGGAGGGGGCTGCCTCCGGCTCTCCAGAGAGTCTCTGGATTCCCACGAAGCCCGTCAGTGGAGCTCAGGTCCTGTCCAAGGATCTTCGGGAAGGTTTCAAGATGCTTCTGCTAAGAGTCGCTGGCCCATATGCACGGATGCAGCGCTGCTCCATCTGCTTTGCTGAGGATAGCCGTGTGCATGCCCGCGTCCGCCACCCCCACCCCCTTCACGTCTCTTTTTCCTTTGCAGTTGCCAGAAACCTCCTCTCGCTATGCCTGCAAGATCTCCAGCACCACTGCCCTCCAAGAGGCACTGAAGGAGAAGCAGCAGCACATTCAGCAGCTGCTGGCCCAGCGGGACCTGGAGAGGGTGGAGGTGGCCAAGGCCACGAGCCATGTGGGGGTGATAGAGCAGGAGCTGGCCCTGGCCGGGACGGGCACGACCAGGTGACGTCTGTGCAGACGACAGTGCCGGGGCCAAGAGACGCTTGCGGCAAATGCTGGGCGCGACCTTGGTGCAGGCAGTGCAGGGAGAGGCCATGGGTCCCCGTCTGCCGTCGTTGCGGTGGCATCCAGCGCGTGGTTTGATCACATGCCCCTTATCCTCACCCCGTGGGGGTTCCGGGAGCGCCAAGTTGTCCCCGCTGGTGCTTTCGTGGTGTGGTTCCCTTCCGGCCTTCCAGAAACGCTGCAGCTTATGTGGGAGACGCGTTCAGTGTGCCGCGGTGGCAGGTGGCGGTGCCAGCCCACAGAGGGCTGTCGGGGGCGGGCGAGGACACTCACGCACAGTTGCCTCCACAGCACGTCCTGGAGCTAGGGGCCAAGATGGACAAGCAGCGGGCCATGCTGGAAGCGAGCGACCGGGAGAAGGTGGAGCTGCTGAACCAGCTGGAGGAGGAGAAGAGGTGAGGCCGTGCCCCAAGCTGGGGAACTGCCTCGGGCGGGGCGCGCCGGCCTTCCGGGGCTGTGAGAACCAGAAACCACCGGGTGCCCAGTCCTGAGCGTGGCCTCATGGGGAGGAATGGGGGGAGCTCACTGGAGCCCAGGCACCCCCGGCCCTCACTGCTGTGTCCACGTGGCCTGGTGTTCCGGAGACATGTGCTGGGTGGCTGGGAACTGTCGTATCCCAGTGGGGCCCTGTGGGAGTCCCTGGGGTTAATCCTGGGCGGGAGGAAACCCGCAGCACCCATGGGGCACGGCAGCAGACAGGCAGGGCTCAGGCCAGGCTGCAGACAGACGGACACGGGGTGCCGGCCAAGACGGTCTTCTCAGATGGGCTCCCGGCAGTGTGGTGCCCAGGGGCACTGCCAGTACCCGGCTCAGCTCCTCAGCTGCACATGCCGAACACTCCACGTCCCCTGGGAGCCCCTCCTGCCCCCCCAGCCCCGAGTCGTTTGCTGCTTCTCCCCCAGGGGCTCCGTTGTTGTCCCGATGTGGGGACAGGAGCTGGCTGACAGGAACTAGTATGCGCCCCGGGTCAGTCTTTAATGACCTCTGTTAGCTGCGAGGCAGAAAAGGCTGATATGACACTGCGCCTGGCGTTGGCTCGAAAGAGCTTCCTCCTGTAGCCTGCGGGTCCCACCCAGTGCTCGCAGCCGAGGGGACTCGCTGACTTTCTCTTTTTTCTTTTTGGGTCAACCCAGCGATGCTCTGGGGTTATTCCTGCCTCGGCAATCAGGAATTACTCCTGGCATTGCCCAAGGGACCATAATGGGATGCTGGGAATTGAACCCGGGTCGGCCACGTGCAAGACAAACGCCCTGCCCGCTGTACTCTCTCTCTGGCCCTCGCTGACTCTCTCAGCCCTCCTGTGTGTGGAGCCGGGGGCTGGGTCGGGCACGCATCTACAGGGTGGTGGCCCTCATGGGGGGCAGCAGTGACGCCCCTCACAACTCTCCCTCTCCCCCACAGGAAAGTGGAGGACCTCCAGTTCCGAGTCGAAGAGGAGTCCATCACCAAAGGTGACCTGGAGGTAAAGCCCGGGCAGGTCCCAGAGACTTGCAGGGTGCAGGCAAGGATGCGGGGTGGCCTGGCCGACCCCGCCGGGACCACTTCTGCTGGAGACTCCGAATCAGACAGGGATACCAGGGGTCATGCACCTGGCAGGGCCCGGCGGAGGCACCTCTGCTCCTTGGGGCTGGAGGCTGCTGTTGATGAGCGTTTTTCTCTCGTTCTGACAGTTGGGTCTACGCCTTTGCCTCAGCTTTGATTTTCAGTCGAGCAGCACAAATCAAATCCTTTAGAACCCCAGTTTTTTGAAGGTATTCCTTAAAACAAGAAGAAGCAAACAGTTTGCAAAAGAATAATTTCTGTTTCTGCTTCTTTTCCTTCCTGTTTTAAGCTCATGGAAATTTTGTTTTCCCACCAGAAGGAGGTGAAGGCCCTGCAGGCGGCCTCCGAGAAGCTCGCCAAGGAGAACGAGGGGCTGAGAACCAAGCTGGACCATGCCAACAAGGAGAACGCGGACGTGATCGCCCTGTGGAAGTCCAAGCTGGAGACGGCCATCGCCCCGCACCAACAGGCCATGGGCGAGCCGAAGGCGGCCGTGAGCCGGGGCGTGGGCGCCGAGGCGGCCGAGCTGGCCGAGCTCAAGATGCAGATGGAGAGGCTGCAGTTCGAGTACCAGCAGGAGGTGGAGAACCTGAAGGCCCAGCTGGCGGCTGAGCGTGCAGCGCACGCCTCTGAGCTGCAGACGCTCAGGTCGCGGCTGGTCAGGATGGCCCAGGAGCAGAAGAACAGCCTGGAGGCCGCGCGGGCCAAGCTCGACCAGAGCAAGGACCAGCACCTAGTGGAGATGGAGGACGCCCTGAACAAGCTGCAGGAGGCGGAGACGAAGGTAAAGCACCTGGAGGGGTTGCGGGCCATGTGTAGTCAGCAAGCCCAGGCGCTGGCCAACGCCACGGCACAGCTGGAGGCCACCCAGCAGAAGCTCTTGCAGCTCGATGGGCTCTGGAAGGCCAGTTCCGAGGTAAATTGGGAATGGAGAAGCTCAGGCGGCAGCTCCAGGTGGCTGAGCGGCAGATTCAGGAGTTAGAGAATGCAGAGCGGGCCGAGAGCGGCAGGTTGGTACCCGGGCGCCCTCGCCCTCTTCCACGCTCACTCCCTGCATGCTGTGTCTCTGTGTACTTGCCGCCGTGTTCCGGCTTGGTGCTGACAGGTCTCCCGGTCACGTCCCGTGCGGTTCCCTCTGATGGGACTGAGAACGTGTCGGCATGATTCTGGGGCGGTCATTGGTCCCCAGCACCCGGATGCCATGCTAGCCTAGGCCCTGGCTAATCGGGCCCATCTGGGGTCTTTCTGAAACAGAGAACTCTTCACAAGGCCAGTGAGAAAACAAGATAGGAGCCCCCAAAGCAAACCTCGGCCCCCCCGCCTTGGGCCCCCTGCGTACTCGCCGAGTCCGCCCAGACACTTGGGCTCGAGGCTGGCCGCAGGGGTCTTTCCCTGACCTTGCTGACCACCTGCTCGTGTGACTGCTTTGCTGTCCTCTCCCCGAGGTGCCTCAGTTTCCAGCTGGTGCTCAATGCCTCTGAACCTCTGAGCTCCCTCAGGGCTGGTGACGTGGCCCATCTTGGTATTTCTCATTGCCGACCCCTCCCTGCCTGCAGCACAAGCCCCAGCCCAGCCCTGCAGAGATTTCATCCCTTTCAGCCTCTAAGGGGTGCTTGGGCCAAGTCCGCCTTCCAGCATGGCCTCCTGCTGGCCACGGGCATGGACTCTCATGGTAGCCCTGACCCTGGGGAAGGACAAGACAGTGAGATCTGGGCCAAGCCGAGGAAGCTGCAGTTCTCCCCAAGGGGCCCTGAGAAATGCCCTTTTCCTCCTATAGGATTGTGGTGGCAGAGACGCGCCCTCCCAGCCGCCCCCCTCCCACCCCCCTGGCGCTGTGCGCGTTGTTGGAGAAACTTCTCTGTTGGCCAAGTTGGAAGGGCTGTGGGATTTGTAGACAGGACTGACAGACATAACAGAAGGACCCAGAGACCCCCGGGAGTTCCTCTCAGGACTCAGGACTCCTTAGCTGGCATTCCAGAAACAAACGGAATCAATTCCTAGGACACAGCAGGGGATAGTTGACCCACTTGTTCGCATCAAGATGTAACAAACGTCAAGTTCTGGTGACTGCTGTCTAGTGGATTAGAGGTTCTTCAATTTAAATTTCATATTGAAACACCTCAGACTTTTAAAGTCACAGACAAGAAACTACAAGAAAGTAAATCTTGGGGGCCAGAGTGATAGTACAGTGGGAAGGGCATTTGCCTTGCACATGGCCTACGTGAGTTCGATCTCCAGGATCCCATAGGGTCACTGTCATTGTCACTGTCCTCCCGTTGTTCATCGATTAGCTCGAGTGGGCCAAAAAAAAAAAAAAAGATAACATTTTCTTCCCTCCCTCGCCTCCCTTTCCCTTTCTTCCCTGTTTCCTCCCTCCCTCCTTCGTATCCTTAGCCTCCCTCCTCCCTTGCTTACGTCCTTCTTCCTCGCCAAGCCATGCTCTCGGCTCTGGGGTCCTCCCGCCCAGCAGTAGTGGGTCTTTTCAGCTTGTGGACCGATCTCAGGCTCGCCCAGTGGTGCTGCAGTTCCAACTCGGGCCTGGTGTGTACTCCAGCCCTTTGTGCCGTCTCCCCGCCCCTGGAAAGTCAGTCTTTCTCATAGGCTTTCTTATTTTCTGGTCGCTCCAAATTTAGGTCTAGAAAACGCCTCTGTTTGAGCCGTTTTCAGTAACCACTAGACAGTCATCACCAGAACTGATGGCGCCAAGGCCTTGGCTTTCAGAGCTTCAGGCAATCACGCTCACCTCACGCCTCTGTTCTTTGGGGTTGTGTTGGGTCATGGGCTTCTCATACGTGTTTTCTGTTTTGTTTTCCCCTTCCTGTTTCTGTTCGTCCCCTTGGTCCATTCACTCCATCCTTGTGACTCTGGTAGGCCGATAGCCTGGCCAAGGAGCTGCAGGGGAAGGAGCTAGCGCTTCGTAGTCTTCAGGAGAACTTGAACGAAGCCGGCCGAGTGAAGGAGGCTTTGGAGAAAGATCTTCGGAGTTTGGTGAGTACCAGGGGAGTCGGACGCTGATCTTCACCTTGCTGAGGGAAAAGCGAAGCCTCCTCAGGCGAGCTCGGCCCTATCGCCTCTGAGGCTCACGAGCGTGTCAGCTAGAAAGCCCCAGGGGCTGCGTGAGCCCCCATTGGGGCAGCAAAGGTAGGTGCGCTGCTCTGTCCCCTCTGTGCCCTCCGCCTCTGCCTGATCAGTGAGTGGCCAGCGATGCTCCCGGAGTGCTGGGCTCCTTCCTCCCCTCAGCAGCGCCTCAGGCTCCTCTCCCGTGCCCCCTGCTCCCTCGGCTCTGTCTCCCCTGCCAGCCGGGAGCACTGGGGGCTCACAGCAAGGGGAGGGGGTGAGAGACATGTGCTGGTAAGGCCGGTTTTCTGGAACCTTCCAGACACCTTCCTGCACTGGATCAAAGTGTGTTTTCTGGTTTTCTTTTTAGGATTTGTGTGTGTGTGTGTGTGTGTGTGTGTGTGTGTGTGTGTGTGTTTGTTTGTTTGTGTCTTGGGCTTTTTAGTATTCAGCTGTGCTGAGACCTTCACCTGGTGGCCCTCAGGGGACCACGTGGAATGCTGGGGATTGAACCTGGGTTGGGCACATACAAAGCAAAACACCTAAAGTATCTGGTTGTTTTTGTTTTTGTTTTCTTTTTTGGCTTTTTGGGTCACACCTGGTGATGCTCAGAGGTTACTCCTAGCTCTGCACTCAGGAATTACTCCTGGCGGAGCTTGGGGGACTACATGGGATTCCGGGGATTGAACCTGGGTCAGCCACGTGCAAGGCAAACGCCCTCCCCACTGTCCCATCACTCCGGCGCTGGACCTTGATGAACTGGGCCTTTCCATTGAGACAGTACTGACGGGGTCCCGTCAGGACCTGAAACTGAGCCCTGAAGGAGCCATTCAGAACCCTGCGGGAGGTTTCCAAGGGAATCGTCCTTGCCGGGGCAGCATGGGCCCAGCACACGCAGCATCACATTCTATCTGTGTGTGGTCGAGAACATGTGTACACACGTGTGTCCACAGCCATGCACACACCCCAGTATACACACATGGGCTTCTGTCATGTGCAGACTCATACGTGTCCTTGGACATGCAAGCAAATACATACATACTTGCACAACTCACTCGTGTTTGCCAGGCAGATACACACTGGGCATTGATAGCTGAGTTTGGGGTGGATTATTTTTGTTTTCTGGGTTTTTTTGTTCTTGTTGTAGTTCTTGTTGTTTTTTGTCTTTTTGGGTCACAGCTGGGGACATTCAGGGGTCACTCCTGGCTCTGCACTCAGGAATTGCTACTGATGGTGCATCCCCTATGGGATGCTGGGGATCAAAGGCGGGTCAGCCTTGTGCAAGACAAACACCCTCCCCGCTGGGCTATTGCTCTGGCCCTGGGGTGTGTGTGTGTGTGTGTGTATATATATATATATTTTTTTTGGTGGTGGTGGTGGGGGACTAGTGCCATGCCTGTCAGTCCTTGGAGGCGACTCCTGGCTTTGTGCTCAGGATATTCCTGTTAGTGCCGGGATTCAGACCGGGGCCAAGTGGCGTTACTCAGTGCTCTCTCTCTCCCAGCCCCCAGATGATCACCATGTTTATTGGGGCTCCCCCCAAACTCGGTGGTACTCCTGGCTCAGGGTCTAACCGTCTGGCTGTTCTCGGACACCTGGACCCTGTGCCAGCCCTTCAGCCCCCAATATCTATGTTCTAAGTGCAAGTTCATTTTCATGAACATTGTGTGTGTGTGCTGTTGAGCAGAGCAGAGTCGCCATGTGTGTGCGGGTATGTTTGTTTGTGTGCGTTGTGTGTGTGTGTGTGTGTGTGCGCGCATGTGTGCGCGTGTGTGCTGGGGGCAGGCAGGGGGCCTGTGGCTGATGATGGCCCCCGGATCCCCGCAGGGGGAGAAGGTGGACGTGAGCCGCAGCCAGCCCCAGGCTCTGCAGGCCGAGCACGCCAAGTCCACCACGGAGAGCCAGGCGCAGCACGAGGAGGCGCTGCAGGCCCTGCAGAAGCTGCTGCTGCAGGCGAAGCTGCAGGCGGTGCAGGCGGAGAACGGGAGCCTGCTGCGGGAGGTGGCCGAGCTGAAGACGCAAGTCGACGAGGCCAAGGTGTGTGGGCGCAGGGCGGCCGTCTCGGGGTCGGGCTCTGTTGGGGGCCTCGGCCTGCAGCCTCAGACACTTCCTCCACCCGTTGGCGCCTGTGAGAGCCGGAAGGGTGTTGCTCCCGGGGCGCCCGGCAGAGCACATAGAAGCCCAGGGACCCCAGCTTGGGTTGTCCGTTTTGTTTTTAGCTTGCTCAGTAAGTTCAGGCCTTCGTGTTTTCACTTGATTGCTCAAAGGCATTTTTTAGTGTATCAGAGAAATGTTAAGGTTCGAAGCTCAGTGGGGAGAAATAGAGCGGCTGGAACTAGTGCAGTGAGAGGGCGCTTGCTGTGCACGTGACCCACCGGGGGATCCCCAGCATCCCCCAGGGTCCCCCAAGCACCCAGGAGGAAGCCGTGACCTCTGCCGGGTGTGAACCCCAAAACAAGAAGGAAAATAATGTATACACACATATATGTGTGTACATACATAACATGTACATATGTGTACATCTTTATATCCATATAATAAGTGTATTTTAATTCATATGTACATATTTTGATACATTTTTAGTTTTCCACGCTTGGTCCCATGTATAGTTTATACATATATGTGCTTGTATGTATATGTGTGTGTATACATATCTATAAGCCAATGGAAAGAAAACGGAAGCGAGCTTACATCAGAAGAAACCAGGGCTGCTGAGTGGCGGCCATGGCCCGCGTGTGTGTTGGTGCCCGGCCTCTTTCCACCACGCACCAGAGCCAGGGCTATGTCTCCTCTCTGGACCACCTGCACGGCCCAGTTCTGTGGCCAGCAGCCTCGTGTGCATGCTCAGGTCAGTCCCATTCCGGTAACCTGACCGTCAGCGGTCAGCTGCCCAGCGCACGCCAGTAGCCTGCTGCGGCTCATGGCTGTGGAGCTGGACAGAGAAGATAGCCCTTGCTGCAGAAAGTTCTGGAAAGTACATGGCGGTTAAACTATGGTGTGCATTGAGACTCAGAAACGAAGACGCACAACCCGTTGCTGACGGGCAGGGAGAGCAGGTGAGGGAGACCCTGGCCCGTGTGCGGCCACTCCTCCTGGAGCCCCTGGGCCCCTCCCAAATTACTGCAAACACTGCCTCCCATTGCTCATCGATTTGCTCGAGCGGGCCCACTAATGTCTCCATTTTGAGACTTGTTGTTACTGTGTTTGGCAAGCATAACCTGTTGGCTTCAGTCTCCAAAGCTTGGTGGATTAGTCTGGATTTTCTATAAAGTGTATAACTTTTGGGACTAAGTCCATTTCCTGCCTCTGTTTGTCCCTGTGAAAATCGTTTGGCAAGTAGTGGTTGCTTTTCCCTTCCCCTCCTGCACAAAGTTCAAAAACAAAATACTTTTTGTAGTTCTTTGAATTGTACTGAAAACTAGTTTTTGAATGCATCCCTTCTATGACAGAGTGATGGATTTTATAATAGAAGAATTGAAGTGGGGGGAAAAATCTTATGCCCCAATGTCAAGATCCAACTGTCCAAACTTCCGGGGAGCTGTCAGGAATAATTTCAGATGGCATTTCAAAAATAAAATTGGCTGCTAGTAGAATGGGTAGGGTGCAGCCTTGTACTCGGCCAACCCAGGGTTGATCCCCAGCATCCCGTATGGTCCTCCGGCCCTGCCAGCAGTGATCCCTGAGCACAGAACACTGAGCGAGACCCGAACATCACCAGGTGTGGGGCCCCCATCCACAAAATAGGCAGGTAGTTATGTTGACCCTAAGAAGCTAACTGTGTCAGAGCCTCTCCATCCTGCATGTGTGTGTGCGTGTGTGTGTGAGTGCGTGCGC
Organism: Sorex fumeus; assembly: GCF_029834395.1. Lineage (NCBI taxonomy): Eukaryota > Metazoa > Chordata > Mammalia > Eulipotyphla > Soricidae > Sorex > Sorex fumeus. The sequence continues at coordinate 318,505 of NW_026606319.1, read as the reverse complement.
GCGCGTATACACGCGTGTGCAGGTAAGACTACTCTGCCATTTTCATTTCTGGTGTTTAGGCCACATTAAGTGCTTGGCTTGCTTGTGCCTGCTTGATCTCATTCTTGTTTCCATTCTTCCCCGCTTTTGTTTCTGTAGTCATTAACTTACCCAATAACATCAGAGGAAATTGAGCTGATGTCGGAGGATCGCAGGGCCCTGAGGTCAGAGAATCAATTGCTGGCGAAGGAGAAGCTCTCTCTGAAGTCAGAGAGAGGGTCATTGCTACTGAAGCAAACAGAAGCGGAGGCCAAAAACTCTTCGCTGCGGGAAGAGCAGGGGAAGCTCTGGCTGTTGAGCCAAGCGATTCAATTAGAAAAAGAGAAGGTCATCGAGGCCAGGCGGGCCGCAGAGAAGCTCTGGCAGGAGGAGCGGCTCCGCCAAGAAGCCCTCGAGGCGGAGAAAGAGAAAGTGCTGGAATTGGGCAGGGCGGTGCAGGAGGAGCTCCGGAGGGTGCGCACAGAGAACGACGCACTACAGGTCGCCAAGGTGGGGCTGCAAGCCCTGGTGGAGGAGCTGCAGATGAGCAAGAGCGGCCTGGTGGCCGAGTGTAAGAAGGGCCTGGAGGAGAGGGGCCAGCTGGAGGAGCATGTCAAGAAGCTGGTTCTGGAGAAATTCAACGTTAATACTTTTGGATTTTCTTATCACAAAAAAATTAAATGAAGGACCTCAACCATCAGAAGTTTATCATCCAGTTTGAATCTATTTTTGTTCACTTGAATGTTTTCTAGTTCTGTCAAAAGTGATAAATAATGTACCATCCAGGCTACATGTATAATAAGAACTTCTATAATTATATGTATGATTTTGATGTATTTTCCTCTGGAGATTATCAACTGTCTGACAAGTGAAAGATCTGTATCAATTGAAATTTTTAGTAATAACCATTATTGAATTTGTTTCACAAACTATGTAAAGCAGTATTAAAACTTGAGCGAACAAGTGTCCTATATCTACTTTAATAAAATTATTTCTTTTTTGCCAGTGATAACTGATTATTTTTAGGTTTATTTAGAAAAGATTTTTGGCTAGCAATGAAGAACTATAGAGTCAAATGAGTCAAACAGTTTCTACAATGGAATTCTGATACACCAATTTCTTTTTGTTTCTTTATGTTTGTGCCACCCCTGGTGATGTCTTAGGGCTTATTTATGGCTCTGCACTCAGGAATCATTCCTGGCAGTGCTTGGGCAAACTATATGGAATGTCAGGGATTGAAGCCAGATTGGCCACCTGCAAAGCAAATGCCCTACCAGCTGCACTATTGCTCTGGACCTGTAAACCATTTTCTTAAAAGTGTTTATCTTGGGCTAAAGAGATAGTGCAGTGAGTAGGGTACTTGCATGTGGCCAATCTGGGTTTAATCGCAGGAATCCCATCCAGTCATCTGTGCCCTGGCAGGAGCAATCTCTAAGTGCAGAGGCAGGAGTAAACCCTAAGAAGCACTGGGTTGGGAGTATGGTGCCGCCAGCAGGTCAGTCTGTACCTGTGAGTCGAGTGCATCAGCAGCCTGATGGCGCCTTCAGACGTCCAGGTACCCCCAAATTGCTGCCGTGCGATTGGCCAGACCCCAAAAGGTTGGGGCAGAGTTGACCAAGAAAGTAAACAGGAAAAAGTTAGGTATGTGGGAGATACACCCACACCACCTCCAGTTCAGCTATATAATTAGAGGCATGGCCTCTCTGGTCCCTGATCGAGCTGTTTAACGGCCATGATCTCAGAGACTCAGAAACAAATCTCGAAACTCAGCAACTTTTGGCAGAAATGCATCCAGCTCGCACAATAGGTTACTGTTGCCGGGCCACCCCAGGGGGGAAAGGGTGCTGTCCCTCCGCCTGCTCCCCCTTGGGGGCTCAGTGGCCACCATCCGCCAGAGGTCATTGGACAGTCAGGTTTGGGCCCACAGTGATGAGACATGTGGGGCCTCATGGGATGGGGGTGGAGCCAGCCTTTTCCTCCCCGTCTCAATGTGACCCCAAGTCGCCGCCCATGAACGGCCTCTCTGGCTCCTGATTAAGGTGCTTAATGACTATGATCCCAGAGACTCAGACACAAATCTCGGAATCCAGTGGCTTTTGGCAGAAATGCATCTGAACCCTGCAGTAGGTTACTGTCGCTGGGCCATTCCAGGGAGGAAAGGGTGCTGTCCCTCCACCTGCTCCCCCTTGGTGGCTCGGTGGCCGCCATCCTCCAGAAGCCATTGGACAGCCATTGGCTGTGGGATTTGTAGACAGGACTGACAGACATAACAGAAGGACCCAGAGACCCCCGGGAGTTCCTCTCAGGACTCAGGACTCCTTAGCTGGCATTCCAGAAACAAACGGAATCAATTCCTAGGACACAGCAGGGGATAGTTGACCCACTTGTTCGCATCAAGATGTAACAAACGTCAAGTTCTGGTGACTGCTGTCTAGTGGATTAGAGGTTCTTCAATTTAAATTTCATATTGAAACCCCTCAAACTTTTAAAGTCACAGACAAGAAACTACAAGAAAGTAAATCTTGGGGGCCAGAGTGATAGTACAGTGGGAAGGGCATTTGCCTTGCACACGGCCTACGTGAGTTCAATCTCCAGGATCCCATAGGGTCACTGTCATTGTCACTGTCCTCCCGTTGTTCATCGATTAGCTCGAGTGGGCCAAAAAAAAAAAAAAAAGATAACCTGTTCTTCCCTCCTTCCCCTCCCTTTCCCTTTCTTCCCTGTTTCCTCCCTCCCTCCTTCGTATCCTTAGCCTCCCTCCTCCCTTGCTTACGTCCTTCTTCCTCGCCAAGCCATGCTCTCGGCTCTGGGGTCCTCCCGCCCAGCAGTAGTGGGTCTTTTCAGCTTGTGGACCGATCTCAGGCTCGCCCAGTGGTGCTGCAGTTCCAACTCGGGCCTGGTGTGTACTCCAGCCCTTTGTGCCGTCTCCCCGCCCCTGGAAAGTCAGTCTTTCTCATAGGCTTTCTTATTTTCTGGTCGCTCCAAATTTAGGTCTAGAAAACGCCTCTGTTTGAGCCGTTTTCAGTAACCACTAGACAGTCATCACCAGAACTGATGGCGCCAAGGCCTTGGCTTTCAGAGCTTCAGGCAATCACGCTCACCTCACGCCTCTGTTCTTTGGGGTTGTGTTGGGTCATGGGCTTCTCATACGTGTTTTCTGTTTTGTTTTCCCCTTCCTGTTTCTGTTCGTCCCCTTGGTCCATTCACTCCATCCTTGTGACTCTGGTAGGCCGATAGCCTGGCCAAGGAGCTGCAGGGGAAGGAGCTAGCGCTTCGTAGTCTTCAGGAGAACTTGAACGAAGCCGGCCGAGTGAAGGAGGCTTTGGAGAAAGAGCTTCGGAGTTTGGTGAGTACCAGGGGAGTCGGACGCTGATCTTCACCTTGCTGAGGGAAAAGCGAAGCCTCCTCAGGCGAGCTCGGCCCTATCGCCTCTGAGGCTCACGAGCGTGTCAGCTAGAAAGCCCCAGGGGCTGCGTGAGCCCCCATTGGGGCAGCAAAGGTAGGTGCGCTGCTCTGTCCCCTCTGTGCCCTCCGCCTCTGCCTGATCAGTGAGTGGCCAGCGATGCTCCCGGAGTGCTGGGCTCCTTCCTCCCCTCAGCAGCGCCTCAGGCTCCTCTCCCGTGCCCCCTGCTCCCTCGGCTCTGTCTCCCCTGCCAGCCGGGAGCACTGGGGGCTCACAGCAAGGGGAGGGGGTGAGAGACATGTGCTGGTAAGGCCGGTTTTCTGGAACCTTCCAGACACCTTCCTGCACTGGATCAAAGTGTGTTTTCTGGTTTTCTTTTTAGGATTTGTGTGTGTGTGTGTGTGTGTGTGTGTGTGTTTGTTTGTTTGTGTCTTGGGCTTTTTAGTATTCAGCTGTGCTGAGACCTTCACCTGGTGGCCCTCAGGGGACCACGTGGAATGCTGGGGATTGAACCTGGGTTGGGCACATACAAAGCAAAACACCTAAAGTATCTGGTTGTTTTTGTTTTTGTTTTCTTTTTTGGCTTTTTGGGTCACACCTGGTGATGCTCAGAGGTTACTCCTAGCTCTGCACTCAGGAATTACTCCTGGCGGAGCTTGGGGGACTACATGGGATTCCGGGGATTGAACCTGGGTCAGCCACGTGCAAGGCAAACGCCCTCCCCACTGTCCCATCACTCCGGCGCTGGACCTTGATGAACTGGGCCTTTCCATTGAGACAGTACTGATGGGGTCCCGTCAGGACCTGAAACTGAGCCCTGAAGGAGCCATTCAGAACCCTGCGGGAGGTTTCCAAGGGAATCGTCCTTGCCGGGGCAGCATGGGCCCAGCACACGCAGCATCACATTCTATCTGTGTGTGGTCGAGAACATGTGTACACACGTGTGTCCACAGCCATGCACACACCCCAGTATACACACATGGGCTTCTGTCATGTGCAGACTCATACGTGTCCTTGGACATGCAAGCAAATACATACATACTTGCACAACTCACTCGTGTTTGCCAGGCAGATACACACTGGGCATTGATAGCTGAGTTTGGGGTGGATTATTTTTGTTTTCTGGGTTTTTTTGTTCTTGTTGTAGTTCTTGTTGTTTTTTGTCTTTTTGGGTCACAGCTGGGGACATTCAGGGGTCACTCCTGGCTCTGCACTCAGGAATTGCTACTGATGGTGCATCCCCTATGGGATGCTGGGGATCAAAGGCGGGTCAGCCTTGTGCAAGACAAACACCCTCCCCGCTGGGCTATTGCTCTGGCCCTGGGGTGTGTGTGTGTGTGTGTGTATATATATATATATTTTTTTTGGTGGTGGTGGTGGGGGACTAGTGCCATGCCTGTCAGTCCTTGGAGGCGACTCCTGGCTTTGTGCTCAGGATATTCCTGTTAGTGCCGGGATTCAGACCGGGGCCAAGTGGCGTTACTCAGTGCTCTCTCTCTCCCAGCCCCCAGATGATCACCATGTTTATTGGGGCTCCCCCCAAACTCGGTGGTACTCCTGGCTCAGGGTCTAACCGTCTGGCTGTTCTCGGACACCTGGACCCTGTGCCAGCCCTTCAGCCCCCAATATCTATGTTCTAAGTGCAAGTTCATTTTCATGAACATTGTGTGTGTGTGCTGTTGAGCAGAGCAGAGTCGCCATGTGTGTGCGGGTATGTTTGTTTGTGTGCGTTGTGTGTGTGTGTGTGTGTGTGCGCGCATGTGTGCGCGTGTGTGCTGGGGGCAGGCAGGGGGCCTGTGGCTGATGATGGCCCCCGGATCCCCGCAGGGGGAGAAGGTGGACGTGAGCCGCAGCCAGCCCCAGGCTCTGCAGGCCGAGCACGCCAAGTCCACCACGGAGAGCCAGGCGCAGCACGAGGAGGCGCTGCAGGCCCTGCAGAAGCTGCTGCTGCAGGCGAAGCTGCAGGCGGTGCAGGCGGAGAACGGGAGCCTGCTGCGGGAGGTGGCCGAGCTGAAGACGCAAGTCGACGAGGCCAAGGTGTGTGGGCGCAGGGCGGCCGTCTCGGGGTCGGGCTCTGTTGGGGGCCTCGGCCTGCAGCCTCAGACACTTCCTCCACCCGTTGGCGCCTGTGAGAGCCGGAAGGGTGTTGCTCCCGGGGCGCCCGGCAGAGCACATAGAAGCCCAGGGACCCCAGCTTGGGTTGTCCGTTTTGTTTTTAGCTTGCTCAGTAAGTTCAGGCCTTCGTGTTTTCACTTGATTGCTCAAAGGCATTTTTTAGTGTATCAGAGAAATGTTAAGGTTCGAAGCTCAGTGGGGAGAAATAGAGCGGCTGGAACTAGTGCAGTGAGAGGGCGCTTGCTGTGCACGTGACCCACCGGGGGATCCCCAGCATCCCCCAGGGTCCCCCAAGCACCCAGGAGGAAGCCGTGACCTCTGCCGGGTGTGAACCCCAAAACAAGAAGGAAAATAATGTATACACACATATATGTGTGTACATACATAACATGTACATATGTGTACATCTTTATATCCATATAATAAGTGTATTTTAATTCATATGTACATATTTTGATACATTTTTAGTTTTCCACGCTTGGTCCCATGTATAGTTTATACATATATGTGCTTGTATGTATATGTGTGTGTATACATATCTATAAGCCAATGGAAAGAAAACGGAAGCGAGCTTACATCAGAAGAAACCAGGGCTGCTGAGTGGCGGCCATGGCCCGCGTGTGTGTTGGTGCCCGGCCTCTTTCCACCACGCACCAGAGCCAGGGCTACGTCTCCTCTCTGGACCACCTGCACGGCCCAGTTCTGTGGCCAGCAGCCTCGTGTGCATGCTCAGGTCAGTCCCATTCCGGTAACCTGACCGTCAGCGGTCAGCTGCCCAGCGCACGCCAGTAGCCTGCTGCGGCTCATGGCTGTGGAGCTGGACAGAGAAGATAGCCCTTGCTGCAGAAAGTTCTGGAAAGTACATGGCAGTTAAACTATGGTGTGCATTGAGACTCAGAAACGAAGACGCACAACCCGTTGCTGACGGGCAGGGAGAGCAGGTGAGGGAGACCCTGGCCCGTGTGCGGCCACTCCTCCTGGAGCCCCTGGGCCCCTCCCAAATTACTGCAAACACTGCCTCCCATTGCTCATCGATTTGCTCGAGCGGGCCCACTAATGTCTCCATTTTGAGACTTGTTGTTACTGTGTTTGGCAAGCATAACCTGTTGGCTTCAGTCTCCAAAGCTTGGTGGATTAGTCTGGATTTTCTATAAAGTGTATAACTTTTGGGACTAAGTCCATTTCCTGCCTCTGTTTGTCCCTGTGAAAATCGTTTGGCAAGTAGTGGTTGCTTTTCCCTTCCCCTCCTGCACAAAGTTCAAAAACAAAATACTTTTTGTAGTTCTTTGAATTGTACTGAAAACTAGTTTTTGAATGCATCCCTTCTATGACAGAGTGATGGATTTTATAATAGAAGAATTGAAGTGGGGGGAAAAATCTTATGCCCCAATGTCAAGATCCAACTGTCCAAACTTCCGGGGAGCTGTCAGGAATAATTTCAGATGGCATTTCAAAAATAAAATTGGCTGCTAGTAGAATGGGTAGGGTGCAGCCTTGTACTCGGCCAACCCAGGGTTGATCCCCAGCATCCCGTATGGTCCTCCGGCCCTGCCAGCAGTGATCCCTGAGCACAGAACACTGAGCGAGACCCGAACATCACCAGGTGTGGGGCCCCCATCCACAAAATAGGCAGGTAGTTATGTTGACCCTAAGAAGCTAACTGTGTCAGAGCCTCTCCATCCTGCATGTGTGTGTGCGTGTGTGTGTGAGTGCGTGCGCGCGCGTATACACGCGTGTGCAGGTAAGACTACTCTGCCATTTTCATTTCTGGTGTTTAGGCCACATTAAGTGCTTGGCTTGCTTGTGCCTGCTTGATCTCATTCTTGTTTCCATTCTTCCCCGCTTTTGTTTCTGTAGTCATTAACTTACCCAATAACATCAGAGGAAATTGAGCTGATGTCGAAGGATCGCAGGGCCCTGAGGTCAGAGAATCAATTGCTGGCGAAGGAGAAGCTCTCTCTGAAGTCAGAGAGAGGGTCATTGCTACTGAAGCAAACAGAAGCGGAGGCCAAAAACTCTTCGCTGCGGGAAGAGCAGGGGAAGCTCTGGCTGTTGAGCCAAGCGATTCAATTAGAAAAAGAGAAGGTCATCGAGGCCAGGCGGGCCGCAGAGAAGCTCTGGCAGGAGGAGCGGCTCCGCCAAGAAGCCCTCGAGGCGGAGAAAGAGAAAGTGCTGGAATTGGGCAGGGCGGTGCAGGAGGAGCTCCGGAGGGTGCGCACAGAGAACGACGCACTACAGGTCGCCAAGGTGGGGCTGCAAGCCCTGGTGGAGGAGCTGCAGATGAGCAAGAGCGGCCTGGTGGCCGAGTGTAAGAAGGGCCTGGAGGAGAGGGGCCAGCTGGAGGAGCATGTCAAGAAGCTGGTTCTGGAGAAATTCAACGTTAATACTTTTGGATTTTCTTATCACAAAAAAATTAAATGAAGGACCTCAACCATCAGAAGTTTATCATCCAGTTTGAATCTATTTTTGTTCACTTGAATGTTTTCTAGTTCTGTCAAAAGTGATAAATAATGTACCATCCAGGCTACATGTATAATAAGAACTTCTATAATTATATGTATGATTTTGATGTATTTTCCTCTGGAGATTATCAACTGTCTGACAAGTGAAAGATCTGTATCAATTGAAATTTTTAGTAATAACCATTATTGAATTTGTTTCACAAACTATGTAAAGCAGTATTAAAACTTGAGCGAACAAGTGTCCTATATCTACTTTAATAAAATTATTTCTTTTTTGCCAGTGATAACTGATTATTTTTAGGTTTATTTAGAAAAGATTTTTGGCTAGCAATGAAGAACTATAGAGTCAAATGAGTCAAACAGTTTCTACAATGGAATTCTGATACACCAATTTCTTTTTGTTTCTTTATGTTTGTGCCACCCCTGGTGATGTCTTAGGGCTTATTTATGGCTCTGCACTCAGGAATCATTCCTGGCAGTGCTTGGGCAAACTATATGGAATGTCAGGGATTGAAGCCAGATTGGCCACCTGCAAAGCAAATGCCCTACCAGCTGCACTATTGCTCTGGACCTGTAAACCATTTTCTTAAAAGTGTTTATCTTGGGCTAAAGAGATAGTGCAGTGAGTAGGGTACTTGCATGTGGCCAATCTGGGTTTAATCGCAGGAATCCCATCCAGTCATCTGTGCCCTGGCAGGAGCAATCTCTAAGTGCAGAGGCAGGAGTAAACCCTAAGAAGCACTGGGTTGGGAGTATGGTGCCGCCAGCAGGTCAGTCTGTACCTGTGAGTCGAGTGCATCAGCAGCCTGATGGCGCCTTCAGACGTCCAGGTACCCCCAAATTGCTGCCGTGCGATTGGCCAGACCCCAAAAGGTTGGGGCAGAGTTGACCAAGAAAGTAAACAGGAAAAAGTTAGGTATGTGGGAGATACACCCACACCACCTCCAGTTCAGCTATATAATTAGAGGCATGGCCTCTCTGGTCCCTGATCGAGCTGTTTAACGGCCATGATCTCAGAGACTCAGAAACAAATCTCGAAACTCAGCAACTTTTGGCAGAAATGCATCCAGCTCGCACAATAGGTTACTGTTGCCGGGCCACCCCAGGGGGGAAAGGGTGCTGTCCCTCCGCCTGCTCCCCCTTGGGGGCTCAGTGGCCACCATCCGCCAGAGGTCATTGGACAGTCAGGTTTGGGCCCACAGTGATGAGACATGTGGGGCCTCATGGGATGGGGGTGGAGCCAGCCTTTTCCTCCCCGTCTCAATGTGACCCCAAGTCGCCGCCCATGAACGGCCTCTCTGGCTCCTGATTAAGGTGCTTAATGACTATGATCCCAGAGACTCAGACACAAATCTCGGAATCCAGTGGCTTTTGGCAGAAATGCATCTGAACCCTGCAGTAGGTTACTGTCGCTGGGCCATTCCAGGGAGGAAAGGGTGCTGTCCCTCCACCTGCTCCCCCTTGGTGGCTCGGTGGCCGCCATCCTCCAGAAGCCATTGGACAGCCATTGGCTGTGGGATTTGTAGACAGGACTGACAGACATAACAGAAGGACCCAGAGACCCCCGGGAGTTCCTCTCAGGACTCAGGACTCCTTAGCTGGCATTCCAGAAACAAACGGAATCAATTCCTAGGACACAGCAGGGGATAGTTGACCCACTTGTTCGCATCAAGATGTAACAAACGTCAAGTTCTGGTGACTGCTGTCTAGTGGATTAGAGGTTCTTCAATTTAAATTTCATATTGAAACCCCTCAAACTTTTAAAGTCACAGACAAGAAACTACAAGAAAGTAAATCTTGGGGGCCAGAGTGATAGTACAGTGGGAAGGGCATTTGCCTTGCACACGGCCTACGTGAGTTCAATCTCCAGGATCCCATAGGGTCACTGTCATTGTCACTGTCCTCCCGTTGTTCATCGATTAGCTCGAGTGGGCCAAAAAAAAAAAAAAAAGATAACCTTTTCTTCCCTCCCTCCCCCCCTTTCCCTTTCTTCCCTGTTTCCTCCCTCCCTCCTTCGTATCCTTAGCCTCCCTCCTCCCTTGCTTACTTCCTTCTTCCTCAACAAGCCATGGTCTGGGCTCTGGGGTCCTCCCGCCCAGCAGTAGTGGGTCTTTCCAGCTTGTGGACCGATCTCAGGCTCGCCCAGCGAGTCCCCACGGGGTGAGTGGCGCCCAGCGGGGCCCGGAACCACTGTGGCAGGTTTGTGTGGCGTTTCGCGCTGTGCTCTGCCACTGAGGCCAACCCCTCCCTGCCCCCCCCCCCCCCCCGCGTGGCTCAACGAGGTTTCTCCCTCCAGGCTGTGCAGACAGCGGGAGATGCCAGGCAGTTCATGGAGCAAATGACCCAAGAGAAGACAGAGACCCTGGCCTCCCTGGAGGACGCCAGGAACACCAATGCGAAGTTGCAGAGTGAGGTGGGTGATGGTGGTGACCAGGGCTGTGTAGGCCCGGCCTCAGCCTTGAGAGAAACCATATCCTGGGCCAGAGCGATAGCACAGCAGGGAGGGCGTTTGACTCACACACGGCAGACCCAGGTTCAATCCCCGGCATCCCATATGATCCCCTGAGCACCGCCAGGTGTAATTCCTTGAGTGCAGAGCTAGGAGGAATCCCTGTGCATTGCTGGGTGTGACCCAAAAAGAAAAGAAAGAAAAACCATATCCTTAGTCACTCAGCGAATACACTCAGGGCTTGGGAGGAGCATTCTTCATTCCGAGTCCTCTTTGTCTCTGTCAGGAGCCTCTAGTGTCCGTTCTTTTTCGGTCTTTTAAGCCACCACCAACAGTGCTCAGGGTCTGCTTCCTACAGACGGGGCTTCCTGCACGGGTGCGCTGCAGGACGCCCCTGAGCCGCGTGTCTCCGGCCCTTTGCTATTCAAACTTGCGTCTTCACGTCTGATTTGTGTCGCCATCCATGCCACTGGAAAACAGAAGCATTTGACCAGGTTTCTTTTCTCTTGGTCTCGAAGTCGGATCCCTTAAAGAAAACAACTTGAAGAATGTGGAAGAGCTGAAGAAATCGAAAGAGCGTCTGACTGTAGAGAATCAAGAGATGGAAGAATTCAAGAAAGAAATGTAAGTTTATGTCCTATGAGAGAAATTGCTTAATTAAATCACTTCAGTTTGGACCGGAGCCATAGTCCAGCCGGTAGGGCGTTTGCCTTGCAAGTGGCTGACCCAGGTTCAATCCCTGGCATCCCATGTGGTCCCCCGAGCACCCCCAGGATGGATTCCTGATTGCAGAGCCAGGAGTAACCCCTGAGCATCGCTGGGTGTGACCCAAAAAAGCGAAAAAAAAACACTTTATTTTAGGCAGCAAAAGTGAAAGCAATTGCTGGGTTTTTTTGTTTGTTTTTTTTGGGGGGGACACACCCAGTAGTGCTCAGGGACCATTCCTGGCCGGCTCGGGGACCATAGGGGGTGCCAGGGGTCCAACGCGCGTTTGCAGCCTGCAAGGCAAGACCCTGCCTGCCCTACTGCCACTCCAGCTCCAATGCTGCTTTTTAAAAATATATATGGGAGGTTCGTAAAGTGGAATGGACAGTTCCCATCCCCCCACACCTGTGGGGGCGCTGACAGCCTTCCCTGTGGGCGTTCAAGAGCAGAGCTCCATGCGAAGTAGAGACACGAATGTGGCTGAGGGGATGACTGGTGGCCTTGGGGACCCAAAGATCCTTCTGGAACTGCAAGTGGATCGGGAGTCACTGTGTGGCTCCCACGGGAGACTGAGCAGTCTCCCCAAAGCAGGCACCGCCTGCAACCAGGTTTGCTGGTGACCATTTGCTAAGTGAAAGCTGCTCATTTGTCAGGAGATGGAGATAGGGAGAGAGAAAGGGAGGGAGGGAGATTTTTCATCCATAATTAAAATTAAATCTCCCAGCTCCTAAATGACTAATTAGCTCAGGCCTGAAATACCTCCCCCCCATCACTAAATAAATAGCTCTGAAACATGCCTCATTTAATCATTGAGAGCATTTTGATGTGGATTTGACCCCCTAAATCTTTATGGGGTCACCCTAGTGTGCAAAGTATGGGGGATGGGAATTAACAAATCAAGAGAACTGAAAGGGGCCGAACGAACGCCACCACCCATTAGACTCTGCAGGTTAAAAATAGTTGTGTTCAGGCATGACAGATGGATCCAGCCCTCGGTGACTGGATCGGCACACAGTCAGCGTGACAGCTCGCATGGGGTTCAGCCAACACAGTCTCACCGTCACCGCAACCTTTTATGGCATAAACCAGAAACGCAACCCTCATATGAAGTATTTGTAACATCCTTGTAAGAACAGTAGTTTGGGAGGAGTGGGGCCAAGACACACGACAGTGAGTAAGGCACTTGCCTTGCGTGCGGCCACCCTGGGCCTGACCCCTAGCACAGCTGTGTGTATGCCACTCCCACCCCCAATAGTTTGGGATGTGTATTTTGAAATAACCAATAATGGGAGGCTGTTTGAATTTATTTACACTGTTCACATTGGATCTGCGTGCATTGGCCTTGCAGGGTCTCTCTTTTAAATCATTGTTTTATTTTACTTTTTTTTGGGGGGGGGGTGGCTACACTTGGCTGTGCTCAGGGCTTACTCCTGGCTCTGCGCTCAGGTTTCACTCCTGGTGGGGTTGCGGGGGGTCCTCTCTGGTGCCAGGGATGGAACCCAGGTCTGCTGTGTGCAAGGCCAACACCCTCCCCGCTGTGCTCTGGCCCAGGCTCCTGGAGGTACTTTTCCCGACTCCACCCTGGCACCCACCTGCTGGGGAGTGAGCTGACCGCCTTTCCTTCAGGCGTTTCACCTGAGTCAGGTGCAGTCTGGCCAGTGGACAGACAGTGGCAAATAGGACAGTTTATTTTTGCCGAAAGAAAAAAAATTCTCCTGGCGTGCAGAATATCCCCATTTTCAGCATGGAGCGTTCCTGAGCTCCACAGACCCAGACAGGCCCAGCGCCAGCCCCCGCCACGGCCCCTCTCGAGCAGTAGGGATGCTCTCCAGGCGGGGTGCACGAGTGAAGGGTGTCACTCGCTTAAAAAGGCGTCACGCTGTGGGCCATGTGGGACTCAGCGGCCCAACCCCACCGCTGATATGATGGATGCCATCAGGCATGTGACCGCATCGGTTTCTGCTGGCCGGGCTGCCTATTTCCATGGTAACGCTGGCTGCGCTGTCCTTGCAGAGAAATCTACTCGGTTGCTTAAGGATTGTTTTACCTAGGCCGCAAAGCTAGGAGGCCAGGGCTACCGTCTCCCTTCTTCTTTTTAAGTTAAGAAATACTCAAATTTGGGGGTGGAGCGATAGTACAGTACAGGGGAAAGTGTGTGCCATGCATGCGGCCAACCCGGGTTCCATCCTTGCACCCCACATGGTCCCCCAAGCATCACGGCGAGTGACCCCTGAGTGCAGAGCCAGGAGGAGGAAGCCTGGTGCATCACCTGGAGTGGCCCTCAAGAAAAAGAACAAACTAACCCTCAGATTCACGCCTCTTTAAAGTGCCCCTCCCCCTCCCCAGAACCCTGAGCTGCAGAAACAACCTTCACCCCTTCACCCCATTGGCTTTGCCGTGGGGCCCCAGGGCATGTGTTTGACACAAATGGGCTTAATTTATTGGAAAAGAGCCTCTTGTAAGCAGCAATGGGGGAAGTGCGAGACATTCCTGAGTTTGTTCCCGGCACCTTGGGGTCAGGGAACATGGACCGTGGGGGTGGAAGTACCGATAACCCCGCCCACCGCCCCACGTGGTTTGATGTCTGGCATTGCAATCTACAAATTCATCTGCTCTTGAAACAGCCCCTGCGCTAAAACACTGCCAGGCAAAGCCTTTGGACAATTGTACTGGAAGAGCAGAGGAGAGGAGAGTCAGCACAAAGGATGCCTAGGACGGGAATAAAAGTCTAAACGTGGGGCAGAACCCATGGCACTGCGGGGAGGGCCCAGCCTTGCCTGAGGCTGACCTGGGCTCAATCACCGGCGTCCCAGGTGGTCCCTAAGCACTGGCAGGAGTAAGCCCTGAGCACAACTAGGTAGGACCCATAAACAGAAGCAAAAAAAATTTATAAGTCAACCATTATTTAGCAATACACACTTTTGAACCCAGTGGCAGCAGTAGAATCTGCAGTTTTATTACTTCAGGTAGAAGACCGTACGACCCACTAAAAGCGACGACCAAAAATTCTGCAGTGACCAGATCTGGAAGGGGAAGAAAATAACCACTTTTCTGTCACAAATTTTTCTTTCTTTTTTTTTAATGACATGCTAGGGGTTGGAATGATAGTACAACGTACAACGGCTAGGGCGTTTGCACATTCAATCCCCAGCATCCCATATGGTCCCCCATGCACCAGCAGGAGTAATTCCTAAGTGCAGAGCCAGGCGTAACCCCTGAGCTTCACCGGGTGTGAGTCAAAAAGCCAAAAATAAAATAAAATAAAAAAATGAGTAACGTGCTAGTGTTATTTTAATTAAAAACTACATATTCCCTTGCATGTAAAAGCATTGTTGTTGTTGTTTTTCACTTTCATCACTCTATGGGGCTGGAGTGATATCACAGCGGGAAGGCTCTTGCCTTGCTTTTTGTCTGACTCGGGTGTGATTCCCGCACTCCGTATGGTCCCCCGAGCACCGCCAGGAGCGCTCTCTGAGCACAGAGCCAGGAGTAAGCCCCGAACACCGCCAAATGTGCCACCAAACAAAAAGAACTATCTTGTTACAGATTCGTTTTCTGCATTTACTGTTACGACTCAGGAGAACAAAAACTTCAACCAGAGTACCAGGAGAAAAAGACATCGTTCCACAGGATGGAAAACATCTTGAACTGAGGTGGAGCAGAGAAGCCCAGAATTTGAACTTGCTGCAGAAATGCAAACGAAAGTCAGAATGAAAAGGACAAATAGGGGAGCTGCAGGATAGCACAGCGGGCAGGGAACTTGCCTTGTTGGAGGCCAACCCAGGGTCCATCCCCGGCATCCCAGGTGGATCCTCCCCCAGCCAGGAGTGATCCTTGAGCACAACGCCAGGAGTAAGCCCCTCACATCACCAGGTGTGGCCCCAAAACAAAAGAAAGAGGCAGATGGGCCTAAGCATATCTGAGCTTTGCTCTGACGTCTGGGACCGCAGGGAGCACAGGGTTTGCAGGAGGCAGAGTTCCCTCCCTCCACCCAGCCCCCAGCAAGGAGCCAGGATTATCCCCAAGGCCAGCCCACTGCCAGGCTGCTGAAGATGGAGGACACAAGGAAGGGAAATGCGTTTCCCATGAATTCTACTGTGCTGTAATTCCCTGTGACACAGCGCACCCGCCACCCCACCCCACTGTGAGTTCTGGTTGCGGGGGGACCCCCTCCTCTGTACTCTTGAGTGGCGGTTGTCGGGGTCTGTTGCACGTCCATGGTTGCCGCCCGTCTCAGCTCCTTCCATCTGCTCATCCTCCCAGCCCCCCAGAGCTGGTCCCAAATGGTCGGTTCATCCCTGGTGCTATTTGCAGGAGACAGCTCCCAAGTTGGGGGCACACAGACACCAGAGTCCCATCCTCCCCTGCGCTCCCCACAGCGCACATCCCCCCAGAATCATGACTGGTGCCCTGGCTTGAGGAGGCAACCGTCCGTCAGAAGGCGAAGCAGTTTTTTGTTCCATTTAGGTTTTGTTTTTTAAGACACTCGTCTTGGCATGCAACTTAGTGCTGGAGCGGTAGCACAGCGGGGTAGGGTGTTTGACTTGCACGCGGCCGACCCAGGTTCGATTCCCAGCATCCCTTATGGTCTCCTGAGCAACACCAGGAGTAATTCCTGAGTGCAGAGCCAGGAGTAACCCCTGTGCATCGCTGAGCGTGACCCCCAGTTAAAATAAATACATAAATAAATTTTAAAAAATAAATGACCCATTTAACCACTTGTCCATTTCCCTCTGCTGTCTCATCACCTCTGTTCCCCTTGCCCCCATATGTTCCAGGAATGTTTATGCAGCCATCCATGGAAAGTCACTCCTTCAGGGGCCGCAGAAGTCGTAGAACTGGTACTATCTTGTCTTGTACACAGCTGAGCTGGGTTCAATCCCTGGCACCCCATGTGGTACCCTGAGCCCAGAGCCAGGGTAAACCCTGAACATGGCCAGGTGTACACACATCCATCCCAAAGAAAAAAAAGTTCAGTGAATCAAAGGAACAAATGATGACTTTATTTTTTTTTTGTGGGAGTAAAAAATTTTAAAACTATTAAAAAATTTTAAAACAAATATTGAACTGATTTGAACCAGCGAGTCTGACACGAACATCCACAGCTGTCCTGGACCCCAGACATTAATGAGATCCCCCACTTCACACGCACCTCTGTCTCTCTCCAAATATGCATCCCAGGAGCCACACTTCTGTCCCCTCTCATGTCCTTTCCAGGCTGTGGCATTGCCCAGTCTTGACTGGCTGTCCGTCCCCGCCCTGTGCTCCCCCACACACGTCCTTTTGTGGTGTAAATGCTCACACACACACACACAGCCACACACGCACCCGTTGGGTTGTATCTGTTGTGTCTTTGCTCCTTCCCTGTCTTGCCGCCCTCTCTCCCCAGGCCAGGTCCTCCATCTCCTCTGCCAGCCAGCCCGGAGGAGAGTCTGGCCGAGGGTGTGAGGCCACATGCTCCGTGTGCCCCGAGCTCTCATCCTCTACCGGAAACCATGTTCACCTTTCTGTTCTGGCCCTTTGCGAATTGCCGTTTTGTTTAAGAGCAACTCACTTTGGTCCTCTCCAGAGTCTGGATGAAAATCATTCTCTGTTGGGTTAGTCGTAACAATCTTTGCCCCGTTCTGGCTCAGAAAGGTTTCAAAAACACATTCTCCAAACTTGCTGAAAGTTGCTGAAATGAGTGAGAACCAATGGATACTCCCAGCATAAAGCCGCTCTGCATGACATTCATATAATTGCTTTGCATGTGTGTGTGTTTTAATTGTTGTCATAGCTTGGTGATAATTTATTCAAGATATCGCACTTCAACCTGGGATTAGCTGTTTAAAAGAATTCTTTTGGGGGGTTGGGGGTGCAACCAGTCCTTCTTTTCTTTTTTCTTTGTGTTCTCCATCTCCCAAACTTCTTAACTTGTTTCTTTAAATTCACATGGACACAATGATATGCAGGTTCTGGCATGTACACATAGGCAAACTTTTTCTCCCTCACAGTCAGTAAAATTTCACTAAAATTTTGCACACGTAAAAGCCTGGGCCCCTCCCCCCACAATAGTCCTAGGAGCCGTTGAGCGTCCATTCTAGGGCAGTTGTGCACTGGCCTCTCTCTGGGTTGATTTCTGGCATTTTGAACACTTTGGTCTTTTAGAGAATCCGAGTTCATAAGAGACTCCGATGAAGAGAAAGCTTCCCTACAGAAATTCATCAGTATTATCAGTGCTTTGCTCAGGGAGAGGGACGCAGAGCTGGAGAAGCTGAGAAATGGGGGTCGAGTCCCGGCCCCGCCCACGTGGACCCGAGCCACGCCCATATCCGCCCAGGCCACGCCTACATGGGGCCGAGCCACGCCCATCTCTCTGAACCACGCCCACATTGGCCTGAGCCATGCCCACTCCGGCTTGAGCCACTCCCATGTCGGCCCAGGCCACGCCCACATGGGGGTCACAGCCACGGCCTCGTGGGCCTAAGCCACACCCCTGTGTTGCAGGTCTCCTTGCTCAGGGGAGAAAATGCCTCCGCCAAGTCCTTGCGTTCAGTTTTTCAGTCCCTGGAATCTGACAAGGTGAAGCTGGAGCTCAAGGTCAAAATCTTGGAGCTTCAACTCAAAGAGAACAAAAGGCAGCTCCAGAGCTGGGCAGGTAAAATGCTACCGCTGAGGGGTGCCTGCTCTCCGCCCTCCCCCACACCTCCGGGGGCACCAGCCCCCCTGCCCCGCCGCCCCTCCCCCAGCTGGCTGCACAGGAGGGTGAACTTGGGCACCTGCCTGGAGCATGGGCTCGCGGTAGCGTCCCTGGGTCCGCAACACTGGCGCCAAAATAAGAGCCCAAAACAAGGCGAAAAGCACTTTGGGGATGGGGGTTAGTTTGGTTTTGGGGTCACACCTTGCGGTGCTCAGAATTTACTGCTGGCTCTGCTCAGGGATCACCCTGCTCAGGGGACATTCAGGGGACCAGAGATCTAACCCCCTACCTCCTGAACTGTTGCTGCCCCAAAAAGGCACATTTTCAAAGACCTACACTCACTCTTTTTGTTTTCAACTGAAAGGTAATTCTGACTCTCAAGCAGATGAGGACGAAAGGGCCCAGGAGAATCAGGTAATATTTCTTTGCTGTGTTGCTTCCATGTTATGTTTTATTTTGGTTGTTAGTTTGGGGACCACACCCCGTGGTGCTCAGGGCTTACCCCAGGCTCTACACTCCGGAATCACTCCTGGTAAGGCTTGGGGAACCATGTGGGGTGCCGGGGATCCAACCCAGGTCAGTGGGGTACAAAGCAAATACCTATACTATTTTTCTGGCCCTTGTTGGGTTTTGTTGTTGTTTTTTTTGTTGTTTCAAAAGGTTGTTCACATTATTTGATTACATTCAATATTTCAACACCAATCCCACCACTATTACACCGTCTCACCACGCTTATTTCAAATTTCCCCACCACCATTCAAGCCTGCCTGCCAGAGGCAGGTGCTAGATCATTTATTTTCTATTGCCTATTATGAATATCATGAGAGGCCTTCTGAAATTCTAAAATTGTAAATGGTTAGGGTCCAGAGACATCTCTGTAGGGAGCTAATCTATTTTGAGATTCCTTTGGGCGGCTCAGGATCAAGGCTGTTGATGGCCTGAGATGGTGCCTGGAGGCAGATCAGGGGCGTGACAGCCAGGACCCCAAGTGGGCTGGGAGAGGGTGGCCCTTGTGTTTTCATGACGCTTCACTTTTGACTAAGACATTCAGCATTTAAAACATTAGCCAGTCCAGGCCTCCTTGGGAACCAGCGCCCCGGGATGGGCCCGAAGAATAGCCCGACCGGGCTGCCGAGTTAAGGGCCGGGGCGCAGCCCCCCTCCCCGCGCCTCGGGGCGGGGGGGCGGGGGCTCCCGCTCCATCTGCTCATTCCCACGTGCCCTCCCAGGCCAGCCGAGTGACCGCCGCGTGCCTGGGGCGAGCGGGCACGGGCGGGCGAGCCCCCCAGCTTCAGCCCCGAGGAGGGGTGGGGGGTGGCCGGCGGCGCCCGTGAGTCACGCCTCATGCTGAGGTGGAGGGTGTCCGGGGACTTCTCCGGGCCGGGCAGGGGCACAGGAGGGCCCCAGAGGCTGCTTGCCCCCGCCCCGACTTTTCCTGATTTCAGGACACTTCGCCCTCGCCCTCCAGTTCCCAGGTGGAGCTCCGAGTTCCAAAACTTGGCGCCCCAGGAGGGAGTCACCCCCACTGCTCTGCAGGAGGGAACTTTGACCCAGTGGCTGCTGGGGTGGGGAGTGGGGGCTTTGGACCCTCCTGGAGAAATTGCAGAAAGCCCAGATCCCCCCCAACACCGCCCTCCCCACCCCCCCACCCCCTTCGCTCCCCACCCGCAGTCCCTGCTCCGGGAAGACCAGAAAGGATTTTTCTGGGGTCTTGTCGGGAAACCACGCGGTCCCTTTGGTGCCCAATCGCGGGGCATCGCAGGGCCTCGCGGGGGCTCAGCGCGGCCCTTTGTGCAAGTGCAGGCGGGGCAGCGCGAGGACGCGCAGGGCTGACCTGTGCCGCGCGCGGGGACAGAGCTCAGCCCGGAGGGAGTCTGGGAGTTCGGCCGGCTGCGTGCTGAGAGTAGCGAGCTCCGGCTAGTGCCCGGCCCGCTAAAACATTGTTTCCCTTTGGCCATCTCGCTCCCCGCCCACCCCGCCCCAGGGCTCCAAGGGCGCAGAGGGTGCGCCCGCCTCTCTCGGGCTCTTTCAGACTGTTTTCCTTTCTCCTGCAGTTTGGTGTTTTTTTGTTGTTTTGTTTTGTTGTTTTGTTTTTCTTCGGCTTTTGTCTCCTCTCCCCTTGCCCACCCCACTCTTCTCATCTCTCTCTCTTTGTATTGCGGACGGGGCACACCTGGAGCACAGGTACTGCTCCTGGCTCCGCTCACTACGGACCCCTGGCGGTGATGGGGGGAACTACTGCGGTGCCGGGGTGGAACCTGCCTCCCCCGCCCCATGCAAACCCCAGGGGGCCGACCCTCCCAGCCCTCACTTATTTCCTTGAAGTTCCTTTCATTGGATCACCTTGAGATGCACCATTGCAAAGCTGTTCAAGATCTGGTTTCAGTCACGCCATGTTCCCGCCCCTATCCCTCCACCAGCGTATATTTCCCACCCAGTTCCCTCCCGCCACCCCTCCACCCTGCCTTAGAGGCAGGCACCTTTCTTCTTTCTCTCTCCTTTGGGGCGTGATAGTTTGCAATACAGGCACAGAGAGGTCATCGTGTTCTGTTCCTTACGGGACTTTCAGCACTCAGATCTTACCCAGTGATCGTTTCTTCCTGTCACTGTCCTTATGATCCCTTCTCTCTCCCAACTGCCTTCTCCCCAGCGCTTGGGGCAGGCCTCCAACCACGGACCAACCAATAAATTGTTGTTTCTTATGGAGACATTGAGTCCTTGTAAGATGTTGTGATAGGTTCAGCCTCCTGTGTTTGTTTTGTTAACCGAGATTGGTTCCTTCTCCAATCTGGTGTGCTACTACTGGTTTATCAGTGTTTTAGAGTTTGAGATGTCAGAAAGTTAAGTCTTTTTGTCGGGAAGGTACTATTGGAGTTGATGTTTTGTCTGGGTGGCAGCTTTGGAGTGTGGATGTCCAAAAGCTGCTGGGGCTTCTGGAAGTACAAGGACATGGGGGAGGGGGGAGGTAGCCCATCCCAACTCTGAAAAAGCCTGGAGATTTCAGTCACAAATCCTGTATACCTGAGTTTGCATCCATTTAATTTCTCCACGGGGTCCATCCCAAGAAGATGGAGTCTTGCCCATGGGGGCCCTGGCAGCAATTTCGGACTGTGGGAGCGCGTGGCTGTGGGGGGCTGTTTGGGCAGGCACTGCTCAGCCCTCATTTCTTTTCTCTTAATGACCTACACGAGTACTTCTGAAGTTGTGGCTTTTATAGCGAACAAGCTTTGTCTCTGTTCAGGGTGAAGTATGAACTAATGCAGTCCCTCTGATATTTTATCCTGTTTTTCCATGTCCTCGGTTTAGGCTCTGATTTGGCAAAAATGTCATCACTCTTGGTAATAAGCCTCCTGTCTGTGTCCCCGCTGCGGCTGCCGTGGCACCAGGAGAAAAATCAGCTGCCTGAGGCCCGGATTCCGTGGGCTTGTGTGTTTGCTGTGTCTGAGAACATCTTGTGCCTGGAACCGGAGTCGCGTCCCAGGCCAGCTGCGGTGCCCGTGGTGAGCTCTGCCAGAGGCCTCGTTTCAGCAGTGTGACACTTCTGGGTGTGAGCGAAGGCCCATGCCGGAGTCAGCGTGTGCTTTGCGGTTCTCTGTCTCCTGAGTGGTTTCGGAGGGAAAAGGGACCTTTTCCAGTGTGTCCTGTTACTGCTTTGTGATGGTGTAACTCCTCCTCTCCCCGTCGCCTCCCACCGTGTCTCCGTGTGAGTCCAGCTGGCACCACCAGCATCGGCCTCGCAGCCAGAACACGTAACTGCCTGATTGCGTGCTCCCAGGCGCAGCTTGGACTCGGAGGTCCAGAGGTTCATCCTGTCCGCGCGAAGCGTTTGTCTGTGGATGACAATGCAGACATGGGGGTCCGAGAGCTAGGAGAGCAGCTGGTAGGGCACTCGCCTTGCCTGAGGCTGATGGGGCTTTGATCCCTGGCCTGGCATAGGGTCCTGAGGGCCTCCAGGAGTGACCCCTGAGTGCAGTCAGGAACAAGTTTTGAGCACAGCCTGGTGAGGCCTAGAAAAAAAAAGAAGAAAGAAGGAAACTGTTCCACCGACATGGGGTTCAAGTTTACTCTTTGGGGTTCTGGGGCCACTGGAGCCGTTCCCCACATGAGTCTACCACTTGAGCCCATCTCTCGACTGCACTTTTGCTTTTCATAGTTAAAAGAGTTGAATTGTGAATCTACTTTGCCCTCACCACCCAAAGTAAGAATTTTGACCGGAAGAATGACTTTGTGCTCCTGAGTCTGTTTTATACTAAAGGGCTTGAGTTCTGTTTCTCGGCACGGTTATTGGTATGAACTTCACCATCTTTTGATGTCTCTGGGGTGTAGGGCCGGGATGGAACCCAGCGCCCCCCCCCCCCCCCCAACACACATACAAAACACACGGAGGCACCTGATATGTTGGGCTCCATCGCCAACCCACACTTTGCCACTTCTGAACCCTCCTGAGGTGTGTGAAAGTCTCAGAACAGAGTGAAGACGAGGGTCAGAGCAAGTCAACGTCGGGCTGAAGGCGAAGGCAGTGTGTCCGAGTGTCTGAGGATCCAGTTTCGGGTCAGAGGTTGCTCATCTCAGGCCTGTCCTTTCTCACCGTTAGAGCGGGTGTAAAGGGGTGATGGAAGAGCCCGTTTGGCAGGTCGGCTGGGTGGCATCGAGACATCGGGCCTGGTCTTGACAGAGACTCTCCAGACTTGGTCCCCGGGCCTCTGAGCACGGCCACCCCCCAATCCCTCGCAAAATAAAACGCAAATCAGACAGATTGTTTTTTTATTTGAACATTAAATATTGACCAGTATCTCAGCATCTTCTTTTCCTCTTTAAAATGCATTTATGGGGGCTGGAGTGATAGCACAGCGGGTAGGGCTTTTGCCTTGCACACAGCCGACCCGAGTTCGATTCCCAACATCGCATATGGTTCCCTGAGCACCACCAGGAGTAATTCCTGAGTGCAGAGCCAGGAGTAATCCCTGTGCATCGCCAGGTCTGACCCAAAAAGCAATAAATAAATAAATAAATAAAATGCATTTATGTTTAAGTTTATGCATTTAGGAATAAAATGGGGCCTTTTTTTGTTTGTTTGCTCATAGGAGTTTTCGTTGCAATGAGTATTAAATAGATTCACCTCATTCTTTTTCTTTTTAAAGTTTTATTAGTGAAACACCATGAGGTACGATTGTGGACTTACAAGTTTTTGTGCTTGGATTTTAGTTATACAATGATCAAGTACCCATCCCTCCACCAGTGCCCATTCTCCGTCACTAATGATCCCAGTAACCCTCCCACCCCCCAACCCCCCTCACCTCATCCCCCCATCCCATCTCTGTGGTAGGACATTCTCTTTTGTTCTCTCTCTCCTTTTGGATGTTGTGGTTTGCAAAAGAGGAATTAAGTTCACCACCGTGTTCAGTCTATAGTCTACTTTCAGCATGTATCTCACAACCCAAGTGGATCCTCCAAACACCCAATTCACTTCATTCCTGAATCCTCGCCCTTTTGGTCTGGGATACTGGACTTAAGGATGAGGTGTGTCCTTCCAGCGTCTGCTTCTGAAACCTTGGGCATTTCGTGCACATTCCATGCATCTGTGTATTTCTGGAGGGAAGATTCTTGGTTTCACAGTTTCAGAAGAAAAGCTATTTGGACATTCCCAATAAAATTATTTCTGCTCAAAAAAAAAAAACCATTAGCCAGTGTGTTAAGTCTATGTATATTATATAATCTCACTCTGAACTGTCCTTCTCCAGTACCCCCCAGACAAGTAAACAGTTATTTCATCATTTTTTTATTTTTCCATATAAGCAGATGTATAAGTTTATAAGCATATGTAAGCCAAGCCTAAATGTTTTCTTTTTGACTTAAATATTTTCATTTTACACGAAATGGTCTGAGCTTAGCTCTCTTAATAGCTGCTTACTATTCTATTCTATGGATTGCTGTAGTTTCATCAAATTTGAAATTAATCTAGGATAAACCCCTAGAAACAGAATTGCTCCACCTAAAACTTCCTTTATATTTGGCTACTTGACTTCATTTCTCCTGTGCTGAATGGAGGGGCCATCTCAGCTTCTGTCCCAGACACCCAGCGGCTCCTGGGACTTAGCTCTGCCCAGAGGGGGCAGCGAGCCCGGAGCTGCCCGGGGTGTCTCACTGTCCTCGGCATGAGGAGCCCAGCGAGCCTTGTTTTCTCTCTCCTTTAATCACCCGCTGGCCTTGTTTTCTCTCTCCTTTGCCACCGCTTCTGCTTTTGCTTCCTGCTGCGCCAACACTTTCCTCCTAATCAGCAAATGCTTTGTTGTCTTCCTCACTTGTGAGTGTGTGTGCATGTGTGAACATGTATGTGTGCTCACGCAAGCACTGGGGAGCGTGTCTGTGTGTGTGTCCGGGTGTGTCCACGTGTAAGCGTGTCTGGCTTTCCCCTCTAGATTTGAATCCCTGCTCTGGCCTTTTCCTCTTCCTGAACGGTAGCTCCCAACAGGACCGTGTCTCGGAGGGAAGTGGGAATCGTTTCTTGGCTCCAGTGTGGGAGGGCCTGGGCCCTCTCAGAGACTCGTCGTCAGAACTTGTCCTGAGGGAGAAAAAGAATCAGTCTGTTTTTCTGGTTTTCTTTTTACTTTTTTGGGGGCCACACCTGGCGATACTCCGGGCTTCCTCCTGGCTCTGCACTCAGGAATCACTCCTGGCTGCTCTCCGCTGGCCCCTGTGGGATGCCAGGGATCAAACCTGGGTTGGCTGCGTGCGAGGCAAGCACCTTTCCCGCTGTGCTATCACTCAGACCCAAACCTGACATTTTTTAAATGAAACATGAATGTTTGTGCCATGTTTGCTTTTGTGTCATGCTTGCTTTTGTAAAGTGGGATTTTTCCCCCCCGTGGATTTTAAAGAAGTGAGTCTGTCTTTGTAGGACAGGGAAGGCCCTCTTGACTCCCTGCTCTGAGAGGAACCGAGGGGGCCCAGCATGTCCTCCTGGGGTCTTCCCTGGGGCACCCGGGAGCTTGTGCTCAGGAAGGGAAAGGGGAGCTCTGGCTGCCTCCAACCCTGGGGCGGGGACTGGAAGCGGGGCCCAGCCTCCTCTGTGGCGGGCTCCGATGGCTCCCGCAGATGGCTCACCGTCTCACGCTCTCCTTTAACACAGATTGATTTCCTGAATTCCGTGATTGTGGACCTCCAAAGAAAGAATCGGGACCTCAAGATGAAAGTGGAGATGATATCCGAGGTGGCTCTCGACGGGAACTGGGACGACCTCAACAATTATGACAACAGTTTCGGCCCGGCCACACCATTCTCTGCACTGTGCAGAAATCTCCAGCTGTTGATGCATGAGATAACAAGCTACTTGTGAAACACCTAAAATAACCAATTTACTGTCTTTACAGTTTTCTTTTTTTCACCGTGCTTTTAGATGAATGTATGATGAGAAATTCAACATTAATACTTTTGGATTTTCTTATCACAAAAAAATTAAATGAAGGACCTCAACCATCAGAAGTTTATCATCCAGTTTGAATCTATTTATCTTCATTTGAATGTTTTCTAGTTCTGTAAAAAGTGATAAATAATGTACCATCCAGGCGACATGTATAATAAGAACTTCTATAATTGTATATATGCTTTTGATGTATTTTCCTCTGGAGATTATCAGGTGTCTCACCAGTCAAAGATCTGTAAACTATTGAAATTTTTAGTAGTAAACATGATTGAAATTGTTTCACAAACTATGTAAAGCAGTATTAAAATTTGAGCAGACAGGTGTTCTATATCTACATTAATAACATTATTTCCTTTTTGCCAGTGATAACTGATTATGCTCAGGTTCATTTATAAAAGATTTTTGGCTAGCAATCAAGAAATATGGAGTCAAATGAGTCAAACAGTTTCTACAATGGAATTCTGATACACCAATTTCTTTTTGTTTCTTTATGTTTGTGCCACCCCTGGTGATGTCTTAGGGCTTATTCATGGCTCTGCACTCAGGAATCACTCCTGACAGTGCTCGGGCAGACTATATGGAATGTCAGGGATTGAAGCCAGATTGGCCAAAGCAAATGCCCTATCAGCTGCACTATTGCTCTGGACCTGTAAACCATTTTCTTAAAAGCTTTTATCTTGGGATAAAGAGATAGTGCAGTGAGTAGGGATAGTGCAGTGAGTAGGAGCCAGGCCCCAAAAACTTGGGGCAGAGTTGACCAAGAAAGTAAACAGGCAAAAGTTAGGTATGTGGGAGATACACCCACGAACCACCTCCAGTTCAGCTATATAATTGGAGACATGGCCTCTCTGGTTCCTGATTGAACTCCTTAACGGCCATGATCCCAGAGAATCAGAAACAAATCTTGAAACCCAACGGCTTTTGGCAGAAATGTGTCCAGTCCCTGCAGTAAGTTAGAGGCGCTGGGCCACCCCAGGTGGGAATAGATTTTGTGCCTTGGCCTGTTCTCCCTGGAAGCCCGCTGGCCGCCATCCTCCAGAGGCCACTGGACAGTCAGGTTTGGACCCACAGTTACGAGACACGTAAGGCCTCACGGGATGGGGGTGGAGCTGGCCCTTTCCTCCCCAACAAGACCCCAAGTCATCACCCACAAACGGCCTCTCTGGCTTCTGATCAAGCTCTTTAACGGCCATGATCCCAGAGACTCAGACACAAATCTCGGAATCCAGTGGCTTTTGGCAGAAATGCATCCAGACCCTGCAGTAGGTTACTGTCGCTGGGCCATTTCAGGGAGGAAAGGATGCTGTCCCTCCACCTGCTCCCCCTTGGTGGCTCGGTGGCCACCATCCTCCAGAAGTCATTGGACAGTAAGGTTTGAGCCCTCAGTGATGAGACATGTGGGGCCTCACGGGATGGGGGTGGGACCAGCCCTTCCCTCCCCATCCCAGCAAGACCCCTAGTCACCGCCCACTAACGGCCCTCTGGCTCCCGATCAATCTGCTTACCGGCCATGATCCCACAGACTCAGGAACAAATCTTGGAACCCAGCAGGTTTTGGCAAGAAATCCCTCCAGATTTAATTGTTAAAATTTTGGAATTTCAAAATTGCGCAGCCACTACTACAACCACGCGGCATCATATGTTATTTACAACCAGGAATAGAAAACAAATTGTCTACTGTTGCCTTTTCAGGAGATCTGAGTTTTGGGGTAAAATCCCAAATAATAATAGTGGATCCAGTGTCAAAATATTGAATGTAATCAAAGTAGAGAGAGAGTAATGTGGAAATCATCTCCTCCACAGGTAAGTGGAGGGTGTGGGATGGGGGTATACTAGGGGTTTTGGTGGTGGAGAATGGGTACTGGTGAAGGTACGCATGTTTCATTGTATGACCAAGACTTAAACCCAAAAGCTTTGTAACTGCTATCATGGTGATTCAATAAATAAAATTATAAAAAATGAAAAAAAATAAACCACTGGTGAGGTTTAAAGGTAAAAAAACCCTACACAGGGTGCTGGAGAGATAGCACAGCGGGTAGGACATTTGCCTTGCATGCAGTGGACCCGGGTTCAATTCCCAGCATCCCACATGGTCCCCTGAGCACCGCCAGGAGTAACTCTTGGGTGCAGAGACAGGAGTAACCCCTGTGCATCGCCAGGTGTGACCCAAAAAGCAAAAAAAAAAAAAAACCCAAAACAAAATCTTTATTGTATTATTGCAAAGCTTCCTAACCAACGTAGCCTAAAATGAATACCTTCAGTGATTCTCCATAGCTATTTCACAAGAAGAAATGAAAGGGACACCATGCATTGCAAGCAGCATCAATCCATAAAATCTGGGAAAGAAACTGGAAGTTGCTATATTTTTAACCCAAAATGAACAGATCCAACGATGTTTATAAGCACCAACTCCTGTACGTTTGACGCACGTGTCCTCAGGTTGATTTTTCTGGAGAAAGAGCTTGAACAAGACCGTCACCTTTAGCCTACATAATCCCCAATAGCAGTCCTTGACTTTAGAATCTATGGTAGGGAATTCACACGGTCTATACAGGAATCGTGGTTACTTGGCAGGATATCCAAATATTACATCGTACTGTGAATATTCTGTAATACTAGGTTGTAAGTCAGTAAACTCTCGATTGGAGAGAGAGCCCTGGCAAGCAGCAAACCCAGAGTCTTTTCCCTGGCACTTCCTATGGTCCCCAGCATCCCCTCCAGGAGTGATGCCTGAGCAGAGCTCGGAGGAGCCTCAGCACTGCTGGATATGGTTCCCGAGTCCCTTCACAAATACAAGTAAGCACCCATTTTGTGGAATATAGTATATACGGTCACGGTCCTCCCGCTGTTCATCGATTTGCTTGAGCGGGCCCAGTAACGTCTCCATCGTGAGACTTGTTACTGTGTTTGGCATATTGAATACGTCATGGGTAGCTTGCCAGGCTTTGCCATGCGGGCGAGATACTCTCGGTAGCTTGCCGGGCTCTCCGAGAGGGGCGGAGCGTGCAAGGCAAACACCCTACCCGCTGTGCTATTGCTCCAGCCCATAATATACATCAGGATCAGGATCAGGATCATCCTGTTGTCCGTCGATTTCCTTGAGCAGGCACCAGTAACGTCTCCTTCTTCCTAGTCCTGAGATTTTAAAAGAGCCATTTCAATGCTCTTTTAGGATTAGGAGAATGAACCCCGTCATGGTTACTGGTATTTGGCATATTGAGAGCGACACGGGAAGTTTGCCAGACTCTGCCATGTGGGCAGGATACTTTCGGTTAGCCTGCCGGGTTCTCCAAAGTAAGAACGCGATAATAAGATGTCATTATTCCGGGAGCTGGGTTTTATAGTCTCTGGATTTTGGCCGTTGATGGGACCAACCTGGCCCTTGCGGCAGCTGGTGGGTGTGACGTTTACCTACAGGAAGATGAGGAAGGGGTCTGGGTGGAGAAGGCCCAGTCCCGATCTGAGTAGGCTTGGAGACCTCAGCCCTGGGACCCGCATGCCTGGGTTCCTCTGCCAGTTCTTTCATGCATGAGGCCCGTCCGGACGTGTGGAGAGTGGGCCCAGCATGGCCGTGGCTGGCTCCAGAGGTCCTCAGCTGCTATGACTCTGCTCGGGGTGGGGCGGGGCGGGGGGAGAGAAACTCAACCCTCCCCCCTCCAAGGGGCCCCAGTGAGGAGAGCCAGGCGCGGGGGCAGGAGACTCTGCTCAGACAAGAGCTGGATCATCAAGATTAGGCCAGAGCCAGCCCGCCAGCGAGGAGGGCGCCCTCCTGTGGCATCTTGGGAGAACAGCAGCTCAGACACAGGCTAGAGAATCAAGATCAGGCCAGGGACACCCTACCAGAGAGAAGCGCGCCCTCCCGTGGCAGCTTTGGAGAACTGCAACTCAGACAGGAGCTGGAACATTAAGATCAGGCCAGGGCCACCCCCGCCAGCGAGAAGAGCGCCCTCCCGTGGCAGCGTTGGAGAACTGCAACTCAGACACCAGCTGGAACATTAAGTTCTGGCCAGGGCCACCCCCGCCAGCGAGAATGGCGCCCTCCCGTGGCAGTTCGACAGAACTGCAGCTCAGACAAGAGCTGGATAATCAAGGTCTGGCCAGATCACCCCCGCCAGCGAGAAGCGCGCCCTCCCGTGGCAGATTTGGAGAACTGCAACTCAGACACCAGCTGGAAAATTAAGAGCAGGCAAGGGCCACCCCCGCCAGCGAGAAGGCCGCCCTCCCGTGGCAGTTCGGGAGAACTGCAGCTCAGACAAGAGCTGGATAATCAAGGTCTGGCCAGATCACCCCCCCCAGCGAGAAGCGCGCCCTCCCGTGACAGCTTTGGAGAACTGCAACTCAGACAAGAGTTGTATAATTAAAAGCAGGCCAGGGCCACCCCTCCAGCGAGAAGGGCGCCCTCCCGTGGCAGTTCGGCAGAACTGCAGCTTAGACAAGAGCTGGATCAAATCAAGATCTGGCCAGATCACCCCCGCCGGCGAGAAGCGCGCCCTCCTGTGGCAGCTTGGGAGAACTGCAGCTTAGTCAAAGGCCGGGGAGTCAAGGTCTGGCCAGCCACCCCTGCCTTTGCCCCCAGGTGACCCTGTCTGCCTTGTTTCATCCAGCCCCCCGTGATCTCTTTCTCACCCCCTCACATTTCTCTAACTTTCTTTCAATAAAAACATTTTACTGAAGAATTTTATTGAAAATCTTTTTTCGATAAAAAGACATCAGAATCCTTGCATTACATTGCTGATGTTGCCAGTATCATGGCCATGTTTACCATACAGCCATCAAATTTCACCAAATTTGTCCCAATGTTACCAAGCCCACCAAATTCGTGCCATAGCAAACCAAAACGGAAACACCTCCCCCAAAACAGCAGTGGCAAACATTACCAAATTCACCATACCAACACCAGATTCACCGTGTTTGTGGCACAGTGTACCAAATTCACCAGATCTGTGAAAGCCAACCAAAATCGGAAATATAAAACACCAGTGCCAAACCTCACCAAATTTTACCACAGTGTGCCAAATTCACCAGATTTGTGCCACGTTCAACCAAAACACAAATAGCAAAATAGTGGTGCCAAACATCACCGCATTTTCCATAACATCACCAAACTTGCCAGATTTGTGCCACAGCCAATCAAAACAGAAATAGCAAAAAATAGCGATGCCAAACTTCACTGAATGTACCAGTTCACCAAATTAACCAGAATTGTGCCACAGCCAACCAAAACAAATACAAAAAACAGCAGAGACAAACGTCGCCAAATTTGCCATAGCATCACCAAAGCCACCGGATTTGTGCCACAGCCAACCAAAACCAAACTATCCCAAAAGCACTAGTGCCAAAGTCACCAAATTTGCCATAGCATTGCCAAATTCACCAAATTTGTGCCACAGTCAAACAAAACGGAAATACCCCCATAATAGCCACGCCAAAAGTCACTAAACATGCCATATCATCACCAAATTCACCATATCGTCACCAAGAGTCATCGAACTTGTGCATGACTTCATTTTATGCCCGACATCATGATTACCACCACCACCAAAGTGACCATGACCAGCCTCAGACCATGATCACCAGATCACCAGCATGATCTGATCGGCAGAGCGTCCCGCCAGCTCTGTCCGCATCACCATGTCACCATCATCACCGCAACTGCATCCCCAACAATGCTGCCATTTTCACCACCAAAGCATCATCACCACAGCACCATGCGACAGCTATTCCTGCCACCATCACCACCGCCACAATCGTTGGCATTGCCATTGCTGCCTCAATAACCGTCACCATTGTCATTCCACCAGCTCAGCCTATCCCAGTGCCCCCCATGAGTGTGACTGATGTGCTGGGGGGGGTACCTCCCTCCATGACGAGTTCCGCTGTGCCGAGATGGATGCCTGTGTGTCTGGGACGTCCCTGCCCCCTGCCAGGCGTGGGCATTCTGAGCTGAGGGGTGCGGGCGAAGGTCTGTTTTCTTGCTCTCGGGGGCCCCTAAATCTGGCAGCTGCAGGGAGCCAGTTTCTCTGATGATCACTGATGACAGTCCGGTGCTTGCTGGGCTCCAGAACTCTGGGAAGAGAGAGACACACACACAGCGAGAGATCACTCACAGGTGTTTTGCTGACAGCTGCGTCCCCTGAGCAGAAATGATAATAATATACATATATACATATATATGAGATTGATATCCAAGGCTAGGAAAATGGGGCCAGGAGGACTGGTCAATGGTTGGAAGCTCCCACAAGCATCGGGGACAGAGGGTAGTTAGGATAGAGTAGGGACCAGTCTGGCAATAATGCTTGGAAATGGTTGGAAATCACTTTGGACGGGAACTGGGTGTTGAAAGTAGGTAAAGAGATATACATAACCTTTCCATATCTGTATTGTAAACCAAAAGGCGTGTGTGTCAGGGAGAGGGGGAGAGAGAAAAGAGGGAGAGAGGGGTAGAGAGAGAGCACTGCAGAAAGGAGGAGGGAGAGAGAGGTGCCTTGCCTGCCTGGGGGAGTAGGGAGACCGGGAAGATTCGTGGTGAGCGATGTACACTGGTGAAGGGACAGGTGTTGGAACATGATATGACTGAAATCCAATCATGATCAACTCTGTGTATTTCACTAGGATTGAAAAAATTCACAAAGAAAATAACATTTTAAAAGAGACAAAACAAATCTAAGTCAATCTTGAAATTTTGAGCGAGCAGCAGTGCAGTGGGCTGGTGAGCGGTGCTAGCAGAGCCTCACCTGGCAGCTGTGGTGGAGTCAGCTCCCATGCTCCAGAAGCTTCCGAAGCTTGGCGCCTCTCCCTGGCCCCAACCGAGCCTTACTCATCAGCGTTCCTTTGGGGGCTGCAGGGGCTGAAGCATATGAAGCATATCCCTCATGCAAGGCGAATGCCTTAATCCCTGTGCTATTGTAAGGCCAGAGATGGAAATGTAAGGGCCGCCCGGGCTAATAGTCATGAAAGAGTTAAGTGGTAGGAAAGAGCTCACCAGAGAACTGTAAAAGCTGTGAAACTAGAGCTGCAAAAGCTGGCTCAAAAGAGTCATAAGGTAGCTCCCACCTACACCCTGCTAGGACCTTGTGGCTGGCCCGGATATGGGGACGTGTGCTCAGATGTTCCGAAGAAGTTCATCTTGTCAAGTGTCGTGCTGTTCTTGGTAAAGCTGCAGATTGCTGTACTGTCAGATTCCTTTGTTTACTCTTGGTTATAAAAACCCACTGTACTTTGGCTCGGGCCTCTCTGCCTCTGTCCTGTTTTCGGGACATGCAGTGAGCCCCAGCATGCTTGGACAATAAACCCTGTGCGTGTTGCATGAGAAAGTCTCTTGGAGTCTCCTTCACGGGCGGCGAGCGTCTCGACCCTAACATTTGGAGGTCCCACCGAGATCTGCTCTGCTGCCCCGGCCGTCTCCAACGGGCTCTTCTCGGGGTAAGTAAGGCGCCCCGAAACTGGGAATCGCCATCGCGTAAGGCCAGGTCCTGACTGGCATGGTGACTGTCTGCGAGCCGTGAGCCTTCTCGGACTGTGGCTGACAGTCGTGTCCGGGAGCCACAGGTCACGCCCCCAGGGGCGCCCTGGTGGTGTGGTAAAGGACCTTGGGAACGCCTGGATGTCTCCTAGGAGGTGGGTTCTGCTACTTTGTTGCCAGCAAAGTCAGGGAGGCTGCTAATGGTTTAGTTTCAACATGAGTTTCTAGAGTTATAAAATGGGTTCATCTCAGATGTCAGCTTGCTGTAATAGTTTCTGAGAATGGAGAATTTCATGGGAAAGGTGGGAAATTTTACTAACTATATTGTGAGTCAGCCTGTCCAGTGCTTGAAAGTACATGCTACTATTTTGATAACTTTATTCCATGCAAAGCCTTGTCACCAGCCCTGATCTCCAGAGAGCATTGTACACAAGTGTGAAATCTTTAATGTTGAATGATAATTTTAGGAGTGTTTTAATCTTTTTCCTGGGAATCAAAATTTTAAGACGTCTTCTGCTTAACTTCCAATGTCAAGTGATCTTTTGCCCAGTGAATATACCTTGTAAGAGCTTTAATTGTGAGCATTTTTAAGACTTTTTGAATAGCTCTAGAACTGATCTAATGCTTTTGAAATAGCACTGCAGAGTACAGTTTTGTTGTGTTAAGTGAGATTATCGGTAGCTGTGTCCAAACTTGGGAGATCGTGTTGAACTAAGGTCAGTAAAATAAGAGTTAAAACTTGTGGGATGATAGGAATATAGATGTGTGTCTAAAGTCAGAAAGATAATGGATGGAGATATTGTAGGTGGGAAAAAGGAAAGGGATCCTGTGAAAGTGAAGAGGTTTTTTTACAGGACAGAATGAATGTTAAGGAATGTGCAGAAGGTTAGAGGTTGTGTTTGAAGAAAAGGAACTGATCAAACTGTATTGTTATAAGAAACTTTAAATTACACCCGCAGAATTGTTCTAGTGCCTTTTTGGTAAGCTCTATGGAAAAGATATTGGACAGATTGGCTAGACTCCTGGTACAGTGCTCTTAGAAAATGGAAGTCAAGGTTTAAACATGATGTCAAATTGTATCCTTTATCGCTACAGATTTGAGCTTCTTTTGACTAGGACCCACAGCAAATGGGTGGATTGCACCTCACCGTGAGTAAGGTGAAATGCTTGCTCTTCTCTTCTTTTATACCTTCAGTATGTTCTTTAATGCTCCATGGCACTATGTTGGTTTGTATGAATCTAGGTAAGTCTTTCCTCTCTGTAATAGGAGTGATCCTTGAGCGCACCGCCAGGAGTAAGCCCCTGACATCACCAGGTGTGGCCCGAAAAGAAAAGAAAAGAAAAGAAAAGAAAAGAAAAAGGCAGATGGGCCTAAGCATATCTGAGCTTTGCTCTGAAGTCTGGGGCCGCACGGAGCACAGGTTTTGCAGGAGGCAGAGTTCCCTCCCTCCACCCAGCCCCCAGCAAGGAGCCAGGAGCATCCCCAAGGCCAGCCCACTGCCAGGCTGCTGAAGATGGAGGACACAAGGAAGGGAACTGCGTTTCCCATGAATTCTACTGTGCTGTAATTCCCTGTGACACAGCGCACCCGCCACCCCACCCCACTGTGAGTTCTGGTTGCGGGGAGACCCCCTCCTCTGTACTGTTGAGTGGCGATTGTCGGGGTCTGCTGCGCGTCCATGGTTGCCGTCTGTCTCGGCTCCTTCCATCCACTCATCCTCCCAGCCCCCCAGAGCTGGTCCCAAATGGTCGGTTCATCCCTGGTGCTATTTGCAGGAGACAGCTCCCAAGTTGGGGGCACACAGACACCAGAGTCCCATCCTCCCCTGCGCTCCCCACAGCGCACAGCCTCCCAGAATCATGACTGGTGCCCTGGCTTGAGGAGGCAACCATCCTTCAGAAGGCGAAGCAGTTTTTTGTTCCATTTAGGTTTTGTTTTTTAAGACACTCGTCTTGGCATGCAACTTAGTGCTGGAGCGGTAGCACAGCGGGGTAGGGTGTTTGCCTTGCACACGGCCGACCTGGGTTCGATTCCAAGCATCCCATATGGTCTCCTGAGCAGCACCAGGAGTAATTCCTTAGAGCAGAGCCAGGAGTAACCCCTGTGCGTCGCTGGGCGTGACCCCCAGCAAAAAATAAATCCATAAATTTTAAAAAATAAATGACCAATTTAACCACTTGTCCATTTCCCTCTGCTGTCTCATCGCCTCTGCTCCCTGCCCCCCACTCACACCCCGATGTCCCAGGAATGTTTATGCAGCCATCCATGGAAAGTCACTCTTTCAGGACCAGGGGACGTCCTAGAACTGGTATGATCTTGTCTTGTACAAAGCTGAACTGGGTTCAATCCCTGGCACCCCATGTGGTACCGTGAGCCCAGAGCCAGGGTAAACCCTGAGCATGGCCAGGTGTGCACCCATCCACCCTGAAGAAAAAAAACTTCCAGTGAATCTACGGAACAAATGATGACTTTATTTTCTTTGTGTGTGGGAGTAAAAAAAATTAAAACGTGGTCTCAAATATTGAACTGTTTCTTCTCCTTATTCATGGCAAGTTGTGTCTGATTTAGAAATCTGAAGACGACTCTATTGTAGCTAATCCCAGGATCTTAATCGCCAGGTAGAGATTGTGAAGGATTCAGATGTAGGTCTGAGTGTGATGGTAGATAAAGAGCTAAAAGGAATTTGCTCTGCTTTCAGGTTGAATGCCCAGGAAGGGTCGAGGTCCAGTTTCGCTGGGTTCATGCAGAAACCGCTGCCTGCCCCCAAGGGCCTTGGTGGCGTGCAGTCCTGATGGCGGAGGCTCTCTCCATCCTGGGCTCCCACAGGGAGGCGCAGAACTGCTGCCTCTGAGTGAGGAAGTCGGCTGCACTCACCCAGCCCCTGGGTTTGCTGCGGGTTTTCCCCAGACTGTTGTTACCTCCAGCTTAGCTGCACGCGATGTGTGCCAAAGGTGTGTCTCTGCACTTTGTGAAAGTCAGCGTTTCTCTTGGGAGCTTGTCTCCAAGTTAGGTTTTCAGACAGGTTCAAAACAGGTCCAGCTGCGGAAGGCAGGGCCAGTCCTGCCCTGCTCCGACCACTGCTAAAGCCAGAGCAGACGGGGTGGGGGGTGGTCCTGTTCTGCGTCCCCCACTTCCCTGACGGCCAAGGACGGATACCAGAACCAGAATGTCAGGCGCGGCCTTTGGTCAGGAACTCTGCGGGCCGGGAGGCAGTCTCCGCGGTCCTGAGCTCACTGTGGGTGCTGATGTCTGGCTGTCTCCGCGCTCGCTCGCTGCAGTGCTCACCTCACCCTCTCCTTTCCCTCCCACTCCTGCTTCCTTCTCTCTCTCTGTGTGTCTTTGATGGTAAGACTAAAGAAAGTCTATGCACGTTATAATAAATAAATTTCATATATATTTTTTAGTAAACCAAGTCGTTGTATATATATTTTTTGGCTGCCTTCGTCCCTCTGTGTCTTGCATTTGTTTCGCAAAATACTCTGGACAACACACACAACACACATACACACACACACACACACACACACACACACACACACGAGCACGCACCCTTTAAGATCAAGCCACAGCAAAGAACTTCAGCGCCAATTTAGTTCTCCTGGCTGTATTTGCATTTCTCTTCCTGTTTCTAATATTTGGTTCTCGTTATTTGCATTTTGAAAGGTTGCCCAGTAACACTTTAAGGTGTTTGCATCATGACTGATTTATTTCTTATGTAAGTCGTGCGGAAAGAATCTAAATAGTGTGATCCCTTGGGAAAGGTTTCTGGCCCCGGAGACCTCCCTTCCGGCTCTCCTCCCTCTGCTGTTGCTCAGGACACCAACTCTAAAGCGTGTGGCTTTAAAGGGGCCCATGTATTTGTGACCCGGGCATCGGTAAAGAGGCCCGATGTCCTCTAGCCACTTGTGGCTGCACGGTAGAAGTCAGAGCTGAGAGGAGACCAAGGGAATTAGCCGTGAGGACTGGTCAGCAGGAGCAGCTGCCGGGGTCTGTTTGGCCGTGTCCATGTAGGGGTCGCCACACATGCCCTGTCATGGACAGCCGGCCGGGGGATTGTGCAATGTTCCAGGCTTGTGTCAGGAACACGCCAAGGAAGCTGCCCTCTCCTCCTGCCTCAGAGCTCCTGGCTCAGGCAAGTTGGATAGTCCTGACCAAAGAATGGGGCTCTGGGACTGAAGCGACATTCCAGTGTGGAGAGCAGTTGCCTTGCACACGGCCAACTGGGTTCGATCCTCGGCATCACATATGGTCCCCCTGAGCACTGCCAGGAGTAATTCCTGAGTGCAGAACCAGGAGGAACCCCTGAGATCTCCCGGCATAACCCCACCCCCCAAAAAAATTGGAATCTGCTCATCTTCCTTAAACCCCTTCACTTTGAATAAACATTCAAAATCAGATTTTCTAAGTGTGTGTTAGATTTAGAGCAAGGAACTCTTAAAATAATCTTATGGTGGCATCAGTTACCAAATAAGTTTGTTTTGCTTTGCGTTGGGGACGCAGTGCTCTGCAGTCATTCCCGCCTCCAGAGACCATGCAGTGCTGGGGACCAACCCAGCTCTCCTGTCTGTGAAGTGTAGACCCCAGCCCAGCCCCCAAACACATGCCGTAGGAAAGTCAAGATTCCTGACCCACGGGGTTGCATCAGAGATTTCCTTTCCTCTAAAACCCTCTTTTTCCACCTAAACAAGATCCTATTTCCTAGCGAGGTGTTACTCATGTAATAGCTTAACTGCACAGAAGTCCACCCTTTCTGGTGTACGTCCAGCCCTTGGCGTTGAATTCAAGAGATCTCTGTTAGTCTCAGATTCTTTTCTTACTACTTAATGATCTGGAGTGTAAGTGTGAGCCACACACTGAGATAAATACACACTTCTCTTTTCATCTCTGTGAGAATTTCAGTTTGTTGTAAACCCATGAGAATTCTGTTATGTGTGTGCAGATATCTTGGATCTCACTAGCCAGACATACATTCTGCCATTTCTAACGTGGGCCTCAGTCTCCGATTCCTCCTGTCAGTTTTTGGAGGGATCCGACCCTCGGAACATGCTCCTCGTTCACCCACTCACCCGGGGACCAGGGAGACTCAGCTTGTTGCTGTAAGTTACGCCTCCTTCACTGTGTCACCTGCCCGCATCACTGGTGCTATGGCCCAGTGCATGTGATCTAAACATGCATGACCCAGTGCCGCAAGGTGGATGGAGGGAGTTCCCATTGGCCCTCCCGACTTCTCCCAGGGTTGCACATTCCCTCTGTCCCCAAGGCACACAGATTTGAACCAGTGAGTAGGACACGAACATCCACAGCTGTCCTGGACCCCAGACTTTAATGAGATCCCCCACTTCACACGCACCTCTGTCTCTCTCCAAATATGCATCCCAGGAGCCACACTTCTGTCCCCTCTCATGTCCTTTCCAGGCTGTGGCATTGCCCAGTCTTGACTGGCCGTCCGTCCCCGCCCTGTGCTCCCCCACACACGTCCTTTTGTGGTGTAAATGCTCTCTCTCTCACACACACACTCACACACAGCCACACACACACCCGTTGGGTTGTATCTATTGTGTCTTTGCTCCTTCTCTGTCTTGCCGCCCTCTCTCCCCAGGCCAGGTCCTCCATCTCCTCCTCTGCAAACCAGCCTTGAGGCGAGTCTGGCCGAGGCTTTAAGAGCAACTCACTTTGGTCCTCTCCAGAGTCTGGATGAAAAGAATTCTCTGTTGGATTAGTCTGAACAATCTTTGCCCCTGTTCTGGCTCAGAAAGGTTTCAAAAACACGTTCTCCGAACTTGCTGAAAGTTACTGAAATGAGTGAGAACCAATGGATACTCCCAGCATAAAGCTGCTCTGCATGACATTCATATAATTGCTTTGCATGTGTGTGTGATTTAATTGTTGTCATAGCTTGGTAATAATTTATTCAAGAAATAGCACTTCAACCTGGGATAACGTGTTCAAAAGAATTCTTTTTGGGGGGAGTGGGGTGTGGGTGCAACAAGTCCTTTTTTTTCTCTGTCTGTTCTCCATCTCCCAAAGTTATTAACTTGTTTCCTTAAATTCAAATGGACACAACGATACGCAGGTTCTGGCATGTACACATAGGCAAACTTTTTCTCCCTCACAGTAAGTAAAATTTCACTAAACTTCTGCAAGCATCAAAGCCTCGGCCCCTCCCCCTGCAACTGTCCTGGGAGTCATTGAGCCTCGGTTCTCGGGCAGTTGTGCACTGGCCTCTCTCTGGCTTGACTTCTGGCATTTTGAACTCTTTGGTCTTTTAGAGAATCCGTGTTCATAAGAGACCCCGATGAAGAGAAAGCTTCCCTGCAGAAATCCATCAGTATTACCAGGGCTTTGGTCACAGAGGAGGACACAGAGCTGGAGAAGCTGAGAAATGAGGTCGAGTCCCGGCCCCGCCCACGTGGACCCGAGCC
The DNA here is from genome assembly GCF_029834395.1 of Sorex fumeus. Lineage (NCBI taxonomy): Eukaryota > Metazoa > Chordata > Mammalia > Eulipotyphla > Soricidae > Sorex > Sorex fumeus. The sequence goes on along the minus strand of NW_026606319.1, from coordinate 279,367 downwards.
ACGCCCATCTCTGCCCGGGCCACACCTACCTGGGCCGAGCCACGCCCATCTCTCTGAACCACGCCCACATTGGCCTGAGCCACGCCCACCCCTAGGGCCCGAGGTGGGATAGTCATAGTCGGGGCTGGGCGGAACCAAGAGGCGGAACCCCAGACCCGGAAGAGGCACGGGGTCCACGGCCGCTTCCGGCTTCCGGCGGAGGCGTGACGTCACGACGTTCACGTGACCCGGGCGTCACGTGGCGGCGGGGCTGGGCGGCTCCGAGGCCGCATCTGTCCTCCGCGCGGGAGACCCTGGACTCCCTGCGCGATTCCCGGGCGATTCCCGGGCAGCGAGGGGAGGGCCGGGGCGGGCGGCGGCGTCTGGAGCCGGGGGCGCCCCCAGTGCAGCCCGAGCGAGGGGGCGTTGCGCTCCCGCCCTGCGGCCCGGCCCTGGGAGGGAAACGGGGCGACTCGAGTCCGTCTGGCAGGCCGAGCGCAGCCCCGCATCCAGGCCCTCCCCGCTGTCCCGCGACAGGACAGGGGCCTGCCCGGCCCTGTGTGGTGACAGGACTCGGGGTTCACCTTCCACGCGAGTCACTGCAGGTCTGGGAGCGGCCTCTCTGCTCCTTCTGTTCCCAGTCAGCCGTGCGGAAGCGTTGAGGAAGCTGCTTGGTCACCCCGCCTGAGGGTCGGGGCTGTCTCGGTCACACCCAGGGTCGCTCCTGGCCCTGTGCGGGCGGGGTGGGGCCACCCCAACAGACAGACCCGAGACAGCTCGGAACCAAGGGCCCCACATCCCCCCTTTGACGCTGCATTCACGCCTTCTCTCCCGCACTGAACCACGGTGGCCCCCGAGCCGGCATCCCGGCGGGGGTAGCCACGGCTCTGCTCACCTGAGCTGCTCGCAGGGGCCCTCACTCCGGGTAGTCTGCTCGAGGGACCCCAGAACATGGGCACCCTGGCGTGTGTCATGTGAGCAGTCAGATTGGGTTCGGCCGCTGAGGGCGTCACCCAGCCCGATGGAGTTTGCCAAGGGCCCCGGAGCCCTCACCAAGCCTCTCTGAGGCTTCCTTGTGTGAATATGAGGGGCCTTCCAGCCCTCACAGGACGGAGTCTGCTGCTCGGGTCCGACCCCCCCCCCCCACACACACACGGAGCCCCCCCGCAGTCAGCTTCATGGAGTAGAGGATGCCAGGGGTCGGGATCTGTGTGCAGGGACGGGCTCGTCCGTCTGTCTGTTCACTGTCCCTCTACGTGACAGTCGGCAGCTGAGAGGAAATGCCTGGCGTGACCAGACCTGCGGGGGCTCCCTCAGGGGCTTTGCAGACTCTGGCCCTCAGCTTCCTGTGTTGACTCACGGTTCTGCTGAGCCATATGGTCCCCAAAGCACCACCAGAATAATTCCTGAGTGCAGAGCCGGGGTATCCCCTGAGCCTCGCCGGGTGGGAGTTGTTTGAGGTGTCTCTGTAGTAATAAACCATTTTTTAAAATGAATGTTTTGTTTGGGTGCTCGGGGCTGGGCAGGGCCGGGCAGGAACCGGCTTTGCTGTCCGCAGGCAGACACAGTTCCAGCTCTGAACAGTCTCCTGGGCCTCTGAGCAGTTTGAAAGATGCCCCCTAATGCTTTCCTTCCCCTGAATCTTCCTCTCTGCTCTGCTCCAATGAGGAATTTCTGGTCCTTTTCTGAGGACTCTTTGGACATCCCGACCAGGATGTTTTGGACTGAAGTGTCCCAGACTTGGAACCCCAGACTTGACAGAGACATCCTACGGGACCTTTGGCGATACTGTGCTCACTCTGGGCCAGGCTCTCTGGGAGGTCTCCCTCTGCACCCCGCCCCCAGTCTGCACCCCTCGTCCTCATGCCTTTGGGGTGCACGCCTGTTGGCCGCTTCCTTAGAAAGGGTCAAAGATTCCACGATGAGGGGCTGGAGCAATAGCACAGCGGGTGGGGCGTTTGCCTTGCATGTGGCCAACCCGGGTTCGATTCCCAGCATCCCATAGGGTCCCCCTAGCACCACTAGGAGTAGTCCCTGAGTGCATGAGCCAAGAGTAACCCCTGTGCATTGCCGGGTGTGACCCAAAAAGGAAAAAAATAAAGAGAGTCCCGCGATGGGCACCAGCAGTGCCGCCACATCAGGTGGAGTGCAGGTGAATCACGTTGCGTGGTTTCCCTCCTCTGCTCTCTGCACTTGCTGGATGAAGGGATTGAGGCGCAGGAGTGATCTTGAGGCCCCGCTGGGGACCGTGTGTGCTCTGTCAGCCCTGCTGAACCGCCCGGCTGGGGGCGCGTACGTGCTCTTCCCTCTTTCTGGGCCAAAGATGTTTCTTTTTGTCTGTGTGTTAAATGGACCTTGTGGCTCTTCTCCGAGACCGTGTCCTCCTGTCCCCTGTGACACTCGCTGCTGTATGTGGGAGAGGCTGCCTGCCCTTCTGCAAGCCCAGAGTATTCTGCCGTGTGGTCACGTGGGCATGCAGAGGCCAGCCATTCCTCGCCCGCCCAGCGATGCTCGCCCCCAGTACAGGCGCTGTCTTGGGGCCTCGGTGCTGACTCGCAGAGCCTGTGCCCACGCGCCCGGCCCTCTCCCACAGGAGTGCTACCTGGACAGCGACCAGACGAGCCTGTACCACGCGGCCAAGGACCTGATGACGCTTCAGGCCCTGTACGGGACCATCCCCCAGATCTTCGGGAAGGCCGAGTGCGCCAGGGTGAGCCGGGGCGGGGAGGGGGGCCTCTCTCCTGCGGGTGGGGATTGGGGCTCCACCTCGTAGTGCTCTTGGCTCTGTGCTCGGGCCACCAAACTGAGGCTGTCTGCGTGCAAGGCGTGACCCCTGGTCCCTTTGCTGTCTCCCAGCCCTCTTTCCTTTTCTCTTTTCTGTTCTTTATCTTTTCTTTTCCATCCCTACTCTCCCTCCCTCTCTCGCACTCTCCCTCCTCCCACCCTCTCCATACCCAGCAGTGCTCGGGGCTCACTCCTGGCAGGGTTTGAGGGATCGTACGTGGTGCCAGGAATTGAACCTGGGTCAGCCACCTGCAAGGCAAGCATCCTACCCACCATACTGTCTCAGGCCCGTCTTGTTTTATTTTATTGTTCGATTTTTTCCGTCTTATTTTTAAATTTTGGATTGCCGGGCTCTTTTTAGCTTCATTTAAAAATCCGCCCATTGCTAAAAAGGCTCTGCCTGGTTCTGTACTTTGTTTCCAGCAAGTGGCCAATATGATGATCAGGATGAAGAGAGACTTTATAGGAAGCCAGAATTCAGTATTTCCTGTTTTTGATAACCTCTTGTTGCTTGATCGAAATGTGGATTTATTAACGCCCCTTGCGACTCAGCTGACATACGAGGGACTCATCGATGAAATTTATGGCATCCAGAACAGTAAGTGAAGTGACATCAGTTACTAATAGGTTAGCTGAGTAAAATCAATCTCAAAAGTGTCTGTTTTCGAAGGTGCGGCCTTTGTGTGTAAGTCAGAATATTTGAAAATGTCAGGCACTGACTTTCAGCCCAAGGTTAAAGCGAGCTCGAGCCAGGACACCATCGGGGAAACCGAGGCGAAGGCCTTGTGCAGAGGGCCATGCGGTGTGCAGCCCCGCTGCTTGGGGCCGCCCAGGGAGGCGTGAAGAATAGAGTGTTTCTGAGGGGTGCCTGGGTCCAAGGTCATGGGGGTTTGGCCCCGGATGTTAGATTCTGTAGCATTTCAGATCTGAGTGGGGGCTAGGAAAGCTCACGGGGCTAGTGCCAGGCGCACAGCCAGCGCTCAGTTCCATCCACACTCCTGCCTCGTCCAGTGAGCACTGAGCCGGGAGTAGCTCCTGCTGGGATACAGTCTGAGAAGTTTCCCACAGTCTGATTTGTGTCTTTTCTTCAGAACAGGGAGCCCTAGGCCTCAAGAGGGGTAATTCCGGCGCCTTCAGGAGTGGCCCTGGTTGTGGGCTGGGGAAACAGCCCTGGGGATGGAGCCCCAGTCTGGAAGGACGGGGATGCAGCTAACTGCATGGGGTCTCTCTGGGGACACAGAGCCCTGCAGCCGCTGAGTGCTGGTCGAGTCCGGACAGTGCTGTCTGTCCAGTGTGCCAAGCTTGTTATTGCAGAGTGGATTGCGATGGCTTGTGTGTGTGTGTGTGTGTGTGTTTCTGCAGTGGTGAATGTGTGGCTCAGTGATGGCGGCCACGGAAGCAGAGCAGGACCACATGTGGAGGCATTTCCACACAACAACCCGTTTTCCTGCTCTTTAATGATTATGAAGGTGTTTCCGGTTTGTTTTTTACCAGTTGTTCCGAAGGATAACCTCTTAAGTTGTTTCCTTTTGTGGGGACAGTCGTAAGCAGTGCCCAAGGGGCCGTGGGGCTGATCTCGGTGATTTTCTGCTCTGTGGGGCCAGTCTGTGGCCCTGGAGCCACCAGGGCTGTGCCTGACAGCAGCTGGGGGTGATGCCACACACACAGCCCCTCCCCAGACTCCTGCTCCGAGCTGTCCTGGCACGGGAGCACCCTGTGTGAGGGGTCCCCACCTCCTGGTGCTTCTGCAAGTCTCGGGGGATCTGGCAGAGGTGCTGGGGTTGGGGGTGCGGAGGTGTGAGAGATGGGACTCGTGGGGTGCCTCCGGGAGGAAGGAGTTTCGGGAACTCACAGTCTCTTCACATCACACACTTCCTGCTGATCAAACATTTAATTAAGGGAGAGGGCTGGAGTGATAGCAGAGCGGGTAGGGCATTTGCCTTGCACGCGGCTCAGCCCGGGTTCGATTCCCAGCATCCCATATGGTCCCCTGAGCACCGCCAGGAGTAATTCCTGAGTGCAGAGCCAGGAGTAATTCCAATGCATCGCTGGGTGTAACCCCCCCAAAAGAAACCGTTAAGAGAAATCTGAAAAACAAGGGGAAATTGGGCTTCCCCATAACCCCCCAGCTCTGCGCCCGTGGCTGGACCGAGGGCGATGGCAGGCCCGTGCAGGAGCTGCGTGCAGGCTGCCTGGGCCAGCGGCTGCCCCTCAGCTTTGAGCTGGAATGCGAGGTCTTGCCGACCTCGTGTATCTCAGCATGTGCTCAGGCCCCGGGTCCCGCGGCCACCGTGGCGTGCTGTCTCCAGACGCTGGCGCCCGGGCTGTTCGGAGGGGCTTAGGATTTGGAAAGCACCGAGAAGTATTTTCCTTCCGTCGGTCTCTTTCTCTCCCCACATTCTCCGATGCAGGAGTTCTTGTTGCTTTATGATTCTCAGCTCCACCCCACAGTGCTCAGGGCCCACACGGGGCAGTGCTCAGAGGAACAGACAGCTGGACTTGAGCGTGTGCTGCCCCCGATGACCCGTCTCTCTGGACCCACAGCAGTGGAGCTGATTGTGTGTAGACACGTCGGGATTTGTGTTGAAACCGGAGATGTTTTTTTGAAAGGAACCAATTTGGAGCTAGAGGCAGAGCAGCAGTTAGGGTGAGTTTGGTCCCCAGGACCACATATGGTTCCCCCAGACACTGCCAAGAATAAGCCCAGAGCACAGAGCCAGGAATAAGCCTTGAGCACTGACAGGTGTGGCCCAAAAATCAGAGAAAGGAAAAAGAAAGGAAAGAAGCCGTCGGAGCTGTCTCCCGCCCTCATGCACACTTCCATGCTGAGGTGATTCCTGGGATCTTCTTTTTCTTTTTCTTTTTCTTTTTTGAAGAGTATCTTGCCCGCACGGCAAAGCCTGGCAAGCTACCCGTGACGTGTTCGATATGCCAAACACAGTAACAAGTCTCAAAATGGAGACGTTACTGGGCCTGCTTGAGCAAAATCTATGAACAATGGAAGGACAGTGACAGGGGTCACACTCGGCAATGCACAGGGGTTACTCCTGGTGCTGCTCTCAGGAGTTACTCCTGGCGGTGCTCAGGGGGCCATATGGGATGCTGGGAATCGAACCAGGGTCTGCCCGGTGCAAGGCAAACACCCTCCCTGCTGTGCTATCACTCCAGCCCCATCCTGGGCTCCTCTTGGCTTGTTGAGATGTCGGTGTAGACTGCATGCACATGCACGCGCCAGCAGGACAAACAGTGGGCCGCACTGGGGCATGTTTCCTCGGGTGGCCCCATCCTGAGTTCGGTTTGGGCTGGCAGTGGCAGGAGGCGGCCCACGGGCCAGGCCAGGGAAGCCGTGCGTGAAAAGTGTGAGCGTCCTCCGCTCGTGCACAGCTAGTGACTCAAAGCCCAGTGCTCTCCCCTGACAGGAAGTCTCTGGAGTCTCACTTGGGGTGTCCCCTCCCGTGCAGGTCATGTAAAGTTGCCGCCCGAGAAATTCGCCCCGAAGAGGCAGGGTGACGGGCAGGACCTGCCCACAGAGGCCAAGAAGCTGCCGCTGAACTCAGCCGAGGAGCTCCACGCCGAGATCCGAGACTGCAACTTCAACGCCGTGGGCGCCGTGCTCAGCAAGAAGGCCAAGGTCATCACGGCCGCCTTTGAGGTGACTGGGGCCTGGGGCCAGGCGGCAGGCGGGCTGCGGGCGCCTGGGGAAAGGTGGTGCCAGGCCCTCTCCTGGTGTCAGGTCCTTTGCCAGTCACCGTCCGCACTCCCTGTCCCTCCCTCCTTCCTCCCAGCCGCTGGCGGTGGTGGCATCTCCGCTAGCTCCTGCATCTAGGGAATCCGGGATCAGCCCGAGCAGGCTGGGAGGGTGGGTGATACTGAGAGCACAGTCCCCGGCCCCCAGCTTCCTTAGCACCTCGCGCCCTCCTGCTGCTCTTTATTCTGGGTTCAGGTCACTTTTGAAACCTGAATCAGTAAAATGATAGAAGCTGAATTTTTTAACTCTGGGGAAGTTTTTAAAAATCACTTTTTCCCTTGAAGGATGGATTTCCTGATTTCATCTTTTTTAGGAGTTATCTCTACTGTATCAGTATTTGTATTTCTTTGGGTTTTTTTTTTTTTTGAGGGGAGGCACACCCAGAGGTGCACAGGGCTAAATCCTGGCTCTGCGCTCAGGGATCACTTCTGGTGGGCTGAGGCAACCCCATGGGATGCTGGGGATCGAACCCAGGCTGGCCGCATGCAAGGCAAGCACCTCGCCACTGTTCTGTCACTCTGACCCCATGGTTGTTGTATTTCTGAAGTTGCTTTTGTTCACTTGGGTTTTGTTCCTCAAATTTTTATTTCCTCACCGTGACTTATAAAGCTATGGATAAGAAGTGTCGGGCATTCACTGTGCCAGCTCCGAGCTCGCCGTGGTGTCCACTTCCCTCCCTTCCCGCTGCCAGTGCTCAGGGCTGGCTCCTGGCAGGCCTCGGGGTTCTGTGGGGAGGCCGGGCACTGAGCAAGCGCCTCCCCCACTGTATAGCTTGGACCCAGGAAACGTTTTACACTTGATTTGCTATTGTTGAGGTCTCAGGCTATACGAGCGTTAGCTTTTGTGGCTTCAAGGCAGTTTGCTGAGCTCCACATCCCTGGCAGGGACCATGCAGTGTCAGGTGTGGCCTGCGTGGGCCCTGGGCTCCCTCCCTGTCCACATGGTCTCCCAGTGCTGCAGGATGTGGCTGTCGCAGTCCCTGGACCCACCAATCTGCCTTTTCTATTTTCCTGTGGCTGTGGGATCTGGTTATAGCCTAATTCGTTTTGTGTCCGTTTCTCACACTAAAAATTAATTTGGGGGAGCCGGAGGGATAGCACAACGGGCCAGGCGCTTACCTTGCATGCAGCTGACCTGGGTTCACTCCCCAGCATTCCATGTGGTCCCGGTGCAGGCCAGGAGTGATCCTTGAGCTCCAGGCCAGGAGGAAGCCCGGGGCACTGCCTTGCACGTGATTCAAACATGCCCTGGGCAACCCAAAGACCCAAACTCTTAAAAATGCACTCTTGGCAGCCAGGGCTGGGGCTGAGGCACATTGTGTGTGTGTGTGTGTGTGTGTGTGTGTGTGTGTGTGCGTGTGTGTGTATGTATGCGAGGCCCTGAGTGCGCGAGGCCCTGAGTGCTGTCCCCAGTACTGTCGTGACCTTCTCCCCTCCCTCAGGAAAGGCACAACGCCAAGACGGTGGGCGAGATCAAGCAGTTCGTCTCCCAGCTACCCCACATGCAGGCGGCGTGGGGCTCCCTGGCCAACCACACCTCCATCGCCGAGCGCATCCAGGATGTGACGAGTGAGTGCCCTGTCCCGGGCTCAGGCTCAGGGTGTGTCACTGGCTCCCTGCTACTTCTGGGGGCCCCGGCTACTGTTTCACTTGTGCATTGTTCCCTGTGCCAGCCGCTGTGTCCTCGCAGAAATGTTCCGAGTGTGACTGTTGGGTTCTGCGGGGTCAGGTGGTGCAGCAGGGCTCTCCCAGGCTCTGGGTGGCGCCAGCACTGCTTCGCCAGACCTGGCACTACTTGCTGAGTTGGTTTCAGTCGGATGTTGCAAGGAGCTGGAGTAGGAGCGGTACTGCAGTGCCTGGCACACAGCCGGCCCGGGTTGGATCCCGGAGTCCCATATGGTGTCCGAAGCCTGCCAGGAGTGATCCCTGAGCACCACCGGGGGTGGCCCCCAAACGAACCAAAGTAAAATGCCCTTGGAAATTGCTTTAATTAGTGTGAAGGGGAGCTGCTAGGGCCCAGGCCCCGGGGCTCTGTGTCTAGGCGCACCTCGGGGCACAGGCCGTCAGCCTCACTGTTTTGGAAGGTGCCTTTCCCGGTGATGACTTAAACTTGGTGCTTGCTTGCTACTTTGCATGCCTCCGGGAGAAATGAGCATTTATCCCACTTCTGAGATGCTCGTGTGTGAATTATGTTTCAGCGTCTGAAGACTTCTTTGATCAGTTAACCGTGGAGCAGGAGTTGATGTCTGGAATAGACACCGATAAGGTACGTGAACACTAAAACCGTTTTAGCCGATAGTTAACCGGATTGGCAAACAGAACTCGAGGTAGCAAAGGAATCGCTTTGATTCCCGTGTCTGGCCTAAATATCTGTCAGGGCAGTGCAAAATGTGCGGAAAGAGATTCTGCCAAGGGATAGGTTTCTGTTGACCGGGGGTGGTGTGTGTGTGTGTGTGTGTGTGTTCCATTGTGTGTGTGTTCGTGCATATGTGTGTGTGTTCCATTGTGTGTGTGTGTGCATGTGTTCCATTGCTGTTTGCTGTCCTCAGAGAAACAAGACCCAGCCCTGAAGCCCAAGACTATTGAAGCCCATCACAGATAATTTAAGAGCGTGGGTTGTATGATCCCTTTTTCTGTCTGCCTGTCAATAAATCCTGCATTGTCACTTGCAGCAAGCAAGCGCCCAAATTCCCCACAGTCCCTGCTACTTTACTGATGCGGCTCAGGTGTCGCTGACAAGTGGGACATTTGCACCCACCCGCAGCCCCTGGAGCTTAGGTTGTCCAGGGAGTGTAGGCAGGAGCGTGAGTCAATCTCCAGCCTCTCCTTGATCGGGCCTCTGAGGGGCCCAGGAACGCCCAGGCCTGCAGGCCCAGACCCGGCGCTCACGCACAAACCTGCCATGACTCTACGTCAACAGTTATATCGAGGACTGCATCTCCCAGAAGCATCCACTCATCAAGGTGCTCAGGCTCATTTGCCTGCAGTCGGTGTGCAACAGTGGGCTCAAGCAGAAGGTTCTGGATTATTACAAAAAAGAGAAATTCTCCAGGTCAGTGTTTCTAAGTGACTCATTTGCCAAGGGAGAAATTTTTTTAAAAGGCCCTTGGTCTTGCACGTGGCCCACCTAGGCTCGATCCCCGGCACCCATATGGGTCCCCTGAGCCCCACCAGCACTGATCCCTGAGCACAGGAAGTGCGGGGGCAAAAGCAAACAAAACAAAGGAGACATCTGGAAAATAGCACGTCAGGAGGTGTGTTTGGCCTCCTTTTCCTACTCAGTTATTTCAGTACACTGTCATCTATCTTCCTTACCTTGGGCCCATGCATTCTGGCTTTAAAGTGAAAATGTGGGGTCCAAAGAGCTCGAAAGGGGCTGCAGCAATAGCACAGCGGGTAGGGCGTTTGCCTTGCACGCAGCCGATCCTGGTTCGATTCCCAGCATCCCATATGGTTTCCCGAGCACCGCCAGGAGTGATTCCTGAGCGCAAAGCCAGGAGTAACCCCTGAGCTTCGCCGGGTGTGACCCGAAAAGAAAAAAAAACAAAAACCAAGAGCTAGAAAGGGGTAAGGCACTTGTCTTGCATGCTGCCGGGTATGACTCAAGAACAAAAGTATCAGAATGAGAGTGAAAATGTTCGCTCCCTCTTCGGAAGTGGGAGATCTAGCAGGCTCCCCAACTTCTCTTGCAGACATATGGCTACGAGCACATCCTGACGTTACAGAACCTGGAGAAGGCCGGGCTGCTGCGGCCCCAGCAGGGGGCAGGAACAGCTACCCCACCTTCCGGAAGACCCTGCGCCTCTGGATGGACGATGTGAATGAGCAGGTGAGCCAAGTCTTCGAGCACACGCAGTCACATGCACGCCATCTAATAGGCGAGCCGAGCCTTCACGCACATGCACGCGCGCCAACATACACACACAGACACGTACATAGACACACACACATTTCCCCAGTGGTGTGGCATTCTGCTGGTGGGAAGGCGCTGCCCTTGCAGAAGCCAGGACTGAGTGGGGCTTGTTGGGGGACACTTTTTGAAGATGGGGGCTGGGGGTGGGAAGAGGGGGCCCTTGTCCACTTAGGCTTCAGGGCGGGGGAGGCTGGTCAGGACTCAAGGAAGCCTCTGGTCAGCGAAAAGGCCAGCCTCAAGTAAGAGGATTGGGGACCAACACAACTGACTCACCGTGGGCAGTTGGGGCTGCTGGACTCAGAGTCACTGAGAGAGAGGGGGGTTTCAGACTGGGGGTCACTGTGATGCTGGGTGCTGTCACTCTCACCCTTGGGAGATTTGGGCGTGGCTGTGCCCTGGGGCCTCGCCCCCGGAAGAATGCCTGAGAGTAGCTTGGCTGGGCTTAGAGCTCTCCACATTCCGTCCCCCCAGTGGGCCAAGTTTCCATAGGAGAAGTTTCTCACCAAATCGATGAACAGTTTTTCTTCTGTGGGGGTCGGATGGAATCTTTCCCGGGCAGACAGTTCAATGTTCAGACCCAGAGGTGCTGGGGTTTGGCCACGCCCCTGCCCTCTGCACGGGCTGCCGGGCACTGGCACCTTCCAGCACACAGGGGCACCAAGCAGCTTTCTGAGATTGGTTTGAGACAGAAGGACTCAGGGCCAGGAGAGGTGAGGGCAGAGCCATGTGTCAGCTCTGCACCACCAGGTCTGATGCATAAAGCTGTAGGGGCGGGGGTGGGGGGAAAGGAGAGAGAGAGAAGGAGAGAAGAGAGAGATTGGGAATTGGGTAGAGGGTGGAGATGGCAGGGCTCAGCGGGGTAGGCTGGAGCACACTGTGTTCTTCCCCAAAGTCAAATCCAGGACGGCAGCGTGGAGGACATTTGCCTTTAATGCGGCCAACCCAGGTTGTGATCCCTGAGTGCAGCACCAGGAGGGAGCCCTGATCACCGCAGGGTATGGCCTCCGCCAGAGAAAAAAAAAAGATCCCATGGCCCATTAGGCAGAGAGGAGTTGGTTGACTCCAGGTGTCCCTCTCGAATCCTCCGCAGAACCCCACGGACATCTCGGCTATGCCCCCCTCAGCATGCGGCTGGCCCAGCTGCTCTCCCGGCCTGGTTGGCGCAGAATCGAGGAAGTTCTGCACATTGTCCCAGGCCCCCACTTCGAGGAGCGCAGCCGCTGCCCACGGGCCTGCAGAAGAAACAGGTTTGTGAGTGATTTTGTTTTCGTGACCCGCCTTTCCCCTTGATTGAGTCTTGGCAAGACCTGAAGACTCTAATCTTACATTCTCATTTTCTAGAAATACAATTGCCTACATTTTTCATTCAAACTCTTGAGGTTCTGCAGTGTGACCTCAGGGCTGGGTGCAGGGTGTGCGGGAAATTCTGTTTCTCCCACACGCCCGTCCCAGCCTGTTTCCTACTGGTTATTTTCAGCACATATTTATTTGTTTGCTTTGCTTTGGTTTTTGCTTGGGGTCTCACCTGGTGATGCTCAGGAATTACTCTAGGGGGTTCTCAGGGGTCCATATTTGACTCTTTGATGCCAGGGAAGCACCTTTGCACTGAACTATATATCTGGCCCCCCGGAGTTTTTCTTTTTTAAATGTTGTCTTTTTCTGAAAGATGGATTTTTGTTTGCAAATATGATTTTATATGTTTTGTTTACTATCTTTATGACAGTGAGCACTTCTGAAATATTTCTCTTTCAAAGTGTCAGCTTGGCTCTTAGGGGCGCCCGGGCCAGAACTCTGGCTCTTTCTTCTGTGCGGTGAGGTTTCTCCATGCTTAGTCCCTTAAGACAATCTGTAGACCCAAAAGCATTGATTTATGTGAGATTTCAACCAGATGCTTTTCCTATGACGTGTTCTTAGCTGTAAATAGGGAAAATTGGGCATGGCTGGAGTTCTGGCAGGCCGAGTGAGAACACCCCCCCCCCCGCCCCCAAGTGGGTAACCACCACCTAGAGTGTGCGACCCTCAGCCTCAGCGAGAAAGGGAGGGAAAGGGAAAATAAATACCGAAATGAAGGGGAAGATGCAAGGGGGAAACACATCAGCTTGATAATGTCCTCTAAAAACGGCATACCAGGGCCAGAGAGATAGTAAGGTGGGTAGGGCACTTGCCTTGCCCCTGGCAGACCCGGGTTCGTTCCCTGGCACTCCATATGGTCCTCCAAGCCCCGCCTGGTGTTACCCCCAGTGCCAAGCCAGGGAGTCAACTTGAACCCGTGCACGACCCCAGCGCCCCCGGTGCCTGCCTGCGCCCTCTGCACCCTCTGCCATTGGAAGCTTGTGCAGGTGTGTTTGAGACGCAATCTCATTTCCCTGCGTTCTTGGCCATGTGAGTTGATTTGTGGTACTGGTACTGCTGGTCTCAGGACTTGACCTTTTGAGAACGCAGGTGCATCACCAGATTTCCGGGCACCCTTTCCCCTCAGCATGTTGGTCTCAGCAGCACCTTAAGAGAAAGAACCTGGGGCTCGCTTGTGTTCTGGGATGCTGTCACCCAGCTACCCATGGGTTTGCTCACGTCCCTGGGCTTCGGCCTGTGGAATCCAGAACTTTCCTGGGATCCCCCGATGGTCTCTCCCCACCCCAGTCTTGGAGCAGGGAAGGGCTTGCATGCCCTTGTGTGGTGACAGGACAGGGGCCTGCCCGGCCCTTTGTGGTGACAGGACTCGGGGTTCACCTTCCATGCGAGTCATTGCATGTCTGGGAGAGGCTTCTCTGCTCCTTCTGTTCCCAGTCAGCAGTGCGGAAGCGTTGAGGAAGCGGCTTGGTCACCCCAGCTGAGGCTAGGGGCTGTCTCGGTCACACCCAGGGTCGCTCCTGGCCCTGTGCGGGCGGGGTGGGTCCATCCCAACAGACAGACCTGAGACAGGTCGGAACCAAGGGCCCCACATCCCCCCGTGGATGCTGCATTCACATCTTCTCTCCCGCCCTGAGCCACGATGGCCCCCGAGCCCGCATCCCGGTGGGGGAAGCCACGGCTCTGCTCACCTGAGCTGCTCGCAGTGGCCCTCACTCCAGGTATTCTGCTCAAGGGACCCCAGAACATGGGCACTCTGGCGTGTGTCATGTGAGCAGTCAGATTGGGCTCAAGGCGCTGGGGGGCTCGCCCCGCCTGGTGGAGTTTGCCAAGGGCCCAGGCGCCCTCACCAAGGTCCGTCTCTGAGGCTTCCTCGTGTTAATATGAGGGACCTTCCAGCCCTCACAGAACGGAGTCTGCTGCTCGTGTCCGATCCCCCGCCCACACACACACACACACACACACACACACACACACACACACGGAGCCCTAGGGGCTTATAAAGAGGAATTACAAGGGCTGGAGCAATATACATTGGGAGGGCATTTGCCTTGCACGAGGCTGACCCAGGTTCAATCCCCGGCATCCCATGTGGTCCCCAAAGCACCACCAGAATAATTCCTGAGTGCAGAGCCTATCCCTTGAGCCTCGCCGGGTGGGAGTTGTTAGAGGTGTCTCTGTAGTAATACGCCGTTTTTAAACATGAATGTTTTGTTTGGGTGCTCGGGGCTGGGCAGGGCCGGGCAGGAGCCGACTTAGCTGTCCGCAGGCAGACACAGTTTCCGCTCTGAACAGTCACCTGGGCCCCTGAGCAGTTCGAAAGAGGCCCCCTAATGCTTTCCTTCCCCTGCATCATCCTCTGTGGTCTGCTCCAATGCAGAGTTTCCGGTTCTTTTCTGAGGACTCTTTGGACATCCTGACCATGGTGGCTTAGACTCAAGTGTGAGGCTGCACCCCAGACCTGGCGGAGCCATCCTACGGGGTCTTTGGGGATGTTATGCTCACTCTGGGCCAGGCTCTCTGGGAGGTCTCCCTCTGCACCCCGCCCCCAGTCTGCACACCTCCACGGTGTTATCTTTTTATTGTTAATTTTTTCACCCGGAGAGGCACGGGGGTTATTCCTGGCTGTGCACTCAGGATTTACTCCTGCCGGTGCTCAGGGGACCATATGGGATGCCGGGATTTGAACCCAGGTTGGCTGCATGCAAGGCAAATGCCCTCCCCGCTGCACTATCGTTCCAGCCCCGACACTAGAATCTTCGACCTGGGGATCCTTGTTCCTTCAGCTCTTTTGCATGGAAGGGCGGGTGTGAGTCAGACCTGAGCGGCTGTGAGCGTTGGGGGGATTCCATGGCATGTGGGGTGTCCGTGAGTTTTCCGAGGCATGTGGGGTGTCCCCTGGCAGGTTCTGCAGGGCAGCTGGGACTGGGACCCAGGTTAGGCCAGAGACCGGCCTCACCTCCAGTCACCTTCTCTCAGTCCTGTTTGCCGGCTTGCTCTTCTCTTCGAGCTCTTGCTAACTCTGATTTTTCCCCCTGACACATAAAAATTTCCTCTATCTGGATATTTTGAAGTTAAATGCCAGCGTGAGGCGGGTGACGGGGCTCGCTGATGACAGTGAATAGATGCCGTTTGCATATGTCCTGTGCCTTCAGGCTGTATATAGTCTTGAACTGTGTCTGCAGCTTGTGAAATTTTGTTTGGAACGGAAGACTGATTTTTATGTAACTTCCTGATAGAATGTCGTGCGGTGCTGCCCGAGGGGTAAGGGGTCCTCGGAGTCCTAAGGGGGGAAAATGACCCAAATTGAGGTGGTTCCTGTGTGCCAGTGTCCCATCACGCCACTCCTTCCCAGGGCTGGTGTTTCCCTGTCCAGAAGACGCTGGACATACGTGAGCCAGAGCTCTAGCACGGAGGAAGCATTTGTGCTGTGGGATGAAATAGAACTGCCTTCGGAACCCCCAGCTTTGAGTCAAGCTGACATTTTCAAGAAATACAAACTAGACTTTTTTTTCCCCATTTTTAATACCAGTGCGGGCCCAGTAATGTCTCCATTGGAGACTTTATTGTTACTGTGTCTGGCATATCGAATACGTCACGGGGAGCTTGCCAGGCTCTGCTGTGCCCTGAGAGATATTTAGCTTACCCTTTCAAGGTTCATTTAGAGAAGATCTTGGCGTTAAATCAGAGTTGGGTGCTAACCGAGTTCAGAGTGTTTGCTTATTTGCGGCCTTCTTTGTCTCTTAAGAGGAGCCGTAGTTAGAGGCCTCCAGAGAAAACAAAACACAAGCACCCGCTTCCTCCAGGCTTGGTTCCTCTGTTCTCAACCCCTGGCCACTTGTCTATGCATCGTCCCCAGAGCAGGCAGGGGACAGAGGCAGAGAGGGTCTGAGCAGCCCCTGCATGGTGCTCCCTGAGCAGTGCTCCCCATCTTTGTGGCTTCTGTTGAGGTTCTGAAGTGAGTCATCAGGTTCTAGTGACAAATGTCTCATGTACGGCGTGACACAAACATGGAGTTTGTGCCATCAGTCGCCGAGGTGGGAGGAGGGAGCGTCGGGTTTTGGGGGTCAGTGGCAGGAGGATGTGACCCATAGCGTGTCAGCTTTATATAGGGTGGGGGAAAATGGATCGTTTGGGGAGGAGTGTGCTTGGGGTACAGACTTGCCGCGTTTTTCTGGATTTCTCTCTCTCTCTTTTTTTATTTAGGAGTACTGCTATATATTCAGCCACTGATTAGCTGATTGAATTCTGCATGAACTCCACCTTACTTCTTTTTTCATTTTTTATGATTTTATTTATTGAATCGCCATGAGAGCAGTTACAAAGCTTTCAGGTCTAAGTCTTGGTCATACAATGAAACACCCGTACCTTCACCAGTGCCCATTCTCCACCAACAACAACCCCAGTATATCCCCATCCCACACCCTCCCCCTACGTGTGGGGCAGATGATTTCCAAATTATTTTCTCTCGACTTTGATCACATTCGATATTTTGACACCAGACCCACCTTTATTGTTTGATATTTTACCCCAACACTCAGATCTGCTGAAAAGGCAACAGTAGACAGTTTGTTTTCTATTGCTGGTTATGAATAACCTATGATGTTGTGTGGCTGCAGTAGTGGCCGCGCGACATTGAACTTCCAAATTTGAACACTTCAATGTGGAGGGATTTCTGCCCAAACCTGCTGGGTTCCGAGATTTGCTCCTGAGTCTCTGGCATCATGGTAATTAAGCAGCTTGATCAGGAGTCAGAGAGGCCGTTCATGGACGATGACTTGGGGTCTCGTTGGGACGGGGAGGACAGGACTGGCTCCACCCCCATCCTGTGAGGCCCAACAAGTTTTGTCACTGAGGGCCCAAGCCTGACTGTCCAGTGACCTCTGGAGGATGGCGGCCACCTGGCCGCCAGGGGGAACAGGCCAAGGCATGAAACCATGGGCCCAGCACTGCAGGGACCAGACGCCTTTCTGCGAAAAGCCCCTGGGTTTCGAGATTTGTTTCTGAGTCTGTGGGATCATGGCCATTGAGCAGTTCAATCAGGAACCAGAGAGGCCATCCTCCAAGGATACAGCTGAGCCGGAGGTGGCTTGTGGGTGTGTTTCCCACATACCTAACTTTTGGCTGTTTACTTCCTTGGTAAACTTTGCCCAAGTTTTTGGGGTCTGGCCAAAGGCACAGCAGCAATTTTGGGGTATCTGGAGTCTGAAGGTGCCATCAGGCTGCTGATGCACTCGCCTCACAAGTAGTGTTTTTCGTTTGTGTGTTTATTTGTTTTTAATGTAGGAGTAGTGCTCTTTATTCAGCCACTGATTAGCTGATTGAATTGGGCTTGAACTCCACCTTACTTTTTTTGGTTTTCATAATTTTATTTATTTTTTTTTCTTCTTCTATTTATTTATTGAATCACCGTGGGAAAAGTTACAAAGCTTTCAGATTTAAGTCTCGGTCATGCAATGATCAAACACCTTTCCCTTCACCCTTCACCAGTGCTCACATTTTTCACCACCAAGAACCCCACTATACCCCAGCTCCCACCCACCCAATGCCTGTGAGGCAGATGATTTCTACTTAACTCTTCTCTACTTTGATTACATTCATTGTTTCGACAAAAATGCACCTTGATTGTTTAGAATTTACCCCCCAACAATCAGAATGGCTGAAAAGGCATTGTGAAATACGTTGTTTTCTATATAAAGTTTGGAGTTCCGGGGCTGGAGAGATAGCACAGCGGGTAGGGCGTTTGCCTTTGACGTGACCAACTCGCTTCCAGTCCCAGCATCCATATGGTCCCCTGAGCAATGCAGGAGTAACTCCTGAGTGCAGAGCCAGGAGTAACTCCTGAGTGCAGAGCCAGGAATAACCCTTGTGCATCACCAGTTGTGACCCAAAAAGCCAAAAAAAAAAAGTTTGGTGTTCCTCCCCTCCAAACACAGGTGTGAGGTGCTGCGTTTCGCTGAGCAAGCAGAAGGAAAGCAGAGAGCTCGGGCCCAGTGGTTGATGCAAATTGCTGGGCCAGGCCGTCGAGCAAGGGAAATTTGGGGATCTCTGGGACCCGTCCTCGGGCCCAGTGCTCTCTGGGGCCCCTAGCTTGGTCATGTCCTACGAGTTGGGGGCGAGCCTGGCCTTTGTGCTTGCATTGCATTTGGACAGGCAGGTGGGGTGTTCAGGGCCCAGCTGCTGACACCTGATCCAGCCCTGGCCAGGTGGGAGGACGGAGATTGGCAGCTAGCCCCGGATGCCCAAGGTAACCAGTCAAGGAGATAACTAGAGTCAATCCCAGTCGAGTTGGGTGATAGGCTGAGATAACGCACCGAGCCACTGAGGCAGATCCTGTCTGGAGACGCTCGGGCACCTTGATCCCAGGCCGGCCTGGCCTGGCGGGGGGCGGGGGAGAGTGGGCGCCAACCTCGGCGTTTCCGTGGCTCGGAGCTTCCGGGCCCTTCAGCTTGCTCTGCTGTTGTTTTGTTTTTGGGTCACACCTGGACATGTTCCGGGGTCACTCCTGGCTCTGCACTCAGGACTTACTCCTGGAGGTGCTGTGCGGTCCCTATGGGATGCCGGGATTGAACCCGGGTCAGTTGTGTGCAAGGCAAACGCCTTCCCTGCTGTACTAGAGTTCTGGCCCCATGGCCCAAAACTTAAAGAAAAATCCTTGCTGGGGTTGCCCTGTCCCTGGCACCCTGTCAGCCTTGTGGGTCTGCACACGGCTTGTGTGACTGCCTCGAGTGGCCAGTAACAAGGGGCGCCCGCCTGGCCTCCTGCTCCCCAGGGCTGCTCTCTGCCCAGTATTCCTGGCCCTGCAGCCTTCAACTCCTACCCTGTGTTCCCTCCTCCTTTCTGTGGTGTTCCCCTCCTCTCTCAGTGGCCCACCCCCTGGGGTCACCCCCCTTCCTGCGTGGTGCTGGGACAGCAGAGCTGCCGGGTTTGTGCCGGCTTTGTGCCAGGTGCACGTGTTACCACGGGGGCTTGGACTCAGGACCTCATGCTTGTGAGGCAGTGCTCAAAACCCCCTCTCGGACATCCCTCCCCTTCAAGCTGAAGGAACGGTCTTGACCCACGTTCAGGCTCACACCTCTGCTTCCTGCCGAATCACTGCCGGCCTCTAGCAGGCCAGGACCCGTGTGCCATGCCTGTGTGAAGCAGGGACGTTCTGGGGCGTGAGCCTGCTAGCGTCTTTGTCATGGACACACGTGATCCCATGACAGGATTTAGGGTCACGGTCGAAACACAGGAGCATGGGGGTGAGGGGGGTCAGGGCTTGTTCAGGCCGGAGACTCTACTGGGCTCACACATGGCACTGAGTGCTCAAGTCTCCGGGAGACAGTGAGGCTCAAACACATTTTCTTTTTTTTTTTAATATAATTTATTTATTTATTTACTGAATCACTGTGGGAAAAGTTACAGAGCTTTCAGGTTTAGGTCTCAGTCATGTAAATATCAAACACATTTCCCTTTACCAATACTTATTTTTAACCGCGAACCCCAATAGAACCCCACCTCCCACCCCTCCCAATTCCTGTGAGGCAGATGAGTTCTAGTTAACACTCTGTCTACTTTGACTAGATTCATTGTTTCAATAAAAGATGCACCATTATTGTTTAGAGTTTACGACCCCCCCCCCCAAATCAGACATGCTCAAAAAGCATTGTGAAATGATTTGATTTTCTTTCTACAGCTGGGTTTGGATTTCTGCTCTTTTACTTATTAACCCTGGAAATATTTCTATTAAAAGTTAGATAATTAAGAGATTGGTTTCTGTGCTCTGGAGTCGTGGCCGTGCCAGAGAGCCGCTCGTGGGGGGCAACTGGCGACCTCGGTAGGGCATGAAGGACGGGCCGGAACGCCCCCTTCCCGTGAGGTTTTTGCTGCTCCCGACCCCCGGCTCAAACCTGCTGTCCACCAGGCTCCTGTGCGGCCGCCACCTTTCTTTCCAGAGAGGAGAGGGCGAAGGGGGCAACATCCTTTCCCCTCCGGGCAGGCATGATGGCGCGGTTTAACACATAGTCCATTCGCTTTTCTGCTCCAAGCGGCTGGTTCTCTGTGCTAAGTCCTTGTGCTTCTGGGGCCGTGGCCGTGCCGGAGAGCCGCTCGTGGGGGGCAACTGGCGACCTCGGTAAGGCGTGAAGCTCAAACACATTTTCTTTCACGCTGTTTTTTCTTTTTTTTTTTTGGCTTTTTGGGTCGCACTCAGTGATGCTCAGGAATTACTCCTGGCAGTGCTCAGGACTGGTGATCGAACCTTGGTCAGCCGTGAGCAAGGCAAACCCCTCCCCACTGTGCTCTCACTTCAGCCCCTCCTTTTGCATCTTTTTGTGTTTTTTCAGAATTGATTGACTTCCTCGTAGCCTTTGCTGTCCCTGACGTTCTCTGTAGAGTCCCTTGTTGCACACTGTGTTTCGTGGGCACCTTGGCATCAAGACTTGGCGCTTGCCTGGTGCATGGCTCACCCCATAGGTCCCCTGAGCACCGCCAGGAGTGATTCCCGAGTGCAGACCCAGGAGTAACCCTGAGCACTGCCGGGTGTCCCAAAAAACAAAAGGAAAGAAAGAAAATAGGTATCCTTGCCCGGAAGGGTAGCCCAGGGCCAAGGAGCCTGCCTTGCCTGCGGCTGACCCCACACCACCCTGTACGTAACCCCTCCTCCCCCACCCAGGTCCTGCGAGGATGAGCCCCGATGACTGAATCAGAGTCGGCCCTGAGCACCGCCAGGCGTCCTGTCCAGGTGTCCTGTCCTGAGCCCCCAGGTTAGGTCACTCCACCCTCCCCACCTCCCCACCACTCCCCCGTTCCTGCTCACTCATCCTCGAGGGGACCCGCACTCATTCAGCTTGTGCTCCCATCCGAGCAGGCCAGGCCATACTCCTCTGTACAGCTCTCAGGCCTTAGTGGGCTGGGCCACGCCCTGGCCACGGTGCAGCAGGTGTTGCTCACAGCACTGGGGTCACAGAGAGCAGGGCTGTCTGGGTTGGGCTCAGGGCCTCTGCCCTGTCGCTCTGCCCCTCCGCCCCCCCCACCCCGCCCACAGATTTTATGGCCCGGCTCCTGAGGAGGGCCCTGGGCACGGTCACTGGGTCCAGGTCCCACTCAGAGGACGCCGAATGACCTCAGTTGGAGATCTGTAACTGACAAACATTTGTCAAACGTTTTCTGAAACCACTTTCTCAGGGCCCAGGAGTCCAGAACTGGGCCCCACAGGGACCAGAGGCACATTGGCCAGCTAGTGCTGGCGTCTGCAGGGCAGCCCTCCGGAGCCTCAGCCGGACCCTGGCGTCATGAAGGGTGGCGTCTGCCCCTTTAAGAAGGGCCCATGATGCCCTCCTCCTTGCTGAATTCTTGTTCTACCTCGGAACATTCTAGACTCCAACTGCCATTTTCAGTCTCTGCAGGAGACTGGAACGAGCCTGTTTGGCAGAGCTCAGTTCTTTAAGCTGCGAGTGCAGTGTGACACAGGTGAATCTGAGTCTCTGGGCTTTTTTCCCGCGTGCAGGCGGCTTTTTTCTCTAACAGTTCTTTAGTGTATGATAGTTTTTAATCTGTAGTTCGTTTAAGTTTTTTTAGTAGTTATATATATATTTTGGGGGACTGGGTGGGGGTGGGGTGGGGTGGGGTGGCCATACCTGGCTGTGCCCAGGGGTCACCCTGGCCGGCTAACGTCCCTGTGCTGACGGAGATCGAGCCCAGGACAACTGGATAGAAGGGAAGTGCCCTCCCCACTGTCCTGCCTCTATGCCCCCTGCGGACTTTTCTATTCAATGTGGAATGACTCTGAAGTCAGTGGGCCCTCATGAGGGGCTGATGAGAAGCAGAGGAGAAGATGTCACTCCCCCGGGACTGGCTGGAGCGCTGGCACTGATGAGCGCGATGAGCCCTGCCAGCCCCACAATGCCCACTAGGCCTTCCCGGGGTCTCGGGCCGGAGTGAGGGGTTGCCCTTTTCAGGGAAAGGGAGTCAATCCTCAACCTCCTCAGGCCCCCGGGCCTTTGTCCTTCTTGCAGAAAAGCATTTCAGGAGATGAGCATGAAACAGAAACATTTTATTTGGAGGGTTTTAGGAAGGGGAAATGAGGGAGGGAGTAACACGCTCGAGAGAGAGTGCGGCTTCTCCAGAGGCGCAGAAAGCCACTGAACACGTTAGGTTGCCTGGTTGCATTCGGTCCGAAAGACCACACCTCAGAGGGGAGAAGCCTGTGACATGACCGACCTCGTAGGCAAGAGCAGTCCCTGGGCTCGGGCACACATGAGCGCCCTCCCTTGGTTCAAGGTGGCTAATCTCGGGTTTTCCCCAGGCTGCCCTGGTGGGAGTTTCTAGCTACCTAGAGTCCGTTGCTAGAGTGGTTGCCAAGGGGGTAGAGTTGAGTGGTCCAAGGTCCTCTTAGAAATTCCTTTCCTGGCCTTTGTTCCTATTCTCTCGTGGGGTCCAGCCTGCTCTGGGCCTCCTAATGTGGGTTAATTTTGACCAGACCTTGGGTCCCGTGCCCTCAGGTGGTCTTTTGGTGGCCATGAAGCTATTGTTGACTTCCTCGGAGTTCCATTGCCATGGCGACGCTTCCCCCATCCACATGTGTGCCTCAGTTCTGTGGGTGAAGAAATGGAGTTAATACTGGCTTGTGCTTATCAAACTTGGGCAGCATCACAAGGAACGAAGGAAACGCCAAAACCTCCTTCGCTCCCCTTTGGCACAATTCTTTTTTCCTTTTTGGGTCACACATGGTGATGCACAGGGTTTACTCCTGGGTCTGCACTCGGAAATCAGTCCTGGCAGTGCTCAGGGGACCATATGAGATGCTGGGAATCGAACCTGGGTCGGCCGCGTGCAAGGCAAACGCCCTACCACTGTGCTATCGCTCTCCAGCCCCCCTTTGGCGCAGTCTTGCTGGGCCCTTTTCCCTGGCAGTTCTCAGCCCATAGTAAAAAGTGTGCCTGTTGCTTGCCTTAGCTTCTGTGTGTAACCCCGGGCCTCTCACACACACACATATGCACACGCGCACACACAAGACCAGCGATCACTGCTGAGTCACCTCCCGGCTAGTCAGTGTCTGGACAGGGAGGTGGTCAGTGACATTCGCAGTGCTCAGGGACGATTTCTGGCTCCTGAATGTGTTTGGGGGTGGGTGTGATGCCAGGGAGGGCGTGAGGGTCAGCTGCCCGCAGGGCAAGTACCTGTCCCCTCTACACTCTGGCCCCGAATCTGCAGTTGTTTGTTTGTCTGTTTGGGATTGAGTTTTTGGCAGGAGTGACACTTGGTGGGCTCAGGGGGCTGTGCGGGAAGCTGGGAGTCGCACTCGGGGTGGCGAGTGTCAGACTGGCAGCTCTCTGAGCTCCGGAAGCTGCTGTGGTCGCTCCCCTGAGACAGACTCTCTCCTCTGCTCTTCAGAGATTTATCCCTGAGAACGAGTGTGCCTCAGAAGGCCCCACAGTGGGCTCGACGGTCAGGGCCCGGTAGTGGCCGCGGCAGCGTCTGACCACCTGACCATGAGTCTGCTGAGGCCCAGCGGGCTGAAGGCCCCCACCAAGATCCTCAAGCATGGGAGCTGGGCCCTGAAGGCGCCCTCGGC
This sequence comes from Sorex fumeus, assembly GCF_029834395.1. Lineage (NCBI taxonomy): Eukaryota > Metazoa > Chordata > Mammalia > Eulipotyphla > Soricidae > Sorex > Sorex fumeus. Next base: position 256,037 of record NW_026606319.1, on the reverse strand, counting down.
CAGTAAGTGCGCTCAGCCCGGGCCAGGGGAGACTCATTCCCACCCGGAAACCCCCTCCCGAATCCTCGCCCGGGAAGGGCTCCCTGAGCTGTAGGCACGTTCATGGCTCTGGGGACAGCTCTCACACACGAGTGTCACGTTCTGTGACTTTAGTGTCACGGCAACAGGTGTCAGCTGAGGTGACCAAAACGCTCCCTCCTAACTGCTAGCCCCCTCGCCGGGCTTGGGGACAGGCTGAGGGAGGTGGACTCACCTGGACTAAAGGGCCTCATTGCTGGCCGTAGCCACAGGACAGTGGGGAGGGCAACCGGCACCCCATGTGACTCTCCAGCCTCAAACTCACCATGAGTGACCCTGAGCGCAGAGCCAGAAATAGGCCCTGAGGACTGCCTGGGGTGCTCCCCCCCTGAAAGAAAAAGAAGATGGGCCAGTGGACACAGCAGAAATAAGACACTGGGTTGGAACTTTCGCCTGGCTTGCTCCGTAGCATCACGGGGTGTGTCCAAACATTTCCCCTCAGCTGCCCAGATTTGACTGCGGCCTGGGATGCTGCAGTAGGTAGGCACGTCCCCTTCACAGCGGGCCCAGCCAGGCTTCACCACAAGCAGCCCCGGCATTGACTGGGAGTAGCCCCAAGCACTGCTGGGTGTGGCCCCCCCCAACCACACTTTAACTGGACCTGGACAGACTCTTCCTGACCCTTCTGACCCTTCTGACCCTTTCTGCTGTTCCAGCGGCTGCTCCCATTGAGGAGTCCGTGCCGGGGGAGAAAACCCCCAGCGCCCCCTCCTCGGAGACGCAGGAGGAGTTTGTGGACGACTTCCAGGTGGGGGAACGAGTCTGGGTGAAGGGGAACAAGCCTGGATTCATCCAGTTCCTCGGGGAGACCCAGTTTGCCCCTGGTCAGTGGGCCGGGATCGTCTTGGACGAGCCCATCGGCAAGAACGACGGCTCGGTGGCGGGTTTGCGCTACTTCCAGTGCGAGCCGCTGAAGGGCATCTTCATCCGGCCGTCCAAGCTGAGCAGGAGCTGGCAGGCTGACGATGAGACCAACGGCCTGCAGCCAGCGCCTGCTGCCCGGGCCACACTGCCCCTGTCGGCCTCCCCGGCCCCTGCCGCCACCCCGAAGGCACCCCAGCCCTCCGCGAAGGAGGCACCGGCCACCCTTCACATCAGCAACCTGACGAGGACAGCCAGCGAGTCCATCTCCAACCTCTCGGAGGCTGGCTCCCTCAAGAACGGGGAGCTGGAGCTGAAGCTCGGGGACCGGGTGCTGGTGAGTGCCGAGGGCAGCGGTCGCGGGTGGGTGTCCATTCGCCTGTCTGGTCCAGCAGCTTTTGCAGACTCGCGGTTTGGGTGGAAGCACGAGCAGCCGGGACGCCTGGTCCTGCAGTTTCCAGCGTGATGGATGCGTGCGGGGATGCTGCCAGTTTTACCAGTTTAGCCAAAACAGGGTGGAGGGGTCATGCCGTGGGGAGGCCGCATGCTTTGCACACCTCTGACCCGGGGTTTAAGTCTTGGTCCCATGTACAGTCTCCCAAGCACATCCCGGAGTGATCCCTGAGCACCAAGCCAGAAGTAAGCCCTGAGCACTCTGACTGTGACTCAAATAACAATCCAATGAACAAATTTGGAAATCGGTTCCATTCTCTGGTTTGTGATGTTTGTGTTTGGGGAATCACAGGGCTCACTCCGAACCGCTCCGGGCCATTCCATGCCTGGCTGTGCGCAAGCCCTGAGCCATCTCTTCAGACGTGTGTGGTTTGGTGTTTGGGCCACACCTGACCGTGCTCAGGGCTTCCTCCTGGTGCTGAACTCAGGGATCTGGTAGGGCTCAGGGGACCATCTGGGGTGTCGGGGATAGACCCTGGGTAGGCCACTGGTAGGGACCCGTCTCCGGAACATTCTCAAGATTATGTTTTGCTGTCTTGGTTGCTCGATCTTCAGACTCAGCACCTGCTCTTGTGTTTCTCTGAGCAGCTCCTGGAAGGCCTTCGGTGGGGGCGGGGGGTACCCCCGTGAGATGAGTTTCTGGTGGGGGTCACCAGGTCCCTGCACATGGCATCCTCAGTCCACCCCAAGCCCTTTTCCTCTGCACAGGTCCCCAAAGCAGAGGCGCTTGACTGTAGACAACTGTTCTCCCCCAGCAGAAGCACTCAATAATGCTTTCAGAACCCGTGGGAAGCGGCCGGGAAAAGTCCCCTTGGGGACGTCTGAGGTGGGCGGCTCTGACCAGACAGACTGGGGGCTGGCCCGGAGCCAGTGGCTTCCCGGGGACCACAGGGATGGCCATCGCCAGACCGGTGTCAGAGCTGTGGAGGCCGGAGAGGAGAGCTGTGAGGAGATCTGCCTGTAGGCGCAGGGTGGCCCTCGGAGGGTCCTGGAGGGTCACGGTCAGGGTTCAGGGATGGCCAAAGAGTAACACGGGGAGGGAATTGGAGCTGTAGGAGACACACGGTTTAAAGACTGTTTGGGGGGCTGGAGCAGTAGTACAGCGGAGAGGGCGTTTGCCTTGCACTCAGCAAACCTGGGTTCCCCGGTATCCCATAGGGTCCCCCAAGCATCGCAGGAATGATTCCTGAATGCAGAGCCAGGAGTCACCCCTGAGCATCGCCAGGTGTGACCCAAAGACCCAAAAAAGAAAAAAGACTTTTTTTTTAACTTGCATTCACAACCGTCCACACCCGGACACAGGGACACCAGTGTTGTTGGAACAAGGGAGCGGGGACACCGCCACTGGCTTTGCGGTGAATAATTCTGATCAGTTAATTATTTATTGGTGGTGGTGCTCAGGGCTGAGTCCTGGCCCTGTGCTCAGGGACCACATCTGGGCAGGTGTGTGCAAGGCCAACACCCTGCCCTCTGTGCTGTTCCATCGCTCCATACCTCAGCTAGAGCACGCCTTTCAAAAAAAAGTTTTTGAGGGTTTTTTTGGGGGACCACAACCAGCATAAGAGCTGTTTTCTGAAAGAAGAAGGGGGAAAAAAGAAAACCCAAACACTTTATTTGGTCTTTTTCCTAATTCAAGGAAGGTTTGCTTGGCGCTCCACGGCCTAACGCAGCCGTGGTCAGGAGGCCGTGGCGAGTGGGGGCTGGCCTCTGGGCACTGAGGCGAAGCTCCCGTGCAGGGCTGGCGCCCTCCCGGCTCTCCAAAGGGCCTCCTGCCCTTTGCCCCATTCTTCCCTGCGCACAGGAAGTCCAGGTTCTGCGCCAGCTGGCCCCGATGTTTACGTGACTGACCTCGGAGGAGCCCTTCGAAGGCTCTGACGTGGCTGTTCCAGCCTCCAGGCCTGTGGAAGACGGTCCCCTGCCCCCGGCACTCCCTGTCACTGGCAGTGGACAGGTTGCCTCCATGCTTGTGCTACTTTGGTTCTCTCTGGAGGCTCAGGGACCCTCATTGGGGTCACTGGAAATGCCCAGCTCTGACTTCAAGTCCCGTCTGTGCTCGCAAGTAGGCAGGGGTCGCAGAGCGGGACAGTCAGTCGCTCTGGTCAGTCTTATGGTGTCTCAGAGCGGGAGGTCACTCTGTCCGTCCTGTGGCGTCTCAGAGTCCAACCGTGAAGAGTTTCTCCAGGCTGATGTGCGGTGGTTCTCCTGAACTTGAGAGATCACTTCCCTTCTCTCCAGCTGAGCTCTGACAGAATGTTCTGGAAACAGGCTTGCAGCAGTTTTCGGCAGATTTTTCCAGGATATAATGTGAGGGTCTTGAGAGACTTGACTGGCTTCCAGCTGTGCTGTTCCAGGAGGCTGTTTCCGGGTCAGGGATGGCATGTTCTGTGCCGATGACCAGCTGTGAGACAGGAACTTTGCAGCCTCTTCTCACCCCAGGGCCGCCACCCCAGCCACCTCTCTCTTGCTGTTTTATTCCTTGTCACACTCACAGTGCCCAGGGCCCACGTCTGGCATTGGGGGTTGTGCCAGGGTCTTTGCAGATGGCACTTCAGGACTCACAGAGACAGTCCTGGGTGACGCTGCTACCCCTCGTGCTGCGAGTGACCCCCGAGCACGTGAACCCAGTCCTACCCCAGACCCGAAAAAAGAAAACCACGCTCTTGGGCATTATTAGTTGAGGTTCCCCTCTTTCTCTTTCTCTCTCTCTCTCTCTCTCTCTCTCTCTCTCTCTCCCCTTTCTGTTTTGACTTTTTGGTTTTGGGGCCACTCCTGGCAGTTCTTATGGGTCACTCAGGTTTTGCACTGAGGAATCACTCTTGGCGGGCTAGGGGGACCATCTATTTTCTCTGTTTTGCTCTGCATCCCGGGGGCGAAGCATCAAGCCAAGGCATAGTTAAGGAGAATTGGAAAATCGAACTCCGCTAAGATATGAGAACAGTCATTTTCCTTTAGTTGGTTTCTGGCTTAATTGTTCTCCAGCGGTGGGGTTGCCAGGGCTCCGCTCCCACACCCGCGGGGCAGGGACCCCCTCGCCACACCAGGTGGCTGGCCTGGGTCAGACATTCCCAGGGGTGTGGTCAGCCAGGCCACCAGTGACAGTGAGTAGGTGTGAACCCCGCTGCCTTGCATGGACACTTAGCAGCAGCGTCTGCTCACGCTGTAGGGGTTGCGGGGGGAAGTGGCACCTTGACCTTTGGGGTTTCTTAAGGAAATCCCTACTGTGAAGCCAGAATGTTCCTTCTCAGGGGTGAGGGCACTGTGCGCAGTCCAGGGTGCCTGACCCGCGTCCCTCTGGCAGGTGGGAGGCGTGAAGGCCGGTGTGGTGCGCTTCCTCGGGGAGACAGACTTCGCTAAGGGGGATTGGTGTGGCGTGGAGCTGGACAAGCCACTGGGCAAGAACGATGGCGCCGTGGCCGGAACGAGGTGGGTCCTCCTGCCCCCCCCCCCCCCCCCGCAGACAGCCTGGAGCAATGCACGGTGCCCGGGAGGCGCTGAGGCGACTGCAGGCCACTTCACTTGGTTCTTAGGCGGGGCCACTTCCGGTGGCACTCGGGGACCCTGCAGGGATGTGGGGACAGCCTGGGGCTCCCACATGCAGCTGTGCTGGCCCGCAGGAACCCCCCGGGCCTGCTGTCGCCCTTCAGATGCCGGGGAGGCTGCTTGGAATCGCCCTTGGTTTGCGCGGTGGGGGTGGGAGGCGTGCGAGGGAGTGTGTGTGTGAATGTATGAATGTGTGTGCTTCGGAGTTTGGGTATGTATGTATGAGGGTGTGTGTATGTGAGCGTGTGAGTGTGGGGCTGTGAATGTTGGTGAGGGCATGAGCATGTGAGTGTTGGTGGGGGTGTGAGCATGTTTGTGAGGGAATGAGAGCGTGTCATTGTTGGTTTGAAAGCGTGCAAGTGTTGGTTGGGTGTGCGTGTGTGTGACTGTGGGGCTGTGGGAGTGTGGGAGTGTTTGTTGGGGTTTGAGTGTAAGTGTGTTTTTGTTGGGGTGTGAGTGTGAGTGTGGGACGTTGGGAGTGTGGGAGTATTGGTTGGGGTGTGAGTGTGTGGGAGTGTGGGATTATCGGTTGGGGTGTGAGTGTGTGTGTTAGTTGGGGTGTGAGTGTGTGAGTGTGGGGATGTGGGAGTGTGGGAGTGTTGGTTGGGGTGTGAGTGTGTGGGAGTGTGGGAATATCGATTGGGGTGTGAGTGTGTGTGTTAGTTGGGGTGTGAGTGTGTGAGTGTGGGGCTGTGGGAGGGTATGAGTGCTTGTTGGGGAGTGAGTGTGTGTGAGTTTGGGGCTGTGGAAATGTGGGTGTGTTTGTTGTGCTCTGAGTGTGTGTATGTTGGGGTGGGAGTGTGAGAGTGTGGGAGTGTTGGTTGGGGTGTGAGTGTGTGTGTTTCTTGGGGTGAGTGTGGGAGTGTTTATTGGGTGAGAGTGTTTGGGAGTGTTGGTTGGGGTGTAAGTGTGTGTTAGTTGGGGTTTGAGTATGTGTGAGTGTGGGGCTGTGGGAGGGTATGAGTGTTTGTTGGGGAGTGAGTGTGTGTGAGTGTGGGGCTCTGGAAATGTGGGAGTGTTTGTTGGGGTGTGAGTGTGTGTATTTGTTGGGGTGGAAGTGTGAGAGTGTGGGAGTATTGGTTGCGATGTCAGTGTGTGTGTTTCTTGGGGTGAGTCTGGGAGTGTTTGTTGGGGTGTGAGTGTGTGTTGGTTGGGTTGTGAGTGTGTGGGAGTGTTGGTTGTGTGTGAATGGGTGTTTCTAGGGGAGTGAGTGTGTGCGAGTGTGGGGCTGTGAGCATGTGGGAGTGTTTGTTGGGGTGTGAGTGTGTGTGTGTGTTGGGGTTTGAGTTTGTGGGAGTGTGGGAGTGTTGGTTTGGGTGTGAATGTGAGTGTTTGTTTTGGTGGAAGTGTGAGAGTGTGGGAGTGTTGATTGCGATGTGAGTGTGTGTGTTTCTTCGGGTGAGTCTGGGAGTGTTTGTTGGGGAGTGAGTGTATGTGAGTGTGGGGCTGTGGAAGTGTGGGAGTGTTGGTTGGGGTGTGAGTGTGTTTGTTGGGGTGAGTGGGAGTGTGAGAGTGTGGGAGTGTTTGTTGGGGTGTGAGTGTGTGTGAGTGTGGGGCTGTGGAAATGTGGGAGTCTTGGTTGGGGTGTGAGTGTGAGTGTGTGTTGGTTGGCGTGAGTGTGTGGGAGTGTTGGTTGGGGTGTGTGAGTGTGTGTGTTTGTTGGGGAGTGAGTGTGTGTGAGTGTGGGGCTGTGGAAATGTGGGAGTGTTGGTTGGGGTGTGAGTGTGTTTGTTGGGGTGAGTGGGAGTATGAGAGTGTGGGAGTGTTGGTTGGGGTGTGAGAGTGTGGGAGTGTTTGTTGGGGTGGGAGTGTGGGGCTGTGGAAGCGTGTTAGTCTGTGGGGGTGTGAGACTGTGGGACTCAGTGGACTCCGCGGTCGGCGCCTGTCTCTCTTGCCAAAGGTGTCTTTTGTCCCTCCCCTCCTCGTTGTCCGCAGGTACTTCCAGTGTCAGCCCAAGTGTGGCTTGTTTGTTCGCATTCACAAAGTCACCAAGATCGGCTTCCCCTCCACGACACCGGCCAAGGCCAAGGCGGCCCCCGTGAGGCGTGTGATGGCCACCACCCCCGCCAGCCTGAAGCGCCGCCCGTCGGCCTCCTCGCTCAGCTCCGTGAGCTCCGTGGCCACATCCATGAGCAGCAGGCCCAGCCACACGGGACTAGTAAGCAGCCCCCTCCCCGCCCTGTGCGATGCTCAGGCCCCCACAGACTCCCAGGCCCCAGGGGCGAGAGGCGGAACAGGACCGGGTGGGCTGAGCAGCTCCGGGGGGCAGACAAGTGACTTCCCAGCCACCACCGGTGACAGGAGCAGGGATGGGCCTTTCCTCAGGTGCTCAGGGCTCAGGCCGCCTTAGGGATGAAGTGGGGGAGCTGAAGGGGGCGTCGGAGGGTCAGAGCGGGAACCAGAGACTCTGGGGAACGCTTGGCGCTTGGCGTTGCCTGTTTGCTCTCTCCGTCCCTCCCTGCTCCCTCCTGTCCCTCTGCACCCCTGTCCACATGCAGAGGGGCCTGGACTTCTGTCCATTGCGGGGCTGCAAGTCAAAGCTGGGGCCTCGTGGCTTCTCCCCTCACGTCTCTCTGAGTCATAAACACTAAAGTGGGTCAGAATATGCAAGGGTGTCCTGAGATATTGTCCACAGGGAAACAGGCCCACGATGGAGACGTGTCCCGGGGGGCTGGCTTTGCTGGGGGCTGCGCTTCCTGCCGCCCCCTCTGCTCCGTGCATTGACCCTCGATGCGGAAGAGGAGGGAGTGAGTGTGTGTGCAACGGAAGATACAAAACAGATGACACGGGATCGGGAGCCAGGAGGCCGCGCGCCGTGGGCACAGGCCTGGGGCCAGTCCTGTCTTGCTTGACCACCACCAGGTTCCCCTGGCCTGCCTCCATCCTCACGTCTGACTCCTCCTTCCCCTCACCTCGCCATTTAGGAGGGGAGCAGACTCAGAAGCCCCTCTCCTTCCCTCGCAAGCCAGCCCGTTTGTGGAATTCGGTTTTCTTTTTCTGCTTGACTGTGGGCCACACCCTGCAGTGCTTCAAGGGGCCGTTTGCAGTGCTGGGGTTGAGCCGGGGCCTCCCACCACCAAGCAAGAGCCCCACACCTGAGCCGTATCTCCAGCCTCCCCCCGCTGTCTTGTTTTGTTCTGTTCTGGGGTCACACCTGGCAGAGCCCAGGGCTTTCTCCCGCCTCTGTGCTCGGGATTATTCCTGGCGGGCCTCCGGGATTGAGCCTGGGCAGCGCTGGGGCTTCGCTCTCCAGCCCTTTGGCCCCTGCCTTGCATATCTTTACTCAGGGTGGAGCTCACTACTAAACTGCACATCACCGTTAGCACATATGACAGGAATATAGAATGAGTCTGTGTGACTTCATGGAAGTATACCTCGACAACATAATTCCATACGTGCACACACAAGCGATCGCACACACACAGCCACTCATACATGTACACGTAGTGCATACCGTATATACACAGGCTGATGGGTATATACACACAGGCACATACATGCATAAACACAACACGCACATGTACACAGGTGTGTGTAGACATGCCCACAGCAACGTACGTGCACGCATACATACATGCACACAGGTCCGTGCTTGCCCTGTGGGAGCCTCCCGGTTCGTGTGTTGGCTGAGTTGCTCTTCTGAGGTACCAGGCTCCCACAGAGGGTCTGGCCTTGCTGGCATGGAACCTGGGGCCTCACACACCACGCGCAGAGCAGAGGCTTTGGCATCAACATCCAGAGTTCAGTTCGTGGCCCCGACCTTGCCCAGCCCCTCAGCGCCTGCCTCCCCTCATGCCAGGGGTGCTGCTTTCTCCCTGCTCCGGCGCCTGAACCTCACAGTCTCGTTCATTCCCATGGTTGCCTGAAAGAAGCTGTTCGCTCCCATGCTGGTTTCCTCAGGGAGCTGTCTCGGGCCCAGGAAGCGTGTGGGTCCGGCCTGCCCCACCCGCTCAGGCCAGGAGGCTCAGGGAACACCGCCGCCCGCCTTTCCTAGTTTTTATTTTTGCTCTTTGGTTTTGGGGCCCACCTGGCAGTGCTCAGGGACTCCAGGCGTGGTGCTTGGGGGCTGCTCCCAGTGGAGGGGGTTTGAGCCCAGGTATTGGTGGAGACCCCCAAGGCTGTCAAGCTCTTCCCAACCACCACTTGAAATCAGAGTTGACTGCAGTTCCTGGCAGCACTGCACATGGCTGGGCCCGAGAGCTCGTGTGCTCCTAGAAATTTTATTTATTTATTATTTGGTTTTGGGGCCACACTCAGGGGTGCTCAGGGCTTATTCCTTGCTCTCTGCTCTTGGGGTCACTCCTGACGGTGCTGGATCTTGAACCTCTGCAAGCACCTTCCCCCTCCCCCCAAAAAAACCCAAACTCTTTGGCCCTGGGGAGAGCATTTAATCTGACCAATATACTTTAAGTGTATTGGGGAGTCACGGCCAGATCCTTACGCAGAGGCAAGGATGAGCCCACTCCCAGGACAGAACCAGGTAGCCCGAGTGCTCGCAGCAGGCAAAGCAGCAGTGGACAGCCTGGGCCCTGCTGGGCTCGTTGGTCAGGAGGCGTTTGGCAGCAGCTCAGATGATGCGGGGAAGCGGCAAGAGACCCTGCGCTGGACCACAGCAGGGCGATGGAACAGGGATGGCCGGGCAGAGGAGCGGACGTCCTCGGCCACCCCCGCCTCAGCCCCTGCCACCTTGTGCTCGAAGAATGAAGACCAGGTCCCACCTTGTCCCCTCCTGCAGGGGCCGTTGTACCGAGCGGGATCTGGGTCTGCAGAGCCACCATGAGCCCAGGACAGAATGGACAGGACCCCCGGTCCCCGCGGCCCTCCAGCCCACTCCCCTCCCCTCCTCACTGTCTTTGCCTCTTCTCTCCTTCCCTTCGTGCTTGGTCTTCCCCTGAGCTGCCCTTGCTGTCCTGCTCGCTGGGCGTGAGCCCTCACACATGCTCACCCACCACTGGTTCCTTTTTTTCCTGGATTTTGGGCCACACCCCAGCAATGCTCAGGACTTCCTCCGGGCTCTGCACTCAGGAGTCACTCCTGGCGGGCTCGGGACCCTATGGGGTGGGTACCTGGGATCCAGCTCTGGTCAGCGGCGTGCAAGGCCAGCGCCTTCCCCGCAAGTTTACCATTCTAGCCTCTCATCCCCCACTTTCGAAGGCAGATGGCACAGGGGTCTTTTATGGGGTCACACCCAGTGACCCTCAGGGGCACGGGGCCATTCCCAGAGACAAGAGTCTCTGGTTACTGCTGTTCAGGCCTGGGGCGGGTGCTGGGGAGAGCGAGGTGAGCTGGAAGGAAGAGGAAGAGAGAAGGGCCAGGCTGCCCTGGGAGACCCAGACGGACGTGCAAGGCTGAAGATGCTGGAGCCGGCCTCAAGCTCAAGCCAAGGGCTCAGCCTTAAGGAAGCTCAGGCCAGAGCGGGCTGTGGAGGGGGCTGCCTCTGGCTCTGCAGAACAGTCTCTGGATTCCCACGAGGCCTGAGGTCAGTGGAGCCCAGGTCCCGTCCAAGGATCTTCGGGAAGGTTTCAAGATGCTTCTGCTGAGAGTCGCTGGCCCAAATGCAAGGATGCAGCGCTGCTCCATGTGCTTTGCCGAGGATCACCGCGTGCATGCCCGCGTCCACCGCCCCCACCCCCTTCACGTCTCTTTTTCCTTTGCAGTTGCCGGAAACTTCCTCTCGCTATGCCTGCAAGATCTCCAGCACAACCGCCCTCCAGGAGGCGCTGAAGGAGAAGCAGCAGCACATTGAGCAGCTGCTGGCCAAGCGAGACCTGGAGCGGGTGGAGGTGGCCAAGGCCACGAGACATGTGGGGGAGATAGAGCAGGAGCTGGCCCTGGCTGGGACGGGCACGACCAGGTGACGTCTGTGCAGACGGCAGTGCCGGGTCCGAGAGACGCCTGCGGCAGAGGCCGGGCACGAGCTTGGTGCAGGCGGTGCAGAGAGAGGCCGTGGGTCCCCGTTTGCCGTCGTTGCGGTGGCGTCCGCCAAGTGGTTTGATCGCATGCACCTTCTGCTCGCCCCGTGGGGGTTCAGGGAGCGCCGAGTTGTCCCCGCCGGTGCTTTCGTGCTGTGTTTCCCTTCCCGCCTTCCAGAAATGCTGCATCTTAGGTGGGAGACGCGTTCAGCATGCCGCGGTGGCAGGTGGCGGTGCCAGCCCACAGAGGGCTGTCGGGGGCGGGTGAGGACACTCACGCGCAGTTGCCTCCACAGCACGTCCTGGAGCTGGAGGCCAAGATGGACGAGCTGCGGGCCATGCTGGAAGCGAGCGACTGGGAGAAGGTGGAGCTGCTGAACCAGCTGGAGGAGGAGAAGAGGTGAGGCCGTGCCAGGAGCTGGGGGGGCTGCCTCGGGTGGGGTGCTCCTGGCCTTCCAGGGCTGTGAGAACCACAAACCAGCGGGTGCCCAGTCCTGAGAGTGGCCTCATGGGGGGGGGGGACGGGGGGTAGCTCACTGGAGCCCAGCCACCCCCGGCCCTCCCTGCTGTGTCCACGTGGCCTGGTGTTCAGGAGACCTGTGCTGGGTGGCCGGGAACTGTCGTATCCCAGTGGGGCCCTGTGGGAGTCCCTGGGGTTAAGTCCTGGGCGGGAGGAAACCTGCAGCACCCATGGGGCACGGCAGGAGACAGGCAGGGCTCAGGCCAGGCTGCAGACAGACGGACATGGGGTGCCGGCCAAGACCGTCTTCTCAGATGGGCTCCTGGCAGTGTGGTGCCCAGGGGCACTGCCAGTGCCCGGCTCAGCCCCTCAGCTCCACATGCTGAACTCACCACGTCCCCTGGGAGCCCCTCCTACCCCCCCGCCCTGGCCCCGAGTCATTTGCTGCTTCTCCCCCAGGGGCTCAGTTGTTGTCCCGATGCGGGGACAGGCGCTGGCTGGGAGGGACTGGCATGCGCACCTGGTCAGTCTCTAACCACCTCTGTTAGCTGCGAGGCAGAAAAGGCTGATATGGCACTGCGCCTGGCCTTGGCTCGACAGAGCTTCCTCCTGTAGCCTGCGGGTACCACCCAGTGCTCACAGCCGAGGGGACTCGCTGACTTTCCTTTTTTTCTTTTTGGGTCAACCCAGTGATGCTCAGGGGTTACTCCTGCCTCGGCACTCAGGAATTACTCCTGGCATTGCTCAGGTCCGAATTGAACCCGGGTCGGCCACGTGCAAGACAAATGCCCTGCCCGCTGTACTCTCGCTCTGGCCCTCGCTGACTCTCTCAGCCCTCCTGTGTGTGGAGGCGGGGGCTGGGTCAGGCGCGCATCTACAGGATGGTGGCCCTCATGGGGGGCAGCAGTGACGCCCCTCACAACTCTCCCTCTCCCCTACAGGAAAGTGGAAGACCTCCAGTTCCGAGTCGAAGAGGAGTCCATCACCAAAGGCGACCTGGAGGTAAAGCCCGGGCAGGTCAAGAGGCTTGCAGGGTGCAGGCAAGGATGCGGGGTGGCCTGGCCGACCCCGCCGGGACCACTTCTGCTGGAGACTCCAAATCAGACAGGGATACCTGGTGTCATGCACCTGGCAGGGCCCGGCGGAGGCACCTCTGCTCCTTGGGGCCGGAGGCTACTGTTGATGAGCGTTTTTCTCTCGTTCTGACAGTTGGGTCTACGCCTTTGCCTCAGCTTTGATTTTCAGTCGAGCAGCACAAATCAAATCCTTTAGAACCCCAGTTTTTTTAAGTAGGCGGGGGTCACACCCACCACTGGCCCCCTGGCGCCGTGTAATCCCATCAGCGGCCAAGACTCAGAGACTATAAAATCCAGATCCCGGAACCACGCGGCCGCGCGACATCTTATCAGAACTTTTGTTTTATGACACCTTGTTGTCTCATTCCTATTTTGGACAAACTTGCAGGCTATCGAATGTAGCCTGCCCACAGGGCAGAGTCTGGCAAACTCCCCGTGGCGTACCAAATATGCCAAATACCAGTAACAATGATGGGTCTCATTCTCCTAAATAGCCTTGAATATAATCTCACGGCTAGGATGAAAGAGACGTTACTGGGGCCTGCTCGAGGCAATCGACGAATAACAGGATGATGAAATGAAAAAAATGAAATTCCTTAAAACAAGAAAAAGCAAACAGTTTGCAAAAGAATAATTTCTATTTCTGCTTCTTTTCCTTCCTGTTTTAAGTTCATGGAAATTTTGTTTTCCCACCAGAAGGAGGTGAAGGCCCTGCAGGCGGCCTCCGAGAAGCTCGCCAAGAAGAACGAGGGGGGGAGGAACAAGCTGGACCACGCGAACGAGGAGAACACGGACGTGATCGCCCCGTGGAAGTCCAAGCTGGAGACGGCCATCGCCCAGCACCAACAGGCCATGGGCGAGCCGAAGGCGTTCGTGAGCCGGGGCGTGGGTGCCGAGGCGGCCGAGCTGGCCGAGCTCAAGATGCAGATGGAGAGGCTGCAGTTCCAGTCCCAGCAGGAGGTGGAGAACTTGAAGGCCCAGCAGGTGGCTGAGCGTGCAGCACACGCCTCTGAGCTGCAGACGCTCAGGTCGCGGCTGGTCAGGATGGCCCAGGAGCAGAAGAACAGCCTGGAGGCCGCGCGGGCCAAGCTCGACCAGACCGAGGACCAGCACCTGGTGGAGATGGAGGACACCCTGAACAAGCTGCAGGAGGCGAGACAAAGGTAAAGCACCTGGAGGGGTTGCGGGCCATGTGTAGTCAGCAAGCCCAGGCCTGGCCGACGCCACGGCGCAGCTGGAGGCCACCCAGGAGAAGCTCTTGCAGCTCGATGGGCTCCGGAAGGCCAGTTCCGAGGTCAATTGGGAATGGAGAAGATCAGGTAGCAGCTCCAGGTGGCTGAGCGGCAGATTCAGGACTTAGAGAATGCAAAGCGGGCCGAGAGTGGCAGGTTGGTACCCGGGCACCCTCGCCCACTTCGACACTCTCTCCCTGCATGCTGTGTGTCCGTCAGCTCACCGCCGTGTTCCGGCTTGGTGCTGACAGGTCTCCCAGTCACGTCCCGTGTGGTTCCCTCTGATGGGACTGAGAACGTGTCGGCACGATTCTGGGGCTGTCATTGGTCCCCAGCACCTGGATGCCGTGCTAGCCTTGGCCCCGGCTAATCGGGCCCATCTGGGGTCTTTCTGAAACTGAGAACTCTTCACAAGGCCAGTGAGAAAACAAGATAGGAGCCCCCAGAGCAAACCTCGGCCCCCCCGCCTTGGGCCCCCTGTGTACTCGCCACGTCCGCCCAGACCCTTGGGCTCGAGTCTGGCCGCAGGTGTCTTTCCCTGACCTTGCTGACCACTTGCTCCTGTGACTGGCTTTGCCATCCTGTCCCCGAGGCGCCTCAGTTTCCAGCTCGTGCTCAATGCCTCTGAACCTCTGAGCTCCCTCAGGGCTGGTGACGTGGCCCATCTTGGTATTTCTCATTGCAGGCCCCTCCCTGCCTGCAGCACAAGCCCCCACCCAGCCCTGTAGAGATTTCATCCCTTTCAGTCTCTAAGGGGTGCTTGGGCCAAGTCCGCCTTCCAACATGGCCTCCTGCTGACCACGGGCATGGACTCTCATGGTAGCCCTGACCCTGCGGAAGGACAAGACAGTGAGATCTGGGCCAAGCCGAGGAAGCTGCAGTTCTCACCAAGGAGCCCCGAGAAATGCCCTTTTCCTCCTATAGGATTGTGGTGGCAGAGACGTGCCCTCCCAGCCGCGCCCGTCCCCCCCCATTCTCCCCCCCTCCCGGCGCTGGGCGCTTTGTTGGAGAAACTTCTCTGTTGGCCAAGATGGAAGGGCTGTGGGATTTGTAGACAGGAGTGACATACATAACAGAAGGACCCAGAGACCCCCGGGAGTTCCTCTCAGGACTGAGGACTCCTTAGCTGGCATTCCAGAAACACCGGCTGAAACAAACGGAATCAATTCCTAGGACACAGCAGGGGATAGTTGAGCCACTTGTTTGCATCAAGATGTAACAAACGTCAAGTTCTGGTGACTGCTGCCTAGTGGATTAGAGGTTCTTCATTTTAAATTTCATATTGAAACCCCTCAAATTTTTAAAGTCACAGACAAGAAACTACAAGAAAGTAAATCTTGGGGGCCAGAGTGATAGTACAGTGGGAAGGGCATTTGCCTTGCACACGGCCTAAGTGAGTTCAATCTCCAGCATCCTATAGGGTCACTGTCATTGTCACTGACCTCCGGTTGTTCATCGATTAGTTCGAGCAGGCAAAAAAAAAAAAAAGATAAACCTTTTCTTCCCTCCCTCCCCTCCCTTTCTCTTTCTTCCCTGTTTCCTCCCTCCCTCCTTCCTATCCTTAGCCTCCCTCCTCCCTTGCTTACTTCCTTCTTCCTCGCCAAGCCATGCTCTCGGCTCTGGGGTCCTCCCACCCAGCAGTAGCTGGTCTTTTCAGCTTGTGGACCGATCTCAGGCTCGCCCAGTGGTGCTGCAGTTCAAATTCGGGCCTGGTCTGTACTCCAGCCCTTTGTGCCGTCTCCCCGCCCCTGGAAAGTCAGTCTTTCTCATAGGCTTTCTTATTTTCTGGTCACTCCAAATGTAGGTCTAGAAAACGCCTCTGTTTGAGCCGTTTTCAGTAACCACTAGACAGTCATCACCAGAACGGACGGCGCCAAGGCCTTGGCTTCGAGAGCTTCAGGCAATCATGCTCACCTCACGCCTCTGTTCTTCGGGGTTGTGTTGGGTCATGGGCTTCTCATACGTGCTTTCTGTTTTGTTTTCCCCTTCCTGTTCCCGTTCGTATTTTTGGTCCATTCACTCCATCCTTGTCACTCTGGTAGGCCCATAGCCTGGCCGAGGAGCTGCAGGGGAAGGAGCTAGCGCTCCGTAGTCTTCAGGAGAACTTGAACGAAGTCAGTCGAGTGAAGGAGGCTTTGGAGAAAGAGCTTTGGAGTTTGGTGAGTACCAGGGGAGTCAGACGCTGATCTTTCCCTTGCTGAGGGTAAAGCGAAGCCTCCTCAGGCGAGCTCGGCCCCTATCGCCTCTGAGGCTCATGAGTGTGTCAGCTCGAAAGCCCCAGGGACTGCGCGAGCCCCCATTGGGGCAGCAAAGGTAGGTGCGCTGCTCTGTCCGCGCTGTGCCCTCCGCCTCTGCCTGATCAGTGAGTGGCCAGCGATGCTCCCTGAGTGCCAGGCTCCTTCCTCCCCTCAGCAGCGCCTCAGGCTCCTCTCCCGTGCCCCTGCCCCCTCGACTCGGTCTCCCCTGGCAGCCGGGAGCACTGGGGGCTCACATCAAGGGGAGGTGGTGAGAGACATGCACTGGGAAGGCTGCTTTTCTGGAACCTTCCAGACACCTTCCTGCACTGGATCAAAGTGTGTTTTCTGGTTTTCTTTTTAGGATTTGTGTGTGTGTGTGTGTGTGTGTGTGTTTGTTTTTTTGTGTGTGTGAGTTCGGGGTAGATTATTTTTGTTTTCTGGGGTTTTTTTGTTCCTGTTGTAGTTCTTGTTGTTTTTTGTCTTTTTTTGTCAAAGTTGGGGACGTTCAGGGGTCACTCCTGGCTCTGCACTCAGGAATTACTACTGACGGTGCATCCCCTATGGGATGCTGGGGATCAAAGGCGGGTCAGCCTTGTGCAAGACAAACACCCTCCCCACTGGGCGATCGCTCTGGCCCTGGGGTGTGTGTGTATATATATATATATATATATATATATATTTTTTTTTTTTTTTTTTTTTTTTTTGGTGGTGGTGGTGGGGGACTACTGCCATGCCTGTCAGTCCTTGGAGGCGACTCCTGGCTTTGTGCTCAGGATATTCCTGTTAGTGCCGGGATTCAGACCAGGGCCAAGTGGCCTTACTCAGTGCTCTCTCTCTCCCAGCCCCCAGATGATCACCATGTTTATTGGGGCTCCCCCCAAACTCGGTGGTACTCCTGGCTCAGGGTCTAACCGGCTGGCTGTTCTCGGGCGCCTGGACCCTGTGCCAGCCCTTTAGCCCCAATATCTATGTTCTAAGTGCAAGTTCATTTTCATGAACATTGTGTGTGTGTGTGCTGGTGAGCAGAGCAGAGTCGCCCGTGTGTGTGCGGGTATGTTTATGTGTTTGTGTGCGTTGTGTGTGTGTGTATGTGTGTGCGCGCGTGTGTGCTGGGGGCAGGCAGGGGGCCTGCGGCTGATGGTGGCCCCCGGCTCCCCGCAGGGGGAGAAGGTGGACGTGAGCCGCAGCCAGTCCCAGGCTCTGCAGGCCGAGCACGCCAAGTCCACCACGGAGAGCCAGGCGCAGCACGAGGAGGCGCTGCAGGCCCTGCAGAAGCTGCGGCTGCAGGCGGAGGAGAAGCTGCAGGCGGTGCAGGCGGAGAACGGGAGCCTGCTGCGGGAGGTGGCCGAGCTGAAGACGCAAGCCGACAAGGCCAAGGTGTGTGGGCGCAGGGCCGCCGTCTCGGGGTCGGGCTCTGTTGGGGGCCTCGGCCTGCAGCCTCAGACACTTCCTCCGCCCGTGGGCGCCTGTGAGAGACGGAAGGGGGTTGCTCCCGGGGCGCCCGGCAGAGCACATAGAAGCCCAGGGACCCCAGCTTGGGTTGTCCGTTTTGTCTTTAGCTTGCTCAGTAAGTTCAGGCCTTCGTGTTTTCACTTGATTGCTCAAAGGCATTTTTTAGTGTATCAGAGAAATGTTAAGGTTCGAAGCTCAGTGGGGAGAAATAGAGTGGCTGGAACTGGTGCAGTGAGAGGGCACTTGCTGTGCACGTGACCCACCGGCGGATCCCCAGCATCCCCCATGGTCCCCCAAGCACCCAGGAGGAAGCCGTGACCTCTGCCGGGTGTGAACCCCAAAACAAAAAGGAAAATAATGTACACACACATATATGTGTGTACATACATAACATGTACATATGTGTACATCTTTATATCCATATAATAAGTGTATTTTAATTCATATGTACATATTTTGATACATTTTTAGTTTTCCACGCTTGGTGCCATGTATAGTTTATACATATATGTGTATGCCTATACATATATGTGCTTGTATGTATATGTGTGTGTATACATATCTATAAGCCAATGGAAAGAAAACGGAAGCGAGCTTACATCAGAGGAAACCAGGGCTGCTGAGTGGCGGCCATGGCCCGCGTGTGTGTTGGTGCCCGGCCTCTTTCCACCACGCACCAGATCCAGGGCTACATCTCCTCTCTGGACCACCTGCACAGCCCAGTTCTGTGGCCAGCAGCCTCGTGTACATGCTCAGGTCAGCCCCATTCAGGTAACCTGACCGTCAGCAGTCAGCTGCCCAGTGCACACCAGTAGCCTGCTGCAGCTCATGGCTGCTGAGCTGGACAGAGAAGATAGCCCTTGCTGCAGAAAGTTCTGGAAAGTACATGGCGGTTAACTATGGTGTGCATTGAGACTCAGAAAAGAAAACGCACAACCCATTGCTGACGGGCAGGGAGAGCAGGTGAGGGAGACCCTGGCCCGTGTGCGGCCACTCCTCCTGGAGCCTCTGGGCCCCTCCCAAATTACTGCAAACACTGCCTCCCATTGTTCATCGATTTGCTCGAGCGGGCCCACTAATGTCTCCATTTTGAGACTTGTTGTTACTGTGTTTGGCAAGCAAAACCTGTTGGCTTCAGTCTCCAAAGCTTGGTGGATTAGTCTGGATTTTCTATAAAGTGTATAACTTTTGGGACTAAGTCCATTTCCTGCCTCTGTTTGTCCCTGTGAAAATCGTTTGACCAGCAGTGGTTGTTTTGCCTTCACCTTCTGCACAAAGTTCAAAAACAAAATACTTTTTGTAGTTCTTTGAATTGTACTGAAAACTAGTTTTTTAATTCATCCCTTATATGACAGTGATGGATTTTATAATAGAATAATTGAAGTGGGGGGAAAAATCTTATGCCCCAACGTCAAGATCCAACTGTACTTAAACCTTCCGGGGAGCTGTCAGGAATAATTTCAGACGGCATTTCAAAAATAAAATGGCTGATAGTAGAATGGGTAGTGCTGCCTTGTACTCGGCCAACCCGGGTTGATCCCCAGCATCCCGTATGGTCCTCCGGCCCTGCCAGCAGTAATCCCTGAGCACAGAACCCTGAGCGAGCCCGGAACACCTCCAGGTACGGGGCCCCCATCCACAAAAAAGGCAGGTAGATATGTTGACCCTGTGAAGCTAACTGTTTGAGCCTCTCCATCCTGCGTGTGTGTGTGCGTGTGTGTGTGTGTGTGAGTGTGTGAGTGTGTGCGCGCGCATATACACGCGTGTGCAGGTAAGACTACTCTGCCATTTTCATTTCTGGTATTTAGGCCACATTAAGTGCTTGGCTTGCTTGTGCCTGCTTGATCTCATTCTTGTTTCTATTCTTCCCCGCTTTTGTTTCTGTAGTCATTAACTTACCTAATAACATCAGAGGAAATTGAGCTGATGTCGGAGGATCGCAAGGCCCTGAGGTCAGAGAATCAGTTGCTGGCGAAGGAGAAGCTCTCTCTGAAGTCAGAGAGAGGGTCGTTGCTATTGAAGTTGAAGGAAGCGGAGGCCAAAAACTCTTCGCTGCGGGAAGAGCAGAGGAAGCTCTGGCTGTTGAACCAAGCGATTCTTTTCGATAAAGAGAAGGTCATCGAGGCCAGGCGGGCCGCAGAGAAGCTCTGGCAGGAGGAGCGGCTCGGCCAAGAAGCCCTCGAGGCGGAGAAAGAGAAAGTGCTGGAAGAGGGCAGGGCAGTGCAGGAGGAGCTCCAGAGGGTGCGCGCGGAGAACGACGCCCTGCAGGTCGCCAAGGTGGGGCTGCAGGCCCTGGTGGAGGAGCTGCAGATGAGCAAGAGCGGCCTGGTGGCCGAGTGTAAGAAGGGCCTGGAGGAGAGGGGCCAGCTGGAGGAGCATGCGAAGAAGCTGGTTCTGGAGAACCTATCCCTGGCCAAGGACAAGGACAACATCATCCAGAAGCTGCAGTGCTCCTACGAGGAGCTGGCTCGGGATCAAAAGTCGCTGGTGCAAGAGATCGAGGAACTCACGGCCGAGAAGAAGTTGGCCCTTGAGAAGCAGTCGGCCCTAGAGGCGGCGCTGCAGGAGGCCCGGGACGCGGCCCGCAGCCTGGAGAAGACACACGCCAGCGTGCTGCAGGCCAAGGAGGCGCTTGACGCCGAGCGGCAGGAGGAGTGCCGGCGGCTGGCGGAGGACGGGCTGGCGGCACAGCAGGCCCTGGTGCAGGAGCGGGAGGCCCGCGCCCAGGAGACCCAGGCGGCCGTCCACGAGGCCAGCCAGCTGCAAGGCCGCCTGGGGCTGCTGGAGCAGGAGGTGGAGGAGCTGCGGGCGCGTGCCCAGGGGCTGCAGGCCGAGCACCTGGACCTGCTGGAGGAAATGGCGCGGTCAGACCAGAAGGTGGCCAAGATCCTGCGGGAGAAGGAGCAGCTGGCCGGCAGTCACTTCCTCCTCCAGAAGGAGGTCAGTCGGCTGGCCCAGACCAGCAGCCACGTCTCGGCCAACCTTCTGGAGGCCCAGAAGGAGAACTGCCTGCTGAGGAAGGACAAGATCAGGCTCGCCGTTAAAATCAGAGAGCTCGAGACGCTGCCGGCATTCATGGTAAAGTGGAGCAGGCCCGACCCCCGTTGGCCCCGGGCACCCCCTTGTAGCAGTTAAGAGGATTGCTCTTCGTCGGCACAAGGAGCGGTGGATCCCCACGGAACCCGTGTGTCACGGGCTGTTTGCTGCGGGCGCAGGGACAGCTCGTCACCACGTGCCTGCTGACCTCTAGGACAAGGCATAAGCTGTGAATAAAACCAAAAAGGACAGTATGTTCATTTCCGGGGGGAGTTCTCAAGGAAGATTGCACTGTGGCTCTTCAAGACGTAAGGGAAGGCATGAGAGAGGCACTAAGTTGTAAAGTAAAGCGGTGTCTTCCGGGGGGACTTTGAGCGGTTGCCCTGAGTCTGCTCACTTGGGACTCGGGGGTGCCCTGTGCCACCAGCAGTGTGCCCGGTGCAGGGCAGCCTGGACTCGAGGGTGCCTGGTGCCGGGCAGGTGTTCTCTCTTCCCAGCTCACTCAGGGTTTGCCTTTCTCCCACTCCCACACCGGTGCTCACGGCTCACATCTCCTCTCCTTCCCCCCCCCCCCCCAACACGCTTTCCAACCAGGCCTGCTTAGCTGTCCGCTCATGTCATTTTTATTCTGTGTGAGGAATGGAGGCTCTTCGGAGCACTAGGCTCTTTCAGGGCATCAGTCTTGCCGCTGAGCGGTTTAGACGTGAGTCCCCGCGGGGTGAGCGGCGCCCAGAGGGGGCCGGAACCACTGTGGCAGGTTTGTGTGGCGTTTTGCGCTGTGCTCTGCCACTGCGGCCAACCCCTCCCTGGCCCCCCGGCCTGGCTCAACGAGGTTTCTCTCTCCAGGCTGTGCAGACAGCGGAAGATGCCAGGCATTTTATGGAGCAACTGTCCCAAGAGAAGACAGAGACCCTGGCCTCCCTGGAGGACACCAGGAACACCAATGCAAACTTGCAGAATGAGGTGGGTGATGGTGGTGACCAGGGCGTGTAGGCCCGGCCTCAGCCTTGAGAGAAACCATATCCTGGGCCAGAGTGATAGCACAGCGGGGAGGGCATTTGACTTACACACGCCAGACCCAGGTTCAATCCCCGGCATCCCATATGGTCCCCTGAGCACCGCCAGGAGTAATTGGTCCCTGGTTCTCGCATGGGACAGGAGGGGAAGTGTACCCCTGCGTGACCCCTGTATGACCCCTGGGGAGGTGCTGCGCGGAGTGACCACACAGGATCCGGGGGACATGGGGCGGCCTGGCGAGATCAATGAACAGCTGACCACTCCCAGACTGCTCGGAGGAGCAGTGAGCCCGGCAGGGACTGGACGCCCCAGTTAGCTCGCCCAGAGCCTGGGCCGGGACAGGAAGAGAAGCCACATGTGTTGACATACACAGTGTCTCAAGGCTCTTTGATGACCGTGAGAAGGCCAGCCACTGCCCTCTGACCACACAGCCCCACTTTCCTGGGCTCGAGTAACTGCTGATGGCCTGGACTGCTCCTCCCTCGCCAGGAGTGATCCCTGAGAACAGAGCCAGGGCTTAGTCCCCACCCCACCAAACAAACCAAACTGACTACCCACAAAGGTTATAGATAAGCATGTATAAATACACAGACATGTACATATGTATATATGCGTGTATGCTTCAAAAGAGTCGGGGAATACCTACCATTAAGATATCCGTGAATGGGGCCGTAGCTATAGCACAGCAGGTAGGGTGTTTGCCTTGCACGTGGCCAACCCAGGTTCCATCCCTGGCATCCTATATGGTCCCCGAAGCACAGCCAGGAGAAATTCCGGAGTGCAGAGCCAGGAGTCACTCCTGAGCAATGCCCGGTTGTGACCCCAAAATCCCCCCTCCCAAATTAATTGATTAATTAAAATAACAGAAGCCAAAAAGAAGGAAGCTGAGGAAGAAGGGACTGTGCTCACCTGGCACCTGTGAGAACCAGGGCCCGGGCACCTGCTGCCAGAACCCCACCCCCACACACTCCCAGCACAAGAGGTGATGCTTACGGAGTGAAAGGCCCCATGGACAAGGACACATCCCTTCAGTCAAGGGGTCACGTCCTTGCCAGAGCCGAGAAGCCAGACCCCTCCACTGCCCTTACTCCTGCTGCTCTCCCAGAACCTGGGCTTCGGGCTCCCATCAAATTGGCAAATCTTCACTTTGCCAGAGTCGAACACCACTTTGGAGGGCCTCCTTCCCATCAGGAAGGTCCGGTCGCAAACGGAAACGTCCAACAACATGTGGCTGTCCTGGCCACCTTGCGCATGCTCTGGGCGCAGAGCTGGGGGAGTCTGGTCCTCTGGGCTGCCTTCCTGCTTCTTGCTCCTGTCGAGGCAGACAGCTGGGTGGGGTCCTCTGGGGTGTGCACACTTGGCTGCAGACCCCAGTGCCCGCACCTACCATCAGCAGGCTCAGGTCTGGCCTGCGGCAGGAGTCAGCCTTGGGGCCTCCTTGATGGCTCTCCTTCCCCAAACCTCTTCCATCACACCCGGGCCTGCAGCGCTTTATAGTTTGAATCCTCTCTGAGGAAGGGGACCATCTGGGTCCCCGTGCCCTGTGGAGTTCCCGCACACCCTCACTTCTGCACTTTTGTACTTAACAGCCGGTAGCCCTGGACGGCACATGTGGGCTGAAGTGAACTTTACATGTGGGCTGTGGACGTGGACCCTGCATGGGCTTGTTGGGAACTGAACATTTCCATGTTTTTTTTTGTTTTTTTTTTCAGCTGGAGGAAGAGAGATCTGTGTTTCTTGGCCCAGTGTGGGGGGGCCTGGGCACTCTCAGAGACTCCTCATCAGAATTGGCCCTGAGGGAGAAAAAGAATCAGTCTGTTTTTCTGGTTTTCTTTCTTCTTTCTTTGGGGGCCACACCTGGCGATACTCCGGGCTTCCTCCTGGCTCTGCACTCAGGAATCACTCCTGGCTGCTCTCCGCTGGCCCCTGTGGGATGCCAGGGATCAAACCTGGGTTGGCTACGTGCGAGGCAAGCACCTTTCCCGCTGTGCTATCACTCAGACCCAAACCTGCCAGTTTTTAAATGAAACATGAATGTTTGTGCCTACAGTCATGCTTGCTTTTGTAAAGTGGGATTTTTCCCCCCGTGGATTTTAAAGAAGTGAGTCTGTCTTTGTAGGAGAGGGAAGGCCCTCTTGACTCCCTGCTCTGAGAGGAACCGAGGGGGCCCAGCATGTCCTCCTGGGGTCTTCCCTGGGGCACCCGGGAGCTTGCGCTCAGGAAGGGAAAGGGGATCTCTGGCTGCCTCAAACCCTGGGGCGGGGACTGGAAGCGGGGCCCAGCCTCCTCTGTGGCGGGCTCCGATGGCTCCCGCAGATGGCTCACCGTCTCACGCTCTCCTTTACCACAGATTGATTTCCTGAATTCCGTGATTGTGGACCTCCAAAGAAAGAATCGGGACCTCAACAATAAAGTGGAGATGATGTCCGAGGCCGCTCTCCAGGAAGGGGGACGACCTCAACAATTGAACAATTACGAAAACAACAGTTTCGGCCCAGCCACCCCGTTCTCTGCACTGTGCAGAAATCTCCAGCAGTTGATGGATGACATAACAGTCTACTTGTGAAACACCTAAAATGACCAATTTACTGTTTTTATAAGCTTTACTTTTTTTGACTGTGCGTTTAGATGATGTATGATGAGGAATTCAACATTAATTCTTTTGGATTTTCTTATCACAAAAAAATTAAATGAAGGACCTCAACCATCAAAAGTTTATCATCCAGTTTGAATCTATTTTTTTCACTTGAATGTTTTCTAGTTCTGTAAAAAGTGATAAATAATGTACCATCCAGGCTACATGTATAATAAGAACTTCTATCATTGTATATATGCTTTTGATGTCTTTTCCTCTGGAGATTATCAACTGTCTGACAAGTGAAAGATCTGTATCAATTGAAATTTTTAGTAATAACCATTATTGAAATTGTTTCACAAACTATGTAAAGCAGTATTAAAATTTGAGCAAACAAGTGTCCTATATCTACTTTAATAAAATTATTTCTTTTTGCCAGTGATAACTGATTATGCTCAGGTTCATTTATAAAAGATTTTTGGCTAACAATCAAGAATTATAGAGTCAAATAAGTCAAACAGTTTCTACCATGGAATTCTGATACACCAATTTCTTTTTGTTTCTTTATGTTTGTGCCACACCTGGTGATGTCTTAGGGCTTATTCATGGCTCTGCACTCAGGAATCACTCCTGACAGTGCTTGGGCAGACTATATGGAATGTCAGGGATTGAAGCCAGATTGGCCAAAGCAAATGCCCTACCAGCTGCACTATTGCTCTGGGCCTGTAAACCATTTTCTTAAAAGCGTTTATCTTGGGCTAAAGAGATAGTCCAGTGAGTAGGGTACTTACCTTGCATGTGGCTGATCTGGGTTCGATGGCAGGAATCCCATCCAGTCATCTGTGCCCTGGCAGGAGCAATCTCTAAGTGCAGAGGCAGGAGTAAACCCTAAGAAGCACTGGGTTGGGGGTATGGTGCCACCAGCAGGTCAGTCTGTACCTGTGAGGCGAGTGCATCAGCAGCCTGATGGCGCCTTCAGACTTCCAGGTACCCCCAAATTGCTGCCGTGCGTTTGGCCAGACCCCAAAAACTTGAGGCAGAGTTGACCAAGAAAGTAAACAGGTAAAAGATATGTGGGAGATACACCCACAAACCACCTCCAGTTCAGCTATATAATTGGAGGCATGGCCTCTCTGGTTCCTGATTGAACTGCTGAACAGCCATGATCCCAGAGACTCAGAAACAAATCTCGAAACCCAACGACTTTTGGCAGAAATGTGTCCAGTCCCTGCAGTAAGTTAGAGGCGCTGGGCCACCCCAGGTGGGAATAGATTTTGTGCCTTGGCCTGTTCCCCCTGGCAGCCCGCTGGCCGCCATCCTCCAGAGGCCACTGGACAGTCAGATTTAGGCCCACAGTGACGAGACACGTAGGGCCTCACGGGATGGGGGTGGAGCTAGCCCTTTCCTAAACAAAAAGATCCCAAGTGGTCACCCACAAACGGCCTCTCTGGCTCCTGATTAAGGTGCTTAACGGCCATGATCCCAGAGACTCAGACACAAATCTCAGAATCCAGTGGCTTTTGGCAGAAATGCATCCAGACCCTGCAGTACATTACTGTCGCTCGGCCATTCCAGGGAAGAAAGGGTGCTATCCCCTTCACCTGCTCCCCCTTGGCGGCTCGGTGGCCGCCATCCTCCAGAGGCCATTGGACAGTCAGGTTTGGGCCCTCAGTGATGAGACACGTGGGGCCTCACGGGATGGGGGTGGGACCAGCCCTTTCTTCCCCTTCCCATCAAGACCCCTAGTCGCCGCCCACTAACGGCCTTTCTGGCTCCCGATCAATCTGCTTAATGGCCATGATCCCACAGACTCAGGAACAAATCCTGGAACCCAGCAGGTTTTGGGAAGAAATTCCTCCAGATTTAATTGTTAAAATTTTGGAATTTCAAAATCGCACAGCCACTACTACAACCACGTGACATCATATGTTATTCATAACCAGGAATAGAAAACAAATTGTCTACTGTTGCCCTTTCAGCAGCTCTGAGTGTTGGGGTAAAATCCCAAATAATAATGGTGGGTCCAGTGTCAAAATATTGAATGTAATCAAAGTAGAGAGAGCGCAATGTGAAAATCATCTCTCCACAGGTAGGGGGAGGGTGTGGGATGGGGGTATACTGGGGTTTTTGGTGGTGGAGAATGGCACTGGTGAAGGTACGGGTCTTTCATTTTATAACCAAGATTTAAACCCAAAAGCTTTGTAACTGCTCTCATAGTGATTCAATAAATAAAATTATAAAAAATGAAAAAAAAAGAACCACTGGGTGAGGTTTAAAGGCATAAAAACCCAAAACAAATAAAACCTCTATTGCATTATTGCAAAGCTTCATAACCAACGTAGCCTAAAATGAATACCTTCAGTGATTCTCCATAGCTATTTGACAAGACGAAAATAAAGGGACAACATGCAGTACAGACACCATCAATCCATAAAGTCTGGGAAAGAAACTGGAAGTTGCTATATTAACTCAAAATTAACAGAACCAAAGATGCTTATAAGCACCAACTCCTTTACGTTTGCAGCACATGTGTCCTCAGGTTGATTTTTCTGGAAAAAAAACTTGAGCAAGAACGTTACTTTTAGCCTACATAATTGAATACCTGAAAGATAGCTCCATGACAATTGGGCCCTAGAAAAGCAAGTCCCAGCCCATATCCTGCCCTGCAGCTGCGTCCTGTTGATAGCACCAAGGACACCCATCTTCTTCTTGTTGCCCCTGGAATTCACCAAATAAGGTCATGGGGCCAGAGAAGGCCTGATTGGCTGCCTGCGTGCAGCATCTAATGTGATCATTCGAAGGTATTGGGTGATTTGTGCGCTGGCTTTTCTGAGACGGCGGGAAGTTGCCCTATAAGAAGCTCCCTCTGAAGAGGCTCAGGGCTCTCAGCCACTGACGGTTTGCGGTCATGCTGTGAGCCCGAGCATGCTCGAATAAACCTCTTGCTTTTGCGTGGACTTGGTCTCTCAGAGTTTTCCTTGACAGGTGAGGCTTTCCTGAGCTCGGACCCTACCAAAGCAGTTTGCAAAAGAAAAATTTCTATGTCTGCTTCTTTTCCTTCCTGTTTTAAGTTCATGGAAATTTTGTTTTTCCACCAGAAGGAGTCGAAGGCCCTGCAGGTGGCCTCCGAGAAGCTCGCCAAGGAGAATGAGTGGCTGAGGACCAAGCTGGACCATGCCAACGAGGAGAACACGGACGTGATCGCCCTGTGGAAGTCCAAGCTGAAGACGGCCATCGCCCGCACCAACAGGCCACGGGCGAGCCGAAGGCGTCCGTGAGCCGGGGCGTGGGCGCTGAGGCGGCCGAGCTGGCCGAGCTCAAGATGCAGACGGAGAGGCTGCAGTTCGAGTCCCAGCAGGAGGTATAGAGCCTGAAGGCCCAGCTGGTGGCTGAGCGTGAGGCACACGCCTCTGAGCTGCAGACGCTCAGGTCGCGGCTGGTCAGGACGGCCCAGGAGCAGAAGAACAGCCTGGAGGCCACACGGGCCAAGCTCGACCAGACCGAGGACCAGCACCTGGTGGAGATGGAGGACGCCCTGAACAAGCTGCAGGAGGCGGAGACGAAGGTAAAGCACCTGGAGGGGTTGCGGGCCATGTGTAGTCAGCAAGCCCAGGCCCTGGCCGACACGACGGCGCAGCTGGAGGCCACCCAGGAGAAGCTCTTGCAGCTCGATGGGCTCCGGAAGGCCAGTTCCGAGGTCAATTGGGAATGGAGAAGATCAGGCAGCAGCTCCAGGTGGCTGAGCGGCAGATTCAGGAGTTAGAGAATGCAGAGCGGGCCGAGAGCGGCAGGTTGGTACCCGGGCGCCCTCGCCCACTTCCACGCTCGCTCCCTGCATGCTGTGTGTCAGTGTGCTCGCCGCCGTGTTCCGGCTTGGTGCTGACAGGTCTCCCGGTCACGTCCCGTGCGGTTCCCTCTGATGGGACTGAGAACGTGTTGGCACGATTCTTGGGCTGTCATTGGTCCCCAGCACCCGGATGCCGTGCTAGCCTTGGCCCCGGCTAATCGGGCCCGTCTGGGGTCTTTCTGAAACAGAGAACTCTTCACAAGGCCAGTGAGAAAACAAGATAGGAGCCCCCAAAGCAAACCTCGACCCCCCCCACCCCCTGCGTACTCGCCGAGTCCGCCCAGACCCTTGGGCTCGAGGCTGGCTGCGAGGGTCTTTCCCTGGCCTTGCTGACCACCTGATCGTGTGACTGGCTTTGCCGTCCTCTCCCCGAGGCGCCTCAGTTTCCAGCTCGTGCTCAATGCCTCTGAACCTCTGAGCTCCCTCAGGGCTGGTGACGTGGCCCATCTTGGTATTTCTCATTACCCACCCCTCCCTGCCTGCAGCACAAGCCCCCGCCCAGCCCTGCAGAGATTTCATCCCTTTCAGTCTCTAAGGGGTGCTTGGGCCAAGTCCGCCTTCCAGCATGGCCTCCTGCTAGCCACGGGCATGGACTCTCATGGTAGTGATGTCGGTGGGTCCCACGGGTGACTTATGTACAGCGGGGAGGGGAAAGACGGTCACTTTCTCCCCACCCGCCTCTGCCACCCGGGACCCAGGGTCACTGGGTACTTGTCTCGCCTCACAGAAAGGAATTTCAGGAGTAGACAAGCAGTGAAACAAATAGATTTTATTTGGAGGATTTTTGGAGAGGGAGAGAAAGGGATAAGCAGATAAGCGGGGGAAAGGAGAGTAAGAGAGAGAGTAACGCGTCCAGAGAGAACGCGGGCTTCTCCGAGGGTGGAGAGAGCCCCTCCACACATCCCAGCATTCGACACGAAAGCATGAAAGTACACATCTCAAGAGGGGAGATACGGGCGACACATGTGCTCAGCCACGTGGACGTAAGC
Organism: Sorex fumeus; assembly: GCF_029834395.1. Classification (NCBI taxonomy): domain Eukaryota; kingdom Metazoa; phylum Chordata; class Mammalia; order Eulipotyphla; family Soricidae; genus Sorex; species Sorex fumeus. Next base: position 227,272 of record NW_026606319.1, on the reverse strand, counting down.
ACACATGGGCTCAGGCAGCATGTGCGCACCCTGCCTTTCTTCCAGGTGGCCTTTATAGGGTTTCTCCAGCCTGTCCCCACGTGAAGCTTCTTCCCCGGTAAAAGTCCGGTTGCTAAGGAGATTACGAGGGAGGTCCAAAAAGAGGAATTTCATGGGGAGGCCCATGTCCTGAGGGTCTGCGGATGGTCTTATCAGGCCTTTGCTTTCTGTGTCCACAAGGTGGGTCCTTCCTAGAATTCTTCTTCCATGAAACTGTGTTTCATTGCAAAGGGCCTTTCCCTATCTACTTTTCTACATCAGTAGCCCTGACCCTGGGGAAGGACAAGACAGTGAGTTCTGAGCCAAGCCAAGCGAGCTGCATTTCTCACCAAGGAGCCCTGAGAAATGCCCTTTTCCTCCTATAGGATTGTGGTGGCAGGGACGCGCCCTCCCCCTCCCCCGTGCACCCCACCAGCGCTGGGCGCTTTGTTGGAGAAACTTCTCTGTTGGCCAAGATGGAAGGGATTTGGGATTTGTAGACAGGACTGACAGACATAACAGAAGGACCCAGAAACCCCCGGGAGTTCCTCTCAGGACTCAGGACTCCTTAGCTGGCATTCCAGAAACACCGGCTGAAACAAACGGAATCAATTCCTAGGACACAGCAGGGGATAGTTGACCCACTTTCGCATCAAGATGTAACAAACGTCAAGTTCTGGTGACTGCTGCCTAGTGGATTAGAGGTTCTTCAATTTAAATTTCATATTGAAACACCTCAGACTTTTAAAGTCACAGACAAGAAACTACAAGAAAGTAAATCTTGGGGGCCAGAGTGATAGTACAGTGGGAAGGGCATTTGCTTTGCACATAGCCTATGTGAGGTCGACCTCCAGCATCCCATAGGGTCACTATCATTGTCACTGTCCTCCCATTGTTCATCGATTAGCTCGAGCGGGCCAAAAAAAAAAAGATAACCTTTTCTTCCCTCCCTCCCCTCCCTTTCCCTTTCTTCCCTGTTTCCTCCCTCCCTCCTTCCTATCCTTAGCCTCCCTCCTCCCTTGCTTACTTCCTTCTTCCTCACCAAGCCATGGTCTGGGCTCTGGGGTCCTCCCACCCAGCAGTACTGGGTCTTTTCAGTTTGTGGACTGATCTCAGTCTTGCCCAGTTGTGCTGCAGTTCTACCTCGGACCTGGTGTGTACTCCAGCCCTTTGTACCATCTCTCCGCCAGCCACATGAACAAGGCTTTGGAGAAAGAGCTTCGGAGTTTGGTGAGTACCAGGGGAGTCGGGCGCTGATCTTTACCTTGCTGAGGCTAAAGCGAAGCCTCCTCAGGCGAGCTTGGCCCTGTGGCGTCTGAGGCTCACGAGCGTGTCAGCTGGAAACCCCAGGGGCTGCGCAAGCCCCCGTTGGGGCAGCAAAGGTAGGTGGGCTGATCTGTCCCCGCTATGCCCTCCGCCTCTGCCTGATCAGTGACCGGCCAGCGATGCTCCCGGAGTGCCGGGCTCCTTGCTCCCCTCAGAAGCGCCTCCTGCCCCCTCAGCTCTGTCTCCCCTGCCAGCCGGGAGCACTGGGGGCTCACAGCAAGGGGAGGGAGGTGAGAGACATGCGCTGGGAAGGCCACTTTTCTGGAACCTTCCAGACACCTTCCTGGGGTGGATCAAAGTGTGTTTTCTTGTTTTCTTTTTAGGATGTTTTTTGTTTGTATTTGTTTTTTTGGTTTGTGTCTTGGGTTTTCTTGTATTCAGCTGTGCTGAGACTTTCTCCTGGCTCTGTACTCAGGGATCATTCCTGGTGGCCCTCAGGGGACCACGTGGAATGCTGGGGATTTAACCTGGGTTGAATACATACAAAGCAAAACACCTAAAGTATCTCGTTGTTTTTGTTTTCTTGGTATTTTTTTTTTGGCTTTTTGGGTCACACCTGGTGATGCTCAGAGGTTACTCCCAGCTCTGCACACAGGAATTACTCCTGGTGGAGTTTCGGGGACCCAATGGGATCTAGGGATTTAACCTGGGTCAGCCACGTGCAAGGCAAATGCTCTTCCCGCTGTCCTGTCACTCTGTCTCTGGGCCTGGGTGAGCCGGGCCTTTCTGCTGAGACAGTGCTGACTGGATCCTGTCAGGACCCGGGACTGAGCACTTAGGAGCCTTTCAGAACCTGCAGGAGGATTCCAAGGGAAGCGTCCTTGCTGGGGCAGCATGGGCCAAGCACAAGCGGCATCACATTCTATCTGTGTGTGGTCGAGAACATGTGTACACACGTGTGTCCACAGCCATGCACACACCCCAGTATACACACATGGGCTTCTGTCATGTGCAGACTCGTACATGTCCTTGGACATGCAAGCAAGTACATACATACTTGCACAACTCACTCATGTTTGCCAGGCAGATACACACTGGGCATTGATAACTAAGTTTGGGGTGGATTATTTTTGTTTTCTGGGTTTTTTGTTCTTGTTGTAGTTCTTGTTTTTTGTCTTTTTGTGTCACAGTTGGGGATGTTCAGGGGTCACTCCTGGCTCTGCACTCAGGAATTACTACTGGCGGTGCATCCCCTATGGGATGCTGGGGATCAAAGGTGGGTCAGCCTTGTGCAAGACAAACACCCTCCCCGCTGGGCGATCGCTCTGGCCCTGGGATATACATATATATATATACATATATATGTATATATATGTATATATATGTATATATATATTTTTTTTTGGTGGTGGTGGTGGGGGACTAGTGGCATGCCTGTCAGTCCTTGGAGGCGACTCCTGGCTTTGTGCTCAGGATATTCCTGTTAGTGCCGCGATTCAAGCAGGGCCAAGTGGCCTTACCCAGTGCTCTCTCCCAGCCCCCAAATGTTCACTGTGTTTATCGGGGCTCCCCCCTAACTTGGTGGTACTCCTGCTCAGGGTCTTACCGGCTGGCTGTACTCGGGCACCTGGACCCTGTGCCAGCCCTTCAGCCCCCAATATCTACTTTTGGAGTGCAAGTTCATTTTCATGAACAGCATCACAAAATGGAGTGTCTCCCATGTCGTTGATTGGAAGCTACTTTGCACCCTCCTGGTCTGAATATCTGATTCTGTTTCTCTAGAAAGAAAAGCAGAGGCTTCAGAAGAGTCAGCCTCTGTTCAGAAAAACAGGCAAGGTGGGTGCGGGCCATCGGGTGACTGTGCCGGGGCCGGGGCTCTGGGGTCCCACACTCAGGGCTCTGCCCGCTCATTTCCCGCAGCTGACTTCCTCCGGCTCTTTCCTCTTTGACTTAAAGTTCATTACCAGAGACCCGAGCAGGCCAGGCACTTGCCTTGCTCACTGCCAAGCTGGTATCCATCCCTGATACCAGCAGGCTGATCCCTGAGTGTAGAGCCAGGAGGTACCCTGGGCGTAGCATGTACGCGCACAAAGCCCCCCCCCCCCCACACACACACACATCACACACATACACATTGTTTTTTTTAATTTATTTTTTTGTTAATAATGTAGGAGTACTACTAATTATTCAGCCATTGATGAAGCTGATTTAATTGGGCATGAACTCCACATTACTTATTTTTTTAAAATTCTGTTCTGAATGTTAATTTTATTTTATTATTTTATTATTATTATATTTCCCTCCTTTTTTTGATTCATGTGAGATATAGTTACAAAGCTTTCATATTTGAGTTTCGGTCATACAATCATCAAACACCAGTCCCATCACCAGTGCACATTTTCCACCACCAAAATCCCCAGAATTCCACCAGCCCCACCCTTGTGCCAACCCTTCCCCTGCCTGTGTGGCAAGCAGACAATTTCCCCCATGCTCTCTCTCTACTTTGGTTACATTCGATATTTTGACACCAGTCCCACCAGCACTCAAACCTGCTGAAAAGGCAATGCTAGATGATTTGTTTCATATTGCTTCTTATGGCTAGAATATAATGACCAGGAATATCTGTGTCATTCTCTTCCGGGAGCTGTACTGTATAGTCTCTGGGTCTTGGCCATTGACGAGATTACGTGGTGCTGGGGGGCAGTTTGTGGGTGTGACTGCCAAGCTACTGGAAAACTGGGAATGTGGCGGGAGGAGGCCCAGTCCTGATCTGAGCAAGCTTGGAGCTCTCAGTCACGGGTTCCCGTTTACCTCCGGGCCACTGACCCTAACTGCATCTTTTGATCTCTTTTGAGATGTATGGGTCTCTGAAATAAGGCCAATAGATGAGCTTACATAGCTTATATAGCTTATATAGTGTTTTGTGGATGTGTCTCCCACATACTGAACTTTTGTCCGTTTAATTTCTTGGTAAATTTGACCCCAAGTTGTTGGGGTCTGACCAAAGGCACAGGAGCAATTTTGGGGTATCTGGAAGTCTGCAGGCACCATCAGGCTGCTGATGCAATCTCCCCGCAGGTACAGGTGAACCTGCTGGTGGCATCATAGTCCCTACATCACTGTTTGTGGTGACATGCAGGTGTGCTTGGGAAAGTGCTGTGTGACCTGGCAGGGAGCTGGCTGGATGGGAAGATTTTGGGACGCCCCCAGCCAAGACCTCGAGTTCCTCCTGGCGCCAGACCCATCGTCTCCATGCCGAAACCTCCTGGTGTTGCCCTCGGCTGGGGGCTTCTCCCGTAGAGACGCTTTATCGCCCCCGTGACCTCAGACTCCAGTGCGAGATTTGATGGAGCCTGCCAGACAGACTCTCAAATAGTCCCGATGGTGCGTGAAATATATTAAACTTCTAACTTTATCCTAACTAGAATCTATTGATAAGTTACATCGAAAAGAAGAACAGTTTAAGGCGCTGTCTTCTGAACTGGAGAAGTTGCGAGGAAATTGAACAGGTAAGAGATGATCTCTGGGTGTCGTGCAGGGGCACCCCGGGCGTGAGGCGCCTCCCTGATGACGCTCCCGCGCCCCCTCCTCAGCCTCCCGGCCTCACTCAGGGAGCCCCCACAACAGGTCCCAGTCCCCCTCCCGCCCGCCCCCCCTATCAGTTCCTGGGGCCCTGTGACACTCCGGCCACCGTGGCCCTGGGACGACTGTCAAATGCTGCCCAAGGTCCCCCCTGAGGGCCATCTATGAGGCGCCTTATACGGTCGGACCACCCATCCTGGCCCCATCCGTTGCTTGCTGCCTGCGTTTCTTCCCCGTCTTGTGAGTTGTCCTTGGTTTCACTGGCTGCTGCCCGGTTCGAGCAGTTTGCAGGGGCCAGAGAGTGAAACGTCCTCGGAGGGAGGCCTGGGACAGAAGCGCAGGGGACGCTCAGTTGCTTAAGACACCCCAACGCTGTTCTCCCCCCCACCCTCCCTGCATCTCTCCCTGTCTTTCTCTCTCCCTCTGTCCCTCTCTCTCCTTCCCTCCCTCCCTCCCTCCCTCCCTCCCTCCTTCCCTCCCTCCCTCCCTCCCCCCTTCTTCTCCTCCCCTCCCCTCAGATATGGAGGCCAAATTCAAAGAGAGAGATGTGCGAGAAGAGCAGTTGATGAAGGCAAAGGCCAAGTTGTAAAACGACATCGCAGACATCATGAAAATGTCCGGGGAAAACTCGTCACAGCTGACGAGAATGAATGATGAACTACGCCTGCAGGAGAGGTGGGTGTGTCGGGCTGCTTTTCCGGAACGTTCTGTGGTGTCGCCTGCAGCCGCGAGTCACCCTCCCGGAATTCTGTCTCAGGCCCTCTCCGAGATCTCTGAGGCTCCTTCAGGGACCCTCAAGTCAGCTGCTCAATCGGAAAGCCGCAGCGTCACCCACTTTTTTGTGTGATTTGTGAAGAAAAGGTGGTGGGTTGCTTGTGGCACGGCCTGTCCCAGGCAGCGGAAATAGTCCCCATCCGAGGAAGGACAGCTGACCCGTGTCACACGGAGAGAAGTTTCTCTGTTTTGTCTTAGGGCCCCTCCCAGGGGTGCTCAGGGGTCACTCCTGGCACAGCTGCCGGGTCATAATGGGGTGCTGGGGTGGAACCCAGGTCGGTCACTCACGGCAGGCTCCCCCTCTGCCGCTTCCAGCCCTTGTCTTCTTCCCTCTGCATAGCTGCCGGATAAAGAACGAGTGTTTCAAGACAAACCTTTTGCGGGCATGTTTAGAACTATTCGGTTTTATTATTTAGTGGGGGGGTGTTATACCCGAAGATGCTCAGGGCTTCCTCCTGGCTCTTCACTCAGGAATTACTCCTGGCGGTGCTCGGGGGACCCAGTGGGATGCTGGGAATCCAACCTGGGTCTGCCACATGCGAGGCAAACGCCCTCCCCACTGTGCTATCGCTCCAGCCCCACCATTCAGCTTTGATTCTTGCACTTTTAAGTCTTAGCCGAGTGGCCAGCCTGCCCCAGCTGGGCACGGCGTCGGAGTTTCCTGCAGAGAGTGCCGGTATCTGAGGGCCATCCTGGGATCCCCCAGCAGAGCTTGCCTCCTGGGTTCGGTACCCTTTTGATCCAACTGTACGTAAATCTTCCAGGGAGCTGTCAGAAATAATTTCAGATGGCTTTTCAAAAATAAAATTGGCTGACAGTAGAATGGTAGTGCTGCCTTGTACTCGGCCAACCCGGGATTGATCCCCAGCACCCCATATGGTCCTCCGGCCCTGCCAGCAGTGACCCCTGAGCACAGAACCCTGAGCGAGACCCGAACACCACCAGGTGTGGGGCCCCCATCCCCAAAATAGGCAGGTCGGTATGTTGACCCTGTGAAGCTAACTGTGTTTGAGCCTCTCCGTCCTGCGTGTGTGTGTGTGTGTGTGTGTGCGTGCGTGCGCGTGTGCGCAGGTAAGACTACTCTGAGATTTTCATTTCTGGTATTTAGGCCACATTACGTGCTTGGCTTGCTTGTGCCTGCTTGATCTCATTCTTGTTTCCATTCTTCTCGCTTTTTGTTTCTGTAGTCATTAACTTACCTAATAACATCAGAGGAAATTGAGCTGATGTCGGAGGATCGCAGGGCCCTGAGGTCAGAGAATCAATTGCTGGTGAAGGAGAAGCTCTCTCTGAAGTCAGAGAGAGGGTCGTTGCTATTGAAGCTCACAGAAGCGGAGGCCAAAAACTCTTCGCTGCGGGAAGAGCAGAGGAAGCTCTGGCTGTTGAACCAAGCGATTCTCTTCGATAAAGAGAAGGTCATCGAGGCCAGGCGGGCCGCAGGGAAGCTCTGGCAGGAGGAGCGGCTCGGCCGAGAAGCCCTCGAGGCGGAGAAAGAGAAAATGCTGGAAGAGGGCAGGGCGGTACAGGAGGAGCTCCAGAGGGTGCGCGGAGAACGATTCACTACAGGTCGCCAAGGTGGGGCTGCAGGCCCTGGTGGAGGAGCTGCAGATGAGCAAGAGCGGCCTGGTGGCCAAGTGTAAGAAGGGCCTGGAGGAGAGGGGTCAGAAATGTGCACAAAGAAATATACACAGATACATATATACACACAGACACACTCACACATGTACATAGACACATGAAGATACACAAACAGACATTTACACAACCGCAGACAGATACATACACAGATATAGACTCTGATCTACCTGTGCACACGAAGACGTACAGATGTACAGACAGGCTCACACATGCACATATAGACACACATATACACACAAATATACACAGAGATAGATACACAAACATACACAGGACACATCTAGTGCAACACAAAGACACAAACAGGCGTATACACATGCACACAGGCATAAAGACATATATACACACAGACATATACACACAGTGACATACACAGACACACAACACAATCAAACATGTACACAGATACAAAGAGACACATAATATATACATAACATGCGCAGACACAATCACACATAGACACACATAAATGTATACACAGACATACAACCTATGCCCAAACAGACACGAATAGACATAAGGTAGACACAATTGGTTATAGGCACAGACACAGTCACATACAGACACGCTCACACACAGAGACACAGACATCCTCAGACACACCCGGAGCACGCGTGCACACAAAGAGACACAGACATGCACACACAGACACGTACATACACTTACACCGACATAAATACAGAATCTCAGACACTCAGACACACACATCAACACACATACTTCTAGACATTCAAAGTTACAAATGCACAAGTGCACACAGACACACACACAGACTCATACACTTATGTACACAGACACACAAACAGGTAGTCACACAGACATATACACAGAAAAACATTCCCCACACACATCCAGAGACACAGACTTCCACGTAAAATACATGAGCACAGAGAAACAATACAGACATATATAGAAACACACACAGTGCACACACACATGCTCACCTAGACATACACAGACATAAACAGACACACACAGATAGACAAATACAGTCACACACAGTATATACACAACGCAGATACGCACACACACACAAATACACACAGACATACACTGGCACAAACATAGACACATTCACAGAGACACACAGACATACACAGGCACAAACATAGACACATTCACAGTCACACACAGACACACCCACACATGCACAGACACAACAAAGATGTCTACATAAAGTCACACACATGCGCATATACAGAGAGACATAGACACAGACACAGAGAAACAGATACATAACACAGACATATGCGGATGTATGTGCACACTGACGTACAGAGACACAGACATATACACTGACACACAGACAGAGCTAACCATAGAAACCATAGAAACATAGGCACACACACTGACATTTACACAGGCACACACATACAAAGACGTACAGACGTACACAAAGGAACACAGACACAGATATTTATATGAACACAGAGACACATGCAGATACACACATATATTTATACACACTTATACATTCATTCAGCGACACAAACTGCCCACATCGACAGTACACCCATATGCACAGACATGTAGTTAGACACACAAAAGTAAGACATATTCACAGACAACACACACACACAGGGACACTCACTTATATAAACAGAGACACATAGGCAAGCAGATATATACATAGACACATAGACATGATCACAGACACACAGAGATATACACAAATGCATATACAGGTGCACAAAGAGAGACTCAGACATATACAAAGAGGCATCCACAAGGACACAAGACACATACAAACATAAAGACACGCACATATACACACATATATAAACACAGATATATACAAAGACACAACGCATGAGCACATAAACATACACAGAAATGTACACACAGACACACAAAGACATACACACAGACACTAGCACACAAAAGACATATATGGGCACATGCTCAGACACACATTCACACAGACATAAATACACAGATATATACCCACAGATACACACATGCTCATATACACAACACAGACACAGGCATATACACACATGTGGACACACATGCACACAGAAGATAAAACATACAGAAACACAGTATATACACAGACACAAAGATGTATACACACAAACATACAACACAGACACACAACACATATATGCATAAAGACAAATATATATAGACACAAACACATGCACACACAGATATACACAGAGACACATAAATACATCTGCACACACAGAACACAGACACATACACTGGATACTCACATATGGTCAGACACACATGCATACACAGAATCACACATATTCACAATCAGATATATAAAGGTGGACACATGCACAACAGAGACACAAATATACGCAGACATACTCTTGCACACAATTCAAACGAATATACATACAGATTTGCACACAGAAATACACACTGAGATATATACACAGGTACACACCCACATACACACAAGAGACACACAGAAACATATACGGAAAAACACATGCACATACAGACACAGTAATATATACAGAGACACACAAACAGATATGGACATACAATGCACACACCGAGACATATAGATATGCAGACACACACAGACGTATACACAGACAGAACCATCTACACAGAGACATATACAAGTACCCACACAAACATTTACTCATAAATACACCCACATTTATACACAAGACACAAAACAGTCATAGAGACATAGATACACATAGATACACAGACATACAGACACACCAACATATAAACCGACACACAAATATGTACACACAAAGACAACAGAGACACAAACAGATACACAGACACAGGTATGTCCAAAGACACACACATTCACACAGAGACATATAAATAGATATATACACAGACACACACAAACCAATATGCACTCACACAGGACATATACACAGACTCACACAAACATGGACACACTAACGTGCAAATAGACTCCCACAAACATACAGACCCACATAAGGCATATACACTGAACAACACATGTACTCTCAAATACACACACATGTGCAACACAACATAGGCATATATACACAGAGACATACATAGACACAAGCATGCACCACAGAGACACAGACATATATAAACATACATGTACACACAAATACACATATGCACACCCGCAACACAGACATACAAACACAGAGATACACACAGACACACACGTGCACAGAGATACACATAGAGACATAGAGATGCACACAGACATACAGATATACTAAACACATAAACACACAGACACATAGGCATATACACTCAGACATGCACACATGATATACACATTCACACAGATACATACACATGCACATACACAGAGACACACAGATACACAAACATGTACCCACATGAACACACAGACACAGCAGACATATACAAAGACACATACCCATGCATATACACAGAAACACAGTCATATACACAAAAACACTCAGAAACACTGATGCACACACTCATATTCAGAGACACATGTGAACGCACAGACCTATATACAAACACAGGCACACAGAGAGGCACACATAAACACAGAGACACACATAAACACATGCATACAGTTACACCAAAACACACAGGCTTATATACAAATGCACATGCACAGAAATGCAACATGTGTACACAAACACATGGGAACGTTTCCAGAAACACACATGAACACATAGACATATACACAGACACATTCGCACACACAGGTATACAAAGACAGACATATATACATACGAACTCATATGCACACATAGAAACACAGACATATCCACAGAAATATAGACACATGCACCCACAGATATATACACAGACACACAAATATACACACATACGTAAACAGACATGCTTACACACAAATACAAAGTCACACAGAAGCACACAATTAAACCTACACATACAGACATATACACAGACACATTTGCTCACACACAGAAATATGTAGACAGGAACACACACATCCACACACAGAGACATATGCAGTCACATACATATGCACAGTCACACACAGACACACAAATGCGCACACAGAAACACAAAAGATGTATTCACAGACACAAAATTATAAATATATCAACATCCAGAGACACACATAGGTGCACACATAGATACACATACAGACATATACACAGATGAACACACATGCAGACACACAGAGACATGCACACAAACACAGACATATTTACAGACATAGAGACACCCATGCACACATAGACATACACATGACAGTTACACACATATCCATACACCAAAATACGTATACACTGACATATACAATAGATACACATGCTCACAGACACCCAAATATATAGACACTCACAGAGGTAGACACACATGCACACACAATGACACAGACATATATACAGCATGCACAGGTAGATACAATGTACACAGAGACAGATGCACAAACACACAGATATACACCTGCATATACACAAACGCATACACATAGATACATATACACTGACATATACACAGACACATTCATATAGAAACATAGAAAAACACACACAGAAACACAGGCATGTAAGCATGCACACACAAAAGGAATATACACACACGTAGATGCTCATAGACATACATAGACACCTCCACACACAGAAATACACAGATATTTATACACATAGAAACACAGACATATACATGTAAACACACAAAAACATGCACACACAGATGCAAGAAAAATATGCACACAGAGACAGACATGTACACAGAAACACATGTGAACACACATACTCAGATATATATACACAGACACTCAGAAACACACATATATACAAGACACACACACATACACAAATACAGACATTCACAGTCAACACAGATATATACCTGTATACAAAATACAAACATGTGTCCAGCACAGACATATGCAGACAGTATACACAGGTAAACACAAACATACATCTATAAGTATACACAGAGATAACAGACATATACCACACATAGACATATCAACACAGAGACACAGATAGATACACGGAGACACAGACACAAAATTGCAAGCACAGCCATATACACAGACACACAGACATATTTATAGCCACACACAGAAAAATGACCATAGAGACAGGTGTGTACACACAGACACATACACTGACACATATGCACACAGACACAAACATATGCACACAGAGACATACATATACACAGACATGAACATGCAGACACAGACTTACACAAACTGAGAGTCACACAGTCAGACACAGAAACATTTCAACATGTAGACCCACAGACAATACAGAGACATGTGGGCACACACAGTCACACAGAAAAATATACACACAGACACACAGAAACACACAGACATATATACTGACACATGCACACAGAGACACAGATATAGAGAGACACCATCAAAATGCGCACTAACATATACTGACACATAGAGCCACAGATATATAAATAGGCATAATCACAAGACATACTGAGATAAACACACACAATAACACACTCATACACCACACATATCCACACACACAGTCATTTACAGACACAGGGACATATGCGCATACACAAACGTACACAGACACACAGAGAAACAAACATACATTGACACATTCTCACAGACACATGAACACACACAGAAATATAGACAGACATAAAAGACACACAGCCACATGCACAGAGTGACAACTGATATATAGACACACAGCCAAATGCATAGTGACACTGACACACATGTCTAACACAGACATACACAGACACACAGATACCACACAAACAACACATCATATATCTTTATTCCTTGACTGGAAACACGGATAAGGCCCAAGGTCTTTGCCGCCCCCCCCCGTTCTTATTTTATTATTTTCCCTAGATTTTTATGGAAATCTGGGGGGTGGAGAGAGGGTAGAGAAACATAACATCTGCTGAGATCACAATTCCAGATGCCAAAACAAGGAATATCTGCAGAGATTCGAATTCCCGAGGATCCCCATGGAATGCATCCCAGTTTGCCAACAGCACCAGGGTCGGTGGGGGCCGCTGTCCTAAACCTTCACGTTACTGTCTCGATAGCAACGTCCATGCTTTAGCAGATTTGAAACAGCGGCCCCTGATCTCGAGGCCTGGCCGGGGCAAGGCTGCATCTATATCATCGATTTAACCCTCTCCCAGCGGTGCTGCTCCATGCAACCCTGCAAACTGCCCATCTGCAGCAATCCTGAACTCATTCCATTGTGCACACGTGCACACACAAACACACACACAAAGACACACCCCCCTCCCCACGGCGCTTCACCATGCAATCCTGCAAACTGCCATCTCGGGACAATCCCGAACCCTTTCCATTGTGCACACACACACACACACACACACACGCACACACACCATTCCTGAACTCTTTCCATTGTGCATATACACACACACACATACAAACACACACCTCTCTGGGGCTCTGTACCATGCAAACCTGCAAACGGCCATTCTGCAACAGTCTTGAAATCTTTCCATTCCGCATACATGCACACACACACACCCCAATCCTGAACTCTTCCCATTGTGGACATGTGTACAAACACACATACACCCCTCTCCCCAGGGTGCTTCACCATGCAGTCCTGCAAGCCACCATCCTGCCACAATACTGATCTCTTTACACACACACACACACACACACACACACACACACACACGCCCCACTGGGTGCCAGTGTGTCGCTGTAGCCGCGCGCCCAGAGCAGGCGGCTGCGGCTCCCCGGGGTGCAGGGGCCACGGGCCCATCTGCAGAGCCCCGGGTAGGGGCGGAACCTTTGGGGCGTGCGCCCTAAGCCCCCGGCCGGGTCGCCGACTCGCGGGCCGGGCTGACACGTTTAAGGGAACCGGGGCCGGGGCGCTGCGGCCGGGGCTGCCGTGGCCGCCTTCCCGCGACCGCCCGGAGGCCGCGCTTTAAGCCCTGCCCTGGGGGCCGAGTCCCTTTCCGCGCCAACACGCCCTGGCTTCCAGCGCAGGGGCCCGGCCGCCACTCAAGCGCGCCCCGCCCGTCGCAGCCCCCGCCGGCACGGCCCGCCTCTCCCGCGCTCCGCCCGGCCAATAGGAGCGCGGATCGCTTCCGTGCCCCGCCCCCTTGCGGCCGGCCTCCGTGCGCGCGCGGAAGGCGGGGCCGGGACGACCCTCCGCGAGGCCCCGCCTCCCCGCGCCGCGCGCCTCCTCGGATAGGTCCAGAAGGGAAAAGGGGTGGCGACGGGGGCGTGGCAGGAGGGGCCGGCCCGCGAGACTTTGTGTTGGGTTCACGCTGCCTGGCAGTCCTCGAGGGGAAGAGCGGTGGGTCCCTGTCGCAGTTGCGAAGTCGTTGCAACTGGCAGCCACAGCCCGCTGGCGAAGTCGTTGGGGGCTGGCTGCTGGACCGAGCGTACCCACGCCCCCTGGCACACGGGTGATTGAAAAGGGACCAGCCGGCGCTTTGTCCTAGACTCGCCCCAGCCCTCATGTGTATCCGGGAGCCAAAGGGCTGCCTTTCGGTCGCCCCTCAGCGAGCCGGCTGAGCCCCGCCTGTGCCTCGCCCGGGAAGTGGTTGCCCCCGCTGCCCCTGAACCCGGGAATGATCCCCTGCGGCCGGCTTTCGCATTGGCCCTGGCAGTGGGCGAAATGCTGAGCGCCTGCGCCCCCTGCCGGAGTGTGAGCGCGCCCCGCCGGCCGGCTGCTGGCGCGGTGCCTCTGCGGCTGTCAGCTTGGCCCGGGCCCAGGTCCTGCCCCGTGCCTGTGACGTCGGAGCCCGGGAGGCGGGCGGGAGCGGGGCGGGATGCCCCCGGGAGGCCGCCCAGCAGCATCCCCGCCTCCCTGCATTCCTGCATCCCTGTATCCCTGTATCCCCGGATCCCTGCATCCCACCCCGGGCGCTAGCCCACGCAGGTCCCAAGCAGAGCCGAAAGCGCAGTGCACAACTGAGGTCAAAAGGCGTAGAGGAAAACGAGAGGGGCTGGTCGATTCTGTTTAATTCTACCTGGAAACGAGGAGGGGCGTTTGAATCTACTTTATTCTATTCAGTAGGGTTACTTTTTTGATGTCAAGATGGGGTAGAGGCATCATTCTACTGGCTCTTAGCATTTTCTGAGCATTACCGTTTGCCAGTTCTTAAAGTCTGGTTGGAATAAGCCAGAGGGACCCATTTCTCACTGTGCCTAGGGCGGCAGTGAGGCAGATGAGGCAGGACAGAGGGTCCCAGCTTTCCAGTATTTTCATGAATGGAAATTGGGAGTCCTCAGGATGCTCAGACTCATTGTTGGAAAGCAGAGAGCCTCAGTTTATCAGCCTAGTAGCTAATAGGCTCGTGTATTAGAGATTAGGAAGAGGAAAAAAGAGAGGAAGGAACTGCTCTGGTGATGAGTTGTGTGGTGTTGGAATTATGTGCATATGTCCACATTATTCATAGTATGGTAAACCACAGAATTTCAATTAAACAGTTTTAAAGTAAAGCATAAGTACCAAAGGAAAAAAAGTATCTAAGAAAACAAAAGAAAGTCTGCAAGTGGGAAGGAATGTAGGGAAACCACTCTTTGTTTTACAGGGGCTGCAGACTTTCAGGGTAAGCAGGGTTTGCTGCAGACCCTTTCAAATGGAAAGTGGGTTCTTGGCAGGTGCCTGTCTGGCTATTTGCCCTAGGTATTGCCCATTTTCTCAGCCCTCCATGAGCCCAAACTCTAGGGCAGAATATTTGCACGGACAGTGGCTAACTCCCTGTTGATCTGAAAAAGGCCCGGAATTTTGCTGGAAGCCAAAACTGTAGGATGAGCCTGCCCAACCATGGGCCTTCTCCCTGAGGCGGGAGCAGAAACGGAGGCTCTCTCAGCAGCTCTGCGTGGGGAGGGAAACTGAGGATCTTGGTGGAGGGAAGGTCGTTCTGGTGGTGCTGGAACAAATGTATAATGAACAACTTGGCAAATCAGGGTGTTTTTCATAGAAAACTATTTTTAAAAAGTATGTGGGGCAGAGATAGCTAAAATACAGCCATTCGCAGCCGAAACTGAGGCTTCCTCTTGCACTCACTCAACCCGGGGTCCTTTCCTTCATGTTCCAGGTGCTGGGTCCCCCATGGCGTGCACAAATCCTGGAAGACAGAAGGAGCGAAGACCGGGCCAGTGCGGGTCCTGGCCTCAGGCAGAGTCTCCCTGTCTACCTGCTGGTGAGTGACGGCCCCCACCAGATTCCCTTCTCAGGGCACTTTCTGGAAGCCCTCCAGTTTTAAAGTTTCTTTTGACTTTGGGGGCTGTGTGTCAGAGGTTTACTCCTGGGTCTGTGCTCAGGGTATTCCATCAGGAAATCCATATGCAAAAGCAGTACAGGGGGAGATTAACCCCAAGCAGAAGGGGATGCGCCCTGCCCTGTCACAGCAGCTGTTTGCTGGACTGGGAGTGGCGGCCTGGGCCAGGAGGCTTGCTTCACTAACGCTGCTCTCTGTGGCTTCCAGAAGCTGCTGGCTTCCTTGCTTCAGCCTGCCAGGCACCAGGATCTGGGCTCGGTGGCCTCCAGCACCATCCTGAGATTCATCATGGGGAAAGGCCAGGTGAACACCACGTGGGGACCTTGGCTGGGACTCTGGCCAGGTGAGTACACCGGCGATCACCACATGGAGCAGGGACTCGGAAAGTCAGCACCTGCTCTGCACACGGTCCATGCTAAGGCCAAGTAATGTAGACATACGTATATGTGTGTATATATGTGTATGAATATATATGCAAAACCAAAGAAGAGTGTTTGTTACCTGCTTGCCTATTTCATTCCTAACAGAGCCTGAATCAACCTAGCCAGACTGACATCTCAAGGTAGGTCCTCTTCGGCGTGAAAATAGTTTACTAGGTGGCACAAAGCTTTGGGTGATTCTTAATATCTTAAATGTGTTGGAACTTTAATTTGCTAAGATAAGAACACTAAATGGTTTGAGTTAGAACCGCAGTAAAATAGAACATCTCTCCTGGCTGTGGAGGAAAAATAGATCTACATGAGATCCAATTCCTAAAACGGTACTTATTTGGCACATATAGAAACACAGGCACACGAACACGTACACTGATATACACATGAACACACAGAGACATACACATTGACAGAGAAGACATACAACACAGGCATACAGACACAGACATATAGAGAAAAGTATATACACATGCACACACATGGACACAGGCACACACAGACTTATAGACAGATGCAGTCTTACCAAACACATACACAGAGACATACCTACAGACATATACAAACACACAAAGACATACACAAAATAGACACATGCACACACACAAAAGATACTTCGGTGGACACCCATGTATACAGACACAGGCTACATGTGTATAGATGCACAGACATGTATATATGTGCACACAGATATAGAAGTGTATACATATACAGATGTAGACATATATACTTAGACACATAGACACAACCACGCAATCCTAAACAGACATATACACAAGACACAGACATGTAGACAGACACACAGACATTTATACATGCATGCAGACAGACATTCACGGAGGGACATATACAGAGACACAACAGACACACACATACAGACACACAGTCACATGCACACACAAATACAAATAGACATAGACAGACACATGCACACACAAACATAACATAGAGACATATACAAAAACACGTAGATGCAGACCTCTGACAACAGATAATATATACACTGATACACAGACACACACACAGATATATGCAGATATACAACATGAACACAGACATAAATACAGACGTGCATAGACTCAAGTGTACACACAAACCCTCAGACATATGCAAACATAGAGATATACACAGATACACACAGATGCGCTTATATTTACACAGATACACGCCAAGACATTTACATAGACACACAAATGCATACAGACAATAGGCATATAAGCACTTAGACACACAGAGACAAGGTCAGACTTACACACCGACATGCAGAGATGCATGCATGGACACAGACAAAGATATAGACACAGACATACAAAGACACACCACAGATACAGGACACATGCATACAGACACATACGGTAGGACACAGACATATATACAGACAAAACAGACATATATATGCAGTCACACAGACATGCACTCATGTACACAGAGACACATGCAATGCCACACACAGATACATACATATGTACATATATAGACATGTACACAGACTCATGCACACACACATACATATGTCTACAGCGCCACAGATACACAAACATACAAATACAGACATATACACAGCAACACACAGATACAGATCCACACACACTGACATACACAGACACAGATGCATACACACAGAGAGACCTGTACAGAACCATACATATGCCAAAACATGCAAGCATACACAGACACAGACATAGACACACAACGAGACATACAGATACACAGACATGCACAGACACACGCACAGTACACAGAGATATACCCACATCCATATGCATGAACACACAGATGCATACAGACTCACAGACATATACATAGGCACACAACCACACGTACACATAGAGACACAGCCACGTACATATGTACAAACACATGGACACATAGACACATAAATATAGACACAGGCACACCCATTGCATACACAGATACATAGGCACATACCCAAAGCAAACACATCATCACACATAGGCAGAGTTACACACACAGACTCATAAAGAGCCGTACATACAGAGACATACACAAATATACAGAGACACACACAGACTCAGACAAGTATACACACACTGAGATACATACAGAGACGCATGCACGTATGCAGAGAAACACTCATGTTCACACACCAACACACAAATTTACACACAGACTATGGACACACAGATACAGAGAGAATTAAGCAAACACACAGACACGTGCACAATCGAGAAATACATACGCACACAGATTATACACAGAAACACACATACCAAGACATATATACAGACATATACACATATGCACACATAGCCACACAGCCACACACAGACACACTGAAGACATACAAACACATGCTTGCCCATGGAGACACAAACATATATATTCACACACATAGATATAGACACATGCTCACGCAGTCAGACATATACAAACACACAGACGCAAACAGATACACGTGCATATACACAGGCACTCAGAGGCATATGCAAACACACAGAGACACGCACAGGCATGTACACAGACACACAGATAGATACAGCCATACACCGACATACAATGCACACAAGCAGACAGACATACACATAGACACCCACAGACATATAAACAGGAACACACAGATACATGCACACAGACAACAACCATATGCACACATGGAGACATTCACAGACCGACATATATGGCATGTATGCACAGACAGACATGAAGACACACGCAGACATATTCAGACACACACACTTGCGCGCACACAGATATAGACACCAACACACACCTACGTGCACACACTGCGAGACATATAGGCATATATACAGACAGACACACATGCACACACAAGGCATACAGACTCAGACACAGACATACAAACACAGACAGTAGTTATCCACTTACCTGTGTAAACAGACACACATGCACACCCAGACATATACACAGACACATGCATACATAGAGATGTGCACACAGACATACACATACATACAGACAGATGTATAGACAGATACAGGCACACAGAAACACACACGCACACAACACAGACATGTACATATGCTCAGCCACACACAGAGACACAGACATATACACAGACGCACATGAAGAGTCTCATACTCAGACACACAGATCTATAAACAGACACACACATGCACAGACACATACGGAGATGCAGAGAGATGTGCACAAACATACAGATACACATGTTTACAAAGACAGCAGACATACATAAGCACAGTCAATAGACATATACACACAGGGTCACACACATGCGCACACACTGAGACACAGAAATAGAGACACAGACTCACACATAGATACACAGATTTATACATAGATTCAAAGACATATACAGAGACATATTCATGCACACACACAGACACAAAAGACATAGCCACAGTGAGAAATCTAGAGATACATAGACACACAGACATATAGGTAGACACACAAAGACACACAAACATATATACACAGGCAAACCAATGCACACACAGATACAGGCATATACCAAGACACATACAGAATCACAGGGAGATACAGACACAGACTCACACAGACATATACACAGACACAAAGACACAGAAAAATATAGAGATACAATGATACAGAGACACAGGCTTCTACACAGATACACACAACACACACACAAGCACACAGACATATACAGAAACACACAGAATTGGCATACAGACTCACACACACACATACAGAGACACCGATTATGCACAGAACACAGACACACATTGACAGACCGATATAGACACAGAGAGATATACACAGACATACGCAGACACATAGATGCACATACATGCACACATATACACACATATAATCACAGGCATATACAGGCGCACACACAGAAACAATCACAGACACAGAGATACAGACATATAGTGAGAGATATATGCATAGACATACACACATTCATATACACAGACACACAAACATGCAGATATGCAAACATAGACATAAACACAGGCACAGACACACATAAAGAGAAACAGATGTTTACAATATATAGAAGCACACGACATGCAGATACACACACATACACATATATATACACAGACACACAAATGCACAAAAACACAGACAGATGCACACACTGACACACGTACACACACATACAGATATAGACACAGAGATGCAGAGACGTATACACCCAGACACATACACAACAGAGAAGTGCACACATGTACACACAAATATACACGTATTTACATAAGCACATAGACATATACTTGTTGAAATGTGCACACACTGACATGCACAGACACACATGCATACACACAGATACATATAAACATACACACAAGGGCACACAGACATATTCAGACACACACACATGCAGACACAGACACAGTGACGTATAGATATACACAGAGAAGCACACATGCACATATTTTTATGCACACACAAAGATATACACAAAGACAGTCAGGCACACTCAGAGACATATACACAGCACAGACAGAGACCTAGACATACACTAAGAAACACAGAGAAGAGATACAGATATATACAGAGACTCGTACCCAATGCACACACAACATAATAACACAAACATAGACACAGATACACACACGTGCACATAGATTCACAGAACAGAGAGAAAGACACATATTTGGAAGAAACATACACAACAGACATGTACACAGGCACACTCTGACAGAGATATATACAAAGACACACAAACATGCATACACGGACAGAAAGATATGCATGCATACACAGAACAGACATACAGACACACAAATGCACATGCAGACACACATATACACATATACACAGACGCACAGTTCAGGATACACACACTTACCCAGACATGTACAGACACAGACACACACCTAAACACAGAGACACACAGACATAGACAAAGAAACACACATATCCACAGACACATACATGATCATAGACAGACACACAGACACACACCTGCACACCTGGACAAAAATAGACATGCACAAACACACAACCAATACCACACATGCAGACTTATACAGAGACACATGCACACTCTTGAACACACACATAGGCACAGACACACAGAGAAATGTTCACATAGAATACACAATGTACACACAAACATATACCCGGGCACACGGAGAAATGTCGACACAGGGGACACAATGTACACACAAACATATACACAGAAACAAAGACACACATGCATATACACAAGCACACAAAAACTCATGTACATATGCACAGGTGCACGGACGTAAACACAGATATTAAGACAAACATAGCATAAAGATAGACACACCGGCACATACAGACCTGTATCCCAACACACTGTCACATGCAGACACAGACACGCACACTGGCATATTCACAGACACAGATTGCTACACACAGGTATATACACAGACGTACACATATGCAAACACATAGACCTAGACACACGCACACAAAGATATAAACAAACACATGCACACAGTCACAGGAAAAAATATACACACACAGATCCACCTGCACACAGAGATATATCGACACAGATGTATACACAAAAACCCACACACACAGAAACATGAACACATATGCCCACAAAGACTGACACATACCGACACACAATCATATACACAGGCACATGCATGTGCATACACACAGAGACACAGACACACACATGAACACAGATGTAGGCATACCCAAATAGCACACTTACACACATAGAAACAGACTGAGTCTCACTTGCACACACACAGACACACAAACATATGTATACACAGACACACAGGCACACATATGCACCTACATAGACATAAAGACATATACTCAGATGAACACAGACACACAGACATACAGACACGGAGACATTTACACATACACAGAGACGTACACACAGACATAAATACAGACACTCATAGGCAGACACAGAGAGGGAGACATACACAAGAATGAAAATACAGACACAGATATACACAAATGTACAGACACTCATCCACAAGCCAAAACAGACACATGCACAAACACAGATATACAGATGCACACACAGACACACATGGACATATATACAAATGCAAATACAGACAGACAGACATATGCACAGACTCAAACACTGTTCACATGCAGGCACACAGACACACGTGTGCACAGACACATGCACACATATATAACAGACATAGACAAACACCCACAAGCAAGTACACAGACACAGACATATAGACATACACAAAAATATGCACAGACACGTATACAAACAAAGAAGTGGAGGTACAAACGGACATATATAGAGACACACAGACATATACACATACTTATATACACAGATATACAAACACACATACACACATAAACGTACAGACACACATGCACACAAATACACTTGCATGTGCATACATACCCACAGACATATAAATATACGCGGACACATGTGTCAACACACGTGCGCACACAGACACACAGATATATTGGCACACACAGGCATACACACATGCACATAGAGACAGAATCGTATACACAGAGACACACAGATAAATGCAAACAGACACGTAAACACAGACACTTAAACACATAGACGTATACACACTGACGCACAGAGATACACACAGATATATGCACAGACACAAATCACATACACATAAATGGAGACAGGCGACGACATGCACAGACACATATACACACAAATAGCAACACACACACGCACACACTGCCACACAAATACATATACAGAGACACATAGACGTATACACAGTGACGCACAGAGATACACACAGATATATGCACAGACACAAATCACATACACATAAATGGAGACATACAAAGACATGCAGAGACACACATACACACAGAAATACATGCACACACTGAGAAACACACAAACACAGGTGCACACACAGAGGTACACTGGCATATGGAGAGACGCATATAGACATACACATATAGTAAACATACGAACACAGGCAAACATACACTCAGACATGCACATATCATGCACATAGACATATACCGAGAACACACAGACAGCAAACATACAAAGACACATACATAGGTAGACACACAGACACACAGAGACATACACAGATAGTCACGCACATGCACACACAGACACTAAATATATATACACAAACACACATACATAGAGACATGGACTGTATTCACAGAGATACAACAGTCACAAACCCCTATGCACACAGACAGACTTGAACGACATATACACATGTGCACACAGAAATATACACAGATACATATATACACACAGACACACTCACACATGTACACAGACACACGAAGATACACAAACAGAGATTTACACAAATGCAGACAGATACATACACAGATATAGACTCTGATCTACCTGTGCACACGAAGGCATACAGATGTACAGACAGGCTCACACATGCACATATAGACACACATATACACACAAATATACACAGAGATAGATACACAAGCATACACAGGACACATCTAGTGCAACACAAAGACACAAACAGGCGTATACACATGCACACAGGCATAAAGACATATATACACACAGACATATACACACAGTGACATAAACAGACACACAACACAATCAAACATGTACACAGATACAAAGAGACACATAATATATACATAACACGTGCAGACACAATCACACATAGACACACATAAATGTATACACAGACATACAACCTATGCCCAAACAGACACGAACAGACATAAGGTAGACACAATCGGTTATAGACACAGACACAGTCACATACAGACACGCTCACACACAGAGACACAGACATCCTCAGACACACCCGGAGCATGCGTGCACACAAAGAGACACAGACATGCACACACAGACACGTACATACACTTACACCGACATAAATACAGAATCTCAGACACTCAGACACACACATCAACACACATACTTCTAGAGATTCAAAGTTACAAATACACAAGTGCACACAGACACACACACAGTCTCATACACTTATGTACACAGACACACAAACAGGTAGTCACACAGACATATGCACAGAAAAACATTCCCCACACACGTCCAGAGACACAGACTTCCACGTAAAATACATGAGCACAGAGAAACAATACAGACATATATAGAAACACACACAGTGCACACACACATGCTCACCTAGACATACACAGACATAAACAGACACACACAGATAGACAAATGCACACAGTCACACATAGTATATACACAACGCAGATACGCACACACACAAATACACACAGACATACACTGGCACAACATAGACACATTCACGGAGACACACAGACATACACAGGCACAAGCATATACACATTCACAGTCACACACAGACACACCCACACACACAGACACAACAAAGATGTCTACATAAACTCACACACATGCGCATATACAGAGAGACATAGACACAGACACAGAGAAACAGATATATAACATAGACATATGCGGACGTATGTGCACACTGACATACAGAGACACAAACATACACAGACACATAGGAGCAGAGACACATGAACCCATAGACATTTAGATAGACACACAGAGACACATGATGCACATACAGACTTACACACAGAAACACACCCATGTGTGCACACACACAGCTGTACAATCCCACACCCAATGAGACACGTATTCACAGACATACACTCATGCACAGACATACAGACACCCACACAGACATATACACAGATGCATATGTGAAGAGAGACACAGATACATACAGAAACTCATAGACACTGTATGCACACAATAATGCTGACATACAACAAATGCACATGCACACAAAAGAGACACACATACAGAGATACACGCAGACACACAAATAGACATAGAAACAGACAGATACATAGACACCTACATGCTCACAGAGACACACGGAAGTATACACAGACATACACACTTGTAAACACAGAGACTCACACAGACATATGGATATATAAGCAGATACGGATATGTCTGTATGTATGTATATATGGATATACACACACAGACACACAGAGGCATATGCACAAGTACATCATAGACACACTGATACAATACATATTCAGCGGCACACACATGTGAACACAGACATGTACACACAGAATATACACAAACGCATGCACACAGAGAGACACACAAAAATACAGACACAAAAACACGCACATACAGTTACACCAACACACACAGACACATATACACACAGACACAAATATGTGCACACAGACATAGGCAAACTCAGACTTATAACAGACACATATCCACACCCAACACAGACATATACACAGACTCACACCCATGTACACACAAACACACATATAGATACAGATACACATGTGCCCAGTCATGAAACACAGACATCAATAGCACACTCAGACACACACAGATGCATATCCACACATGCAGAGAGACACACATGTACACACACACAGCCACTGCACTCTCCTCCCATTGTTCATCGATTTGCTTGAGCGGGCACCAGTAACGCCTCCATTGTGAGACCTGTTGTTACTGTCTTTGGCATACCGAATATGTCATGGGCAGCTTGCCTGGCTTTGCCGTGTGGGTGAGATGCTCTCGGTAGCTTGCCGGGGTCTCCAAGAGGGGCGAAGGAATCGACCCTGGGTCGGCAGCGTGCAAGGCAAATGCCCTACCCGCTGTGCTATACACTCAGATAGATACAAACACATATAGACACAGACACTTATACAAACAGTCATATACAGAGACACACAGATATATACATAGAAACACAGACACTATCAACTAGACACATACACCATGCACGCCTTATAAATGAATGTATACCAACACAGACACACAAAACAAATGCATAAACACCCACATGCAGAGACACACAAATGTAAACACAGAAATACACATTTACAAATTTAGACACACATAGAACAGACAAATACACAGACTCAGACACACATGCACACATACAGAGACATGCCGATATATACACAGACACACATGGTGTAAACACAAGACACAGATATATGCACAAACATATACACAGACACACATACATTTATACACAGAGAAACAATCATACACACAGCACACCTACATGCACACACAGACACATTAGCATAGACATCAGACATATATACACACGGACTCTGACACACACAAATATACACACAGACTTATACACTGACACACAGACAGAGCTAACCATAGAAACCATAGAAACATAGGCACACACACTGACATTTACACAGACACACATGTACAAAGACCTACAGACGTACACAAAGGAACACAGACACAGATATTTAAATGGACACAGACACATGCAGATACACACAGATATTTATACACAGATATACATTCATTCAGCGACACAGACTGCCCACATCGACAGTACACCCATATGCACAGACAGATAGTTAGACACACAAAAATAAGACATATTCACAGACAACACACACACAGCGACACTCACTTATATAAACAGAGACACATAGGCACGTTTCTGAAACTGGGATCTTTTGCTACAAGCTGTCATCCCCACGGGAGTGTCATCCCCAGGGGAATGTCATCCCCAGGGGAATGTCATCCCCAGGCTGCCCAATTAATAACTAAGACTCTCTGGGAAGCCCCCAGCTACCAACTCCTTGCCCCTTCCACAGAATTACACACACACACACACACACACACACACACCTTTGCAGGGAACATTTTCTTTCTCCTCTCTCACCTGGACCCAATAGTGTCACGAGAGACACAAAGCTACAACAGACCCGTAACTGACCCCTGAGGATGCATCTGCTATGGCTATATTGGTGTCAATTTTTATAATCTTTATTCCTTGACCAGAAACACGAATAAGGCCCAAGGTACTTGCCCCCACTCCCTGTTCTTATTTTATTATTTTCCCTAGATTTTTATGGAACTTTGGGGGGGGGGGTTGGAGAGAGGGTAGAGAAAAATAACATCTGAGATCAGAATTCCAGATGCCAAAACAAGTAACACCTGCAGAGATCCGAATTCCCGAAGATCCCAAAGGAATGCATCCCAGTTTGCCAACAGCACAGGGGTCATTGGGGGCAGCAGTCCTAAAGCTTGATATTACTGTCTTGATAGAAACGTTGATGCTTTAGCAGATTTGAAACAGAGGCCCCTGACCCCCAGGCCTGGCCAGGGTGAGGCTGTATCTACATAATCTTTGTAGATACAGTGCTGCACCATGCAACCCTGCAAACTGCCCATCTGCAGCAAATCCTGAACTCTTTCCATTGTGTTTACCTGCACATACAAACACACACACAAACACACACACTACCCCTAGGGCACTTCACCATGCAATCCTGCAAACTTCCATCCTGGGACAATCCTGAAGGCATTCCATTGTGCGCGCGTGCAAACACACACACACACACATACACACACACACACACCAATCCTGAACTCTTTCCATTGTACATACACAGAAACAAACCTCCCTGGGCGCTGCACTATGCAATCCCGCAAATATCCTGAACTCTTTCCTTTGTGCATACGTGCATACATGCACACACCCCAATCCTGAACTCTTTCTCAAAAAGCCCTTATTCCTGCGTGGGTGAGCCCTGCCAGTCCCTATCGCTGCTGGTCTGACCCTCCCAGGGACGCATGTCTGTCAGTGTGCCCCACCTCACGAACCCTTGTCCCACTTGTGTGACCCTGTCCTGTGTGTGTTACTGTGACCGAACCCAGGCCTCTGCCTGCTTCCCTAGCTCAGAATCTGCCGTCCTGTCTTGGGTGACAGCCAACAGAAGCATGCCCCTGTTCTTTTAACCCCACATCAGAGCTTCTTGTCATGGCCCTGCTCACCCTATGTAAGACCATCACTAATTTGACCCAGAGCCCCCGGTCTCCACTTCGTGACCTCAACTCAGTGTGCATGTCCCTGCATTCCAGCATGATCTCAGAAAAGAAACTGGTCTCACCATAGGCCTCTCCCCACAGGAAACTCAGAGTCCTCGTACCTGACTTTGTGACCGCGACTTCAGAGACTTTTCCTGTGTGACACAGGTTTGTACTCTACCTTTGATGTGACCCACCTTAGTCCTTGCTGCCCCTTACCTGACCTTACCTCAAAAACCCGTGCCCTTACCCTTGTCACAACCCCTCAGACTCCATGGTTTTGCCTCTGTGACCTCCACAAGGACCTTTGAGCATGACATTTTGTGACACACTTCAGATCCCCATGACCCTGCTTGTGTGACCCCACTTCAGACCTTCTTATCTCTGTTTGTGTGACCTCACCACAGAGTCCAGTGATCCTGCCCATGTGATCCTACCTCAGAGACCCTTTTCACTGTTCGTGTGACCTCCCACCTCAGAGCCTCGTATCTTGCAGTTGTGTCCCCATATCAGAGCCTTGGATCCATACCTGTGTGATCGGAACTCAACCCTCATGTTGTTACTAGTGTGATCATCCACCTCAGATCCAGTCAATGCCACCTCTGATCCCCACAGCCTTGCCTGTGAAATCACAACTGAGCATCCCATGTCCCTGCTTTTATGACCTCACCTCAGAGTTATATGTCCCTGCTTGTGTCACCTCACCTCAGAGCCGTGTACCCTGCTTGTTTATCCCCACTTTAGAGTACCACGCCCCTGCTTGTCTTTGAGGTCCCTGTTCTGCGAATACACCTCAGTGCACATATTCCTGCCATGTGGCCCACCTGAGTCATTTGCCCCTGCCCGTGTGATCCACTGTAGTGTCCCATGTCCCTGCTTGTGTGACATCTCCTCAGAGCCCTGTCCCAGCTTGTGTCGCCACCCCTCAGAGCCTTGCTTTTGGGACCCCTCCTCAGCGAGAGTTCCATGTCTCCACTACTTTGACTGACCTCAGAGCCCTGTGTCCCTGCCCATGTGACCTCAGATTCCCATGACTCTACATAAGAGACCCTACCTCAGAACTATGTACCCTGATCTTTGCCCGTAATCAGAGCGCATGTCCCTGCTCGTGTGACCCCCCCACTTAGAGTCCCACATCCTAGACATGTAACCTCCCCTGTGTTCTGTGTCCCTGCCTGTGTGATCTCAACTTAGATCTCTGTGTCAGAGCTGATGTCAGTGGCCTATGTCCCACAATTGTGACCACCCCTCAGAGACCCTTGTTCTTACCTGTGTGCCCCCTCCACAGATCATGAGTCCCCAACAATGTGATCCAAACTCAGAGCCCTATGTTCCAGTGTGTGTGAACCTTCCTCAGAGCCCTGTGTCCCTCCAAACTTGAGCCCATCTCAAAAGCCCGTGTCCCTGCCTGTGTGACCACACCTCAGATTCCCATGACCCTTCATGTGCGACTACACTTCAGAGCCATGGACCCTGCTTGAGGGTCCCTACTTCAGAGAATCACATTCCTGCTTGTCTGACCCACAAATGTCCGATGGATCTGTTCTGTGAGGCTACCTGTTTCCCTGACAACTGACCCCCACTGAGTCGGATAACCCTGCTAGTGTGATCCTTCCTCAGAAACCCTGGCCCTGGCCCTGTGACCTGTCCCCAGAGCCCTCTCTTCCTGCTTGTGTGACCCTTGCTCAGAGCCCCGAGTCCCTGATTGTGTGACTTCAACTGAGAGCCTCTTACTCTACTCATAAACCCTCCAACCTCAGAGCCCCATGTACACATCATGTGACCCCCCCCCCCACCCATTTGTCTTCCTTGCCGGGTGATTCCATCTTAGAGCCCTGTGTCCCTGCTTGTGTGACCCCCACTTCAGATCCCATGTCCCTCCCTTTGTGCCCCCTCTTCAGAGACCCGTGCCCATACTTGTGTGACCTCACCTCCGAACCCCTGTCCCTGCCCGTTTGACCCCTGTTGAAAGCCCCGTGTCCCTCTTTCTCAGAGTCTCATGTCCCTGCCTGTGTGACACCTTCTCAGAGCCTGTGTCCTTGCCCATGTGACCTCTTCTCAGACTCCGTGACCGTCCTTGTGTGACCCCTCCCCAGAAGCCCAGGTTTGTCCTCTGTGACCATATTTCAGAGCTCTGTGTCCCTCCCCTGTCACCACACCTCAGAGCCCCGTATTTCTACTTATGCGACCTGTTCTCAGAACCCCTTGTCTCTCCCTCTGTGACCTCTCCTCTGAGTGCTGGACCCTACTTGTGTGACCCACGTAAGAGCCCTGTGGCCCTACCCTGTGACAGCCCGTGACCATCTGCTTGTGACCCTCTACTTTGTGTCCCTCCTTTGTGTCCCTTTGTGTCCCTCCTTTGTGTCCCTTTGTGTCCCCCCGTGACCATCCCTTTGTGATCCTCAGCTTTGTATCCCTTTATGACCACTCTTATGAGGAGTGGTCATAAGTAGGTTCAGAGTCCCATCTACCTACTTATGTGACACCTCTTAAGAGGCATGTGTACCTCCATGTGTTACCCTTCCTCGGAGCCTCCTGTCCATCCCGTTACCCCTGTGTGACCCAATCTCAGAGGTGCGTACACCTAATTTTGTGACCCCTCCCTAGAACCCTGTGACATCCCCCCAGAGGTCCGAGAACCTACTTGTGTGAGCTCTCCTCAGAGCCCCAATCCCTTCCCTGTGACTGTATGTCAGAGCACCATGTCCCTACTTGTTTGACTCCTCAGAGTTCCCTGTATTTCCCTGTGTGACCCTTCCTCAGAGCCCCGTGTCGTCCCCGTGTGACCCTTCCTCAGAGCGCTATAGCCCTCCCTGTGTGAGCCCACCTCAGAGCCCCCGTGTCCCTACTTGTGTGAGCCCACGTCTGAGCCCATGCCCCTTCCTGTGTGACCCCACCTCAGAGCCGTGTCTCTGCCCGGCTCCCGGAGGGCAGGACCATGGCCCACCTTCCACTTGTCCCAGAGGAGCCGGCCGCTTCAGGAGGAGGCAAGTGTCCCGTCCGCAGGTGTCGCTCAGGTTCCGTCAGGGTCAGGATGAGCCGTGGCTGTGCCGTGCTCAGTCACCCCCTTGAGTCCCTCCCAGCCCCTGGGTTTGATTTCTTCACGCCGAATCCGGCTCCCAGGTCCCAGTCAGCCCGGCCCCTGCAGTGGGGGCTGCTGACGGTGAGCAAAAATCTGTGCAGTCCTCGGGGAGAGGCGGGCGGCCCTGGGGTCTGCTGCCTGCGGCCTAGAGGCTTTAACACAGCTATTGATCCCTCCCACCCCCTCCCCTAGGAGTTGATCGAAGTACTTTCAAGTTTGGCACCAGCCCCGGTGTTGCTCAAGGTCACTTCTGACTGTTCTCTCGGGAGTTACTCCTGGGGGCTGGGGGCAGGTACAGGGTGGAACATGGGTGGGCCTTGTGCCAGACCAATGCCCGCCCACTATCCTCAGTCTCTGGCCTCGCCCCGGATGTCTCAATCCCAGTGTTGGAGGTGTTTGGATTTGGGGCTCACGGGGAGTGAGCCCAGGGCTGTCTCTGCCATGCGGGTGCCTCCACCAAGCCCCCGCCCCGTCTCTCCCCCTGGTCCTCAGCCATTCTGCTGCTTGGCTGGAGAGCACAGTGGTGCTTAAGATGGGGGAGGAGCCTGGCCTGGGACGGGGCTCTGTAGAGCTGAGGCTACCACCAAGGGGCAAGTACCCTCAGCATGGAGGAGCAGGCAGATGCGCTGAGCTTCT
Source organism: Sorex fumeus (assembly GCF_029834395.1). Classification (NCBI taxonomy): domain Eukaryota; kingdom Metazoa; phylum Chordata; class Mammalia; order Eulipotyphla; family Soricidae; genus Sorex; species Sorex fumeus. The sequence continues at coordinate 194,994 of NW_026606319.1, read as the reverse complement.
CAGCGCTCAGAATGGGGAGCACTGCAGAGCAACCGGGTCCTCCTTGCCCTTCCTCACCCCGACGGGCCGATGCCCGCTCACCTGCTCGGAGAGAAAAGCAGAGTGCAGGCTCCACACACGTTGCAACAACTTTATTTTAGAGAAAAAAATATGCTATCATATATTCTAAGGTAAAGAACAGATTATATCATGTGACTCATACAGAGCAGTTGATCCAAGTCATTTCTGGAACAATATGGATGGTAATGGGAGGTGCTGAGAAACCTTTCAGACTGGGGGGCCCCAGGGTGTCTGAGTGGGGGTGTCTGACCGTGAGGCCTCGGGCCATAAGGGCCCCATAGGACCGCAGCCCCTGAGCTCTGGGACCCCTATCGCCTAAGCTTCCGGGCTGGGGCACCCTGACGCTGCTGCCCATAGGGGGCAACAAGTGACCGCTGGTGCCACACCAGCTGGGTGACACTGGCGCTCGAGCCCTGCTGGGTCACGCGAGGGGGCACACGGTGCCACGCAGGTGGGACCTGGTTGGCATGATTGATAAGTGCCTGCTGGTGTTGTGCGTGTTGGGTGGCACTCCTTTTCGAGCCCTGTGGGGGTGCGGGCACATGGGGGGGCACAGGATGCCATGCAGGTGGGACCTGGTTGGGGGCCGCCACAAGTGGCTGCTGGTACCACATCAGCCAGGTGGCACCACTGGCTGAGCCCTGCTGGGCTGCGGGCCTAGGCGTCAGAGTAGCAGGAGCCACAAGTGGCCGCTGGTACCCGCCCTGCTGGGTGGCAGCACTTTTCAAGCCCTGCTGGGGTGCGGGCACATAGCGGGGCACAGGGTGCGACACCTGTGGGATCTGGGTGGCGGGTGCAGGCACAGGTGGCCCCTGGGTACCGCGTGGCCCTGGTGCCTTGGGAGGCACACGCTGCCTCGGGGGTGCAAAGTGGAACACTGGTCCGCCCTGGGGACCACTTAGCCCCGGCACGTTGGGAGGCCCGAGCTGCCGTGGAGGTGCGAATCGGAAGGCTGGCATGCGTGCAGGGGCACCTTGGGTGCCACTTGGTCCCGGAACATTGGGGGGCACGGGCTTCGGCGCCGAAGGGAGCTGCATGGCAGGCACAGGCACAGGGGCACCCTGGGTGACATTGGGGCCCGGTCCAGCGCCCGGCTGGTGTCTCTTACTTTGTGGGCCTTGTAGCTTCGCACGGTTGTTTCTCTTCCTCTTCGAGCGCTGCTGTGATATCCCTGCGGCCTGGACGTGGGTCGCCTGGCCCTGGGGTGCGGCCATCGCAGCGCGTGGCTGGGTCATGGGGACACTGGGTGGATCCACCTCCATGTCGCTGAGTGGTTCCCCTTGGGATTCCGCATCCATGGACTGAATGCTGCTCCCGCAGGACACAACTTCCATCGATTCCACGTCACTGAGACAGGCCTGTGTGTCCTTGGTGGACACAACCTGGCCATCGTCAGGGGCTTGTGGCCACCCTATGACTGTGGGTGCAGCTGGGGCGGGCACTGCCACCGGGAGCGGAGGCGGAGGGGCCTCCTTCTGGGGCACTGGGGCCCCCTTCTGGGCTGGGGCGGGGGTCACCGCCCGGCCATGAGGGGTCTTGTGGCCTAGCAGGGCCTGACAGTGATGCGTGCCCCTCTGGAAGCAGGGGGCTTTCCGTGGACAGTAGACCACAGCCTCGTACCAGTCTTCCTCCTTTCGAACGGGCCATCCATGCTGGTCAGAGGGTACTAACTGGGGACCCTGGCGGCGAGCCCGCTGGCCATAGTAGCCATGTCCATAGGCCCCTGTGGGCTGGCCACTGGGCCCCGGCCATGGGTAGTAAGTCAGCGGGCCGTGGACATAAGGCCCTGGATTGTAGGGATAAGGGGCGTGGGGCTGAGGATGCCCCACAGAGCTGGACCCACCGTAGCCCCGTGTGCATGGCACCTGGGCTGGTCGCGGCGTCCCCAGGTCCTGGTAGAACCACATGTCGCACGGTCTCCGCGTCATCCCGGGTCAGGGCTCTGCAGATCACAGGCCACACTCAGACCCTGGCAGCCCAGAGATGCACACCCCCTCCCTGCCATTGGGGCCCTTTCTGCACCTTTGGGGTCCACAGGGGTCACACAAAAACCATTTTATTGTTTGGTCAACTTTGGGGCCACGCCCCATGGTGCCCAGGGCTGACTCCAGGTCTTCCTCAGGGGTCCCTCCTGGTGGGTCTGGGGGCCCATCTCTGGAGCCCGGAAGCGAGTTCGGGTCATGCAAGTCTAGTGCTGTCAGCCCAGAAGACACCTCCTATCTGGGGACTCCCATCCTCCTCCCTACGGGCTCCCTGGACTCCTCCCTCTGGACTCCCACCTTCCTCCCTTGGGATTTCCCACCCTCCTCCCTGGAGACTCCCACCCTCCTCCATAGGGGCTTCTCTACCCCCCTCTTGGACTCCCACCCTCCTCCCTAGAGACTCCTTGGCGTCTTCCCTCTGGACTCCCGCCCTCCTTCCTAGGGGCTCCACATCCTCCTCCCTCGAACTCTCACCCTCCTTCCTAGGGGCTCCTTGGACTCTCCCCTCTGGAATCCCACCTACCTACCCTAGGGTTTCCCTCCTTTCTCATTCGAGACTCCCACTCTCCTCCCTAGGGACTCCTTGGAGTCTTCCCTCTGGTCTCTCACCCTCCTCCCTGGGGACTCTCAACTTCCTCCCTCACTGTTCCCCATTCTCTCTGGCAATTCCCATCATTTTTCTAGGGGCTCCCCACCCTCCTCCCTTGTGGCTCCCCACCCTCCTCCCTTGGCTTCCCTCCTTCTGTCCAGGGGCTACCACACCCCCTCCCCTGGGGCCTCCCTCCCTCGGGCTGGCCCCGTTTCCCTGACCCCTGCTCCCCCATCCCCGCAGCCCCAGGTCTCTGTCCCCCCCTTGGGCACTCACCGTGGGCGGAAGGGTCTCAAAGGGGGTGATCGAGCTGCGGACAGGTGCGGGTCTGTCGCGGAACAGTCAGCGGGCAGCCCCAGGTGCTGGGAACCAAGCTGCGTCTGGTCTGACGGAGGAATTCACGTCCCGTCCCGTGTTGCCGACTAGCGTCCAAGACTAGCGTCCCAGTGGGAGTGTGCCAGTGCGGCGCATCCCTAGGAACCAGCGTTCCTTCCTGGATACCCTTAGTGATGTAGGGCGTGGCCTCAGAACTCCAGGTACGGGGGTCCCGCGCAGTGGAACCTCCCCATGCCCCCCCTGCCATGTGCGCGCATGGTACGGTCGGGCACACAGAGCAGAGGGCGTGTGGGCTTGGGCTCGTGCATTGAGCGCCCAGGCGAGGGGTCCCACTGAATTGGAATCTTCCCCGGGAGCCTCACACAGCTGGTACTGGGTCAGGCTTCGTCCCGTTGGTCCTGCACGTGCTGGGCCTTCCCCTTCCCACTAGGAACTTTGTGTCCTCACGCTCTGCGGCCGCCTCTGCGCACTCTTTGCATCCTTCGAGCAGTGCAGGGTGCGCCCAACGGATAGGCATGTTTAAGACGGGAGTCCTTGAAGTCGGGTCCCTTGGATTCCCTCTTAGGATTTTGGGCAGGGTTTGGGCAGTACCGGCCACTGCCCCCAGAGATATTCAGGGGACCGCAGCATAGAGGGAATTGCACGGGACCCTCTGTGATCTCTCTGGGTCCTGATATGGTTTAGGGTCCACCTCATTCTGTCCTGGGGCTGCCACGCCCCCTCTTCTGGGCTGCCACACCCCCCTTGGGCCTGCCTCCCTCTGGTTCATCCCATTTCCCTGAGCCCTGGTCCACTTTTTGTATCCTGGGGTCCCCATTCCCGCTGCAGCAGGTCTCTGCCACCCCCTCAGAGGTGGGGGCAATCACCGTGGGCGGAGGGGTCAGAAAGGGGGTGATCAAGCTGTGGGTGGGTGCGGGCCTGCGGTGCAAGAGCCAGCGGGCAGCCGCAGGTGCAGGGCACCAAGCTGGGCCTGGTCTGTAGGAGGAATTCAAGTCCTGTTTTGGCAACTAGCGTCCAGGCTGGAGGGTGCAGGTGCGGCATGTCCCTAGGAACCAGTGTTCCTTCCGGCATACTCTTAGTGACGAGGCGCGTGACCTAGGACTCGGGGCTCGGGGATTCTGCGTGGTGGAACCTCCCCGCACCCCCCACCATGTGCGCACATGGGACCGTCGGGAGCACAGAGCGGAGGGCGGGTGGGCTTGGGCACGGCCACGAGGTGCCTGGACGTGGGGGCCCGCAGAGTTGAGCCTCCCCGGGCTCCCCACCCTCTGGGGGGTCGGGGCGTGGGTGAGGCCCTATGGGAACGGGCTTCAGTGGACACTCGGGGCTCATCGGGGGAGCTGGCGGCCAGCCAGAGAATCCAGGCCTGAGATGTTGCTGAGGGGCGCACCGCACGCGGCTGGGAGTTTTTGTTTGCATCCGTGTTGGGGTTCCTCCCGTTGAAGAATACGAGTTGACCCTATTTCTCTTTGCGGATAACAAACTTCAGTGTGTCTTGCCGTTGTAGATTTTTCTAGTAGGGAAGGATGACGGTGTGGGTGTTTTGCAACAAGCAAAGTGTCTCTGTCAAGTCCAGCCGTGGTCCAAAGCTACAATGACCCAATCCCTTGAGTGAGTGACACCCTGCCCTCTCCAGCTCAAACACTGTTTGTGACAGTGTGATGTGTTTAGCATGGGTGAAGACAGCAACAAAGTCTAAGCAATATGGCACTTATTTTTTATGCTATTTTTATTTTGGGCCCTTGTGAGGATTGACTCTTGGCTCTGTGCTCAGGTATCACTCCTGGCAGTGCCAGGGGGCCGTGTATGATGTGAGACTGGAACAGGCGAGCACCCTCCATCCGTGCTATACTCTCTCTCTAGTGCCTCTTATATTTCATGTGAGTCTGAGGACCGTTGTTTCTCTCTACAGAGAGAAGACTAAAGCCTTCAAGTAACACATCTCTGCGTATCTCTATCAGTATGTGCTAAATATATATGTCAACCTACCTGCTGTATGCATACACACAGGAAATATATAGTGGGCTAATTATTCATAGTTATAGGATAACAATAAAATGTTATTTTGTAAGCAGTCATATAAACTTATATAAACGCTCATTTCCTGCTGTTTATACTCTATGTTACATAAAGCGGAGCAAGGAAAACCTTCTAAAACTCGTGGTACTGGAAAAGCTGGCAGTCACTGTCAAAATATGAACTCACCCATTTCTAATGCCGTGCACAAAATAAAATCAATAGGAATTAAAGACCTGGATATCAGACCTGAATCCATAAGGTATATAGAGGAAAAGATTAGCAGAAATCTCCGTTATATTGAAGTTAGCGGCATCCTCAATGAGGCAAGACCACTGGCCACACCAAACAAATCAAGAGAAACAATTGGGACTACATGAAATTCAGAACCTTAGGGCCAGAGCGGAGGGATAGGCTGCTTTCCTTGCATATGGCTGACCGGGGTTTGATCCGCAGCATCCTATATATTTCCCCGAGAACTGCTAGGAGTAATCCCTGCACGCAGAGCCAGGAGTAGCCCCTGAGCATCGCCACGTGTGACCCAAAAAGCTAAATACATACATACATACATACATACATTTAGAAGCTTCTGAACTGCAAAAGAAACAATGACCAGAATACAAAATTGGCCCACTGAAAATGCGTGATGAGAGTAGACTATAGACCGAAAAAGCTTGCCATTCAATGGCTCTTTTGCAAACCACGGCACTCAAAATGAGAAAGATAACAAAAGGGAATGCCCTGCCACAGAGGTGGAGTGGGTTGTGGGGGATGGGGGAGGGAGGGATACTGGGACTGGTGGTGTTGGAGTATGGGCACTGGTGGAGGGATGGGTATTCGATCATTGTATAACTGAAACCCAAGCACACAACTTTGTAAGTCTACAACTGTACCTCATGGTGTTTCACTAATAAAAATTTAAGAAAAATAAAATGGCCCAATGACAAGTGGAAACCATTCATCTGACTTAGGATCAATCTCCAAGTTATATAAGGCACTGGTAGAACTTTACAAGAAAAAAGAAATCCAACCTCATCAAAAACTGGAGAGAAGAGATGAGCAGAAACTTCCTCAAAGAAGAAATACAACCAGCCAAAAGGCGTGTGAGAAAATGCTCAACATTGCTCATGATCAGGGAGATGCCACTCAAAACAAGATGTCATCTGATGCCAAGAGACTGGCACACATCCAGAAGAACGAGAGCAACCGGGCCTGGAACGACAGCACAGGGGAGGGCGTTGGCCGACCAGGGTTTAATCCCCTGCACAACCATGTGGTCCTCCGAGCACCGCCAGGAGTAATTCCTGAGTGTAGAGCCAGGAATAACCCGAGCACCACCAGGAGCAGTCATTCCTGAGTGCCGATGTAGGTTATTCCTTGCATCTCCAGGTGTAACCCTGAAAGCCAAAATCAAGCAAACCAACCAGAACAAGCAGTGCTGGTGTGGATGCGGGGACAGGAAACCTCGTGCTCACTGCTGGGGCAGTGTCTACTGGCCCGGGCTTTTAGGGAGACAACAGGGACCTTTCTCAATCAACTAGGAATTGCACTTCCATATGACCCAGCAGTAGGTTATATACTGGGGTCCAAAACCACAATGCAGAAAAGACTTCTACGCTCCTGTGTTCATTGCAGCACTAGTCACTCACAGGAGCCAAAATGTGGAACCAACCCAAGTGCCCAAGAGCCGATGAGTGGATCGAGGAACCCTGATACACAGTGGAATACTACTCAGTCATAGGAAAGATGAAGTCATGTCATGTGCCACCACATCAGTGGTTCTGGAGAGTTTCAGGCAAAGTGAAATGCATCAGAGGAAGAAGCACAGACATGAATGGTCTTCCTACCATGCAGGATATGAAGAAACAGAGTCGGGGAATAACACAAGGCAACCGAAACAGAGAATGAGAACAAGTCTCCAGCAGAAAACTTGCTAGTTGTAGGGGCTGGGGCAGGGGAGAACAGGCTACAATAGGCCATTGGCGGGGGCAGCGGTCACTTGGAGCAGAATGCAGTGCTGAAAAGAGGCAGACAGTGCGTCCACGAGAGACAGGCTCAGGACGTAAACTGGGGACACTGGTGGAGGCATGTGAGCACTGGTGGGACTGGAATGGAATATCCTATGCCTGAAATTCAATGATGAGTAACTTTGCAATTCACCATGACTAAAAAAGTACGAAAGAAAGGAGGAAGAAAAGGAAGGAAGGAAGGAAGGAAGGAAGGAAGGAAGGAAGACAGAAAGAAAAAGGAAAGAAAGAAAGGAAGGAAGGCAGGCAGGCAGGCAGGAAGGAAGGAAGGAAGGAAGGGTCACCATCATTTTGGCTACAAAAGGATAAACCTGCTGTGAATACTAGACAATCAAATTCTCTACTATTGTGTGTGATTATAGAGAAGAGCGTGTAGGGTAGGTAACCATCTCTGAAGCAATCGCCTTAAGGACACATGCCAGGAGCACCCAGTGCAGAGTCTGACGTGGGTTCCCAGTGTTCCACAACCATCATGGACGTTGTGAGAAGGTTCATGCGGATGCTGGGTGCGGTGGGGAAGGGCAGCCATCGACGGGGGTGCAGGGCAGTGGGCGCACCCATCCGCTTCCCCGTCAGCCCGCGCTGGGGTGGTACAACCCCTGGCACCGGAAGAACAGCCTAACTCTTCCCAGCTGCAGCCTCTTCCCGCTTTGCAGCCTGGATGCGGGGCGTTTGCAAGGTCATTTAATGCTGAGTTTCCTGCAGACCAGTCACGCAGCCCAACCTGCTCCCCCAAACCTGAGCAGCTGCTCAGTGGAACAGGAATATCTTGACATTGATGGGAAGGGGGAGCCGCTTGGCTGAAGGGCAGGCGCTGTTCCCGGCTCAGCGCCCCCGCTGGGCCCTAGCAGGAGGAAAAAGGCCCGCAGCGTGGACAGCGGCCACTGAAGGCTCCTGCTGGTGGACGCACAGACGGTGTGTGGACACGATGTTCAGGGGGCAGTGAACGCGCCTGTGCGGGCATCTCCTCCAGGTGTGTGGGGGCGCGCTGAGGTGGAGACAGCCGCCATCTGCCCCCTACCCGGGGGCACAGAGGTCCCGCGCCATGGACTCTGAGGCCACTGCCGGGTCGGACACCCCGAGAAAGCACCCGCAGCATACTCATCCATGGGTGCAGGACTGAAGGCACAGACACGCCCACCCACAGCTGACCAGGCTCCGGAGTCTCAGCAGGGCTGGAGCCCCCAAACACTCGGTACTCCGTGCTCAGGGCTGGGCTCAGCTGGCCCGGCCACACTCGGTACTCAGTGCTCAGGGCTCAGGGTGGGCTCAGCTGGCCTGGCTGGCCCAGAATTTCTGGAATTGGGGTTGGGGCTCCCCTGCCTCAGACAGACATACAAGCCAAGGAGAGAGACCCCCTAGAATGGATGTGGGGCCATATCTAGTGCCTTTACAGCCCCATGCACGGATTTTTCCCACTGAAGACAAGTAATGGCCCAATCGCTTTCTTGGCAAGACACGGTAAAATTGCTTCTGGTTTCTTGGCGTGTGGGGGTGGGTTTTCCTTCCTTTTTGGTGCTCGCATTCATTAGGCTGATTCTTGGTTTCACAGGTATGCCAGTGGCTGGGCATTCTTCCTGGCTTTCCTGTTGAGTTTGCTGTGCTTGTGGGTGTGACAGTGTCGTCAGTGCTGGTGGTTGTATCTGTGTTGCTCGTGGTTGTGCTGTTGTGTTAGTGTTGTGGGTGTAATTTTCATTGTTGGTGGTGTCAAACCGGGCCGAGATCTCCCCAGAGCACTCACACGAAGACAAGTTGCGATACAATAAGCAAAGGGTTTTTATTAGCTAGCTCGGCTAGCTCAAGCTAGGGCCCTCATCAAGCTCACCGACACAGTGGCAGCCTTCTCAGAACGAGTGGCCCCGAGTCTCAAAACTGAAGGACTTTTCTCCCATAGCATCATGGAACAGGGACTTTCCGCAGACTACCATTTCAGCTGCAGTATGAGGGGTTTCTCACTACTTGTACTTAGCTGATTGGGTATAAGTTGGAGTTACATAGGGAAGCTTCCCTACCTGCACCTGATTGGTAACCCATCATTGACCTCACCCAGGCTATCTCGCTTCAGGGAAATCATGACTCAGTTCCAGGTATCTGTGCCCAATTCGCAGGAATTCCAGAACTGAAACCTACGCCCAGCTTTTTCTGGCTTCTGTAAGAGCCTGTCATGGCGCTGCCTTTGCTTCTCTGTCTCTCATTCCTCCCTTTTCTTTGATGCCCGTGGTTGAGCAGGGTCAATCTTGACCCCTACAATTGTTTCAGAGGGAAATACTTTTCTGAGTACCTTAAGCTGAATGGTACTGACACGTTCTTTCACAAACTCCATGCCACCAACTCATCCAGGAAACAGGGGCCCACAGTCAGGAACAGAAGCAGGAGCACTAGGGGTCCCATGAGGGGTGGGATCAGGGTGAGAAGTTGACCTTCCCAGCTCCCCTTCCATAACAATATGCCTGTACCGGAGTCAATGAGATAGGAAGGGGAAAAGCCAGACGTTAGGAGGTCATATGTGCAAACAAACCAAGTCTTCTAGCTGACCCTTGGTACAATTGCTGGGAGTCTATCCTATATATCTGGGTTAAAATTGGCTCAGCAGGGGGAATCTTACAAGTTATAGGTCCCTAAACAAACACAAGTCCCAGGATGGGCCATAACTGGTACAGACCAAGGTGAAACTGTGCAGTCTCCGTCTTTCCTGGGTGTCATTGGCTATAATTCTACCTGTCATAGTGGCAGAAAATACCCAGTGCCAAAATTTGGGCTCATAGTGAGTTTGCTTCACAGCTGAGCAAACAGAAGCAGAGAATAACCCGTGCCACTCCCTAGGATCCCTTCAATCACTTTCTTCAGTTTTATCTTGGAGGGAGAGGCTCCAGTTGGCAGGACACACCACTGTCCGTTGTCGTCCTGTCTTCAAGGGGGGAGGCAGTTTTCACATGTGAAGCATGGACCCAGGCTTTGATTCTTTCCACCTTCAGAGTGAACGGCATGATCAGGGTCATGGGATAGGGACCTCTCCACTGAGGTTCAAGGATGGCAGTCTAATGTCACCGAACCTAGACCAGGTCTCCCAGTGAGTATAGGTGAGGAGTTACCGATGCTTTGGTCATACTCTCAAAGCCCCATATGGAGCTGGACCTGAATGACCTCTAGGGCCTGTCATAACCTAAGGTTTTTGGGGCGACCTCTAATCGCCCTTGTAGGTGTTACCATATTTGAACCCTATCAGATATTGTACGGCAATTCCGGAAGATGGGTATTTAGTGTCTTATGATGGCTCCCGTGGCCTCGAAGCAGCCGCGCGGGTCCGGAAAGTGTCCTGGAGTGTGGCGACGGCTGGGTAGTGGAGGTAGTGTCGGTAGTGGAGGTCTGCCAGTGGGGTATTTATATGGTCCCGGTAGGGGTAGGGTGGGTCTTCTGTGCGCATTCCGATCCCTGGGTCTTGGGTGGTTGGTGGAAGCAGACAGGCAGGGTATGGTGGGGCTCCTGATTATAATCCCTTTGTCACCTGCGGTTGGTGGGAGCAAGCAGAGAACCTCTGTCCCTGGGTCCGTTGAGCCTGGAGTCCAAGGTCTCAGAGAGTTCCGCTTATCTTGTTCTGTGGGTCTTCAGTCATGCGTGAGTTTCGGCCGGAGCTGCCGAGAACCATTTATTAAAGGGATTATATAATGTATTCTGACATTTTATCTAAAGTATTTCACTTGATTTATTTCTTTCACCTGTAAAGGTGATTAGAGGCTGCCCCAAAAGCCTCCATCCCTCTCGGAGAGCCTGGCAAGGTACCGAGAGTATCCCGCCTGCACAGCAGAGCCTGCCAAGCTACCCCGTGGTGTACTCGATATGACAAAAATAGTAACAATGATGGTCCTCATTCCCCTGACCCTGAAAGAGCCCCCAATATGCCATCGGGCTACAATAGCACATGACACGGATGAAGAGAGGCATTACTGGTGCCCACTCAAGCAAATTCATGAACAATGGGATGACAGCGATACAGTGACAAGGATAACATTTCTGACTTTAAAGAGTTTAGCCTTCTTTATTTGGAAACATGTAATTTTGGAGAACTACAAATCATCCCTTAACTTAAAGTTGTTTTTCTGTTTTACCTACGTCTTTTACCTTCCATTGAACACAATGCCTGCCAAGACAAACAGCCTTCCTATTTATTCTTAGTGATATTGGCAGTATGAGTATTATTCCTAAAAAATAAAAAATAATTAAAAAATAGTATTCTTCAATCTGGGATAATGCTATGAGCTCCAATCATGTTAATTAAGCATGAAACTAAAACTGTTAATGTAAGCTAGTACTTAATTAGTGCTATGACTAATCCTCAAGTCCCTATATATTGAAATATCCATCACCCTCCTCCTTCTTCATGGAGAAACCTAGAGAAAAGTCCTTCAGAGTTTCCAGCATCTCAGACATTGTTTAGCTAGTTTCTGCTGTGTCTTCTTCTAGTCGTGCCAAGCCTCAGCTATTCATGATGCTGCTTCCTCTCGGCAGAAACAAGAAAAGACATTTCTTATATTCCACTGGACCTCTCAGCACAAGCCATTACCTGGGTCTTGTGTTAGAAATTTGAAATTTTATCTGATGCTTCCTTTACTTTAAGAATACTGGGGCGGGGCTGGAGCGATAGCACAGCTGGTAGGGCGTTTGCCTTGCATGCAGCTGACAACGCCAGGTGTGACCCAAAAAGCAAAAGAAAAAAGAATAAACTGTAACTTTGACTGTTTCAATGTAGTTTTTTACCCCCCATTTGATTGTTTGAGCCTCTGTGATTGAAAGGCAGTTAATGGTGCTTTGCGTGCACATCATCCCGACACACATCTGGCACTGGGTACCCACCTCCCTCCCCCAAGGGCTGGGCTCAGTTTGCCCGCGTGTTGCCTTTGGCCCTCCTTGCTCCCTGGCTATGTCTCTGTAAGTCCTGCAGTGAGAGAGCACCGTGTCAGCGCCTGTCCCTCGGACTGGCTGGACTGCGCATGATGCTCATGGCTCCATTCATGGGGCTGCAGGCTGCATGATTTTGTTCGTAGAGCAGAGCGGGTCCCACTGTGTGTCTATGTCTCACAACTTCTTCATCCCTTGGTCCGTGGTTGGGCCTTTGGGTGGTTTCCACGTCTGGACTCAGCACTGCAGTGGACACAGGCGTGCACGGGTCCTTTCGAATGGAAATCTTTGTGTTTGGGACAAATCGAAACCTTTCAATGTAGCTTGGAGACTCTTGCGAGCTGGAAAAAGTTCCTTTGGGCCCTGGGAGACGACTCACTAGGTTTGGGCACTTCTTTGCATGTTGAAAGCTCAGACTTTGAGGCTCTCGGGCCTCGCAGGAGGAATACTGAGCTGGGAGTACTTCTTAGAGCAGAAACAAATAACTTCCTCTAGCTTGGTTGTTAGTAACATGCACAGTTGTTCTGTCTAATCCAGACCACAGAAATGTCCTATTGAGGCGAAACATCGATGACGCTTACATGAAAGATATTTAAGTCAGACTTTGAATGAGATTAGTGGAAGAATTTTCTCCTCCAACTCCCATTTTAAATGAATCTATTTGTCTGGAGGTCAAGGTTTCTCAGCTTTGACACTCGATCATTTTTTTGGCGTTTTCAGAGGGTGAACAGTCGGCGGTGCTCAGGGGGAACATGCTCAGTGGGTACTCGTGTCTCTGCACTCAGTAGTTTCTGCTGGCCGTGCTTGGGGGACCAAGTGGGATGCTGGGCATCAAACCTCAGTCTGCCGCTGCAAGGCATCCCACCAAATTTTCTGTTGCTCTGACCCACCCTCTGGATAATTTGTTGTTGTTTTTGAATTATCGAATCTCCCTGAGATACAGTTACAAAGTTGTTGCTGATTGGGTTTCAGTCATACAGTATTGCAATGCCAGCCCCTCTGCCAGGTTACATTTCCCACGACCAATGTCCCCAGTTTCTGCCCCGCCACCCTCCCCCCAGCCTGTCTCTATGGCAGGCACTTTCCTTCTCTGTCTCTGTCTCTGTCTCTGTCTCTGTCTCTGTCTCTGTCTCGTCTCTGTCTCTGTTTCTTCCCCCTTTGGGCATTATGGTTTGCGATACAGGTACTGAGAGTTATCCTGTGTGTCCCTTTGCCTCCTTTCGGCACAAAGCTCTTGTCCAGAGTCACCATTTCCAGCTGTCTTTGTCCTGGTGGTCCCTTCTCTGTCCCCCTGCCTCTCCCCCAGCCCCTGAGGCCCGGTGGGTTGTTTGTTGGGGGCTGGCTGGCAGCAATTCTCCCCTCTTCCACCCGGTGGCAGTGGTGCACTCTCCCATCCAAGTAGTGGGACTGGTGGTTCCGCGCCTCCCTTCCCCTTCCCCTTCCCCTTCCCCTTCCCCTTCCCCTTCCCCTTCCCCTTCCCCTTCCCCTTCCCCTTCCCTGCAAGCAGACCGGGTGCGAGCAGCAATTCCCAGTCGCCGTCATGGGTCCTTCCTATTTAATTCACGGCCTCAGAATCACAGCCAAAATCAGATCGAACAGGACTGAGCACGGCTCCTCATGATATTAATGATATTATGCCCCCGCACGGTCCCCTGAGCCCCTCGCAGGTAAGACCTGAGTGCAGAGCCAGGAGTCAGCTGGGCATAGCCCCAGCGACTCCCAAAAACCAATAGAAAATCATTATTATTTACATATACTTTTCCCCTAAAGGCACTCTTCTGAACCCAGTAACTATTATTAGGTTCTAAGAAACCTTCCCAGGCAGCACATTAAAAACAAATAAATGTGCCTTTCTGACATTATCGTCAGAATCTTAGATGTATGTTTCAGATTTTCTGGGTACATGGCAAGTTTCTACTGTGTAACAAAATCAGCTCTTTTTTCCCCCAAGTTCTAACCCCTCATATCCTATGTCCTGTCTTGCAAAGTAAGCAGCTGAAATAGTTCATCGTACTGAAGGAGTTAGGATGTGTCTCAGAGAAGACGTTTGAACCACAGACGAATAAATTGCTGTAGACATTTGTACGCTTGCTGACTCCCCAGCAGAAAGTGGTCACTGAATGAATGTGTCCATATTTATCATAGGTTGCATAAAGAAGAATAAACTGACATCCTGTTGCTCATTGTTCAATTTTGAATAAAGTGATGGGCTGTGCTGTATCGAATTGCAAGTTCTTACCCCACAAGAGATGTGATGAATGATATCCCCTTTCAACAAATGTATCTGCTAGTTCTGGCCTCTGGGAAGGAATTAGGAGACATCTATAAAAATTCAGACACTGTCCCATTAATCCGGTGAGACTTTATGATCTTACTTTTCCTCTGTAGTGAATAAAGAATACAAACGTGAAAGATAATCACCCCAGAAACCCTCCCGTTTTATGTGTTCTTTATGTGTTTTTAACAGAAAGGAGAATACGGGGCATTTTATAAGATGGAATACAGCGAGGCTGGCTGCAATTTAATCAGCACGGTATTCCCTGTGTTAGGACAGAAGGTACCTTTGTGACTTCATTGCTAATCTGCCTCCAGTAAGCAGACATCTTAATCTTTTCACAATCTAGGTCTTGTTCAGCCGGCTAGTTGATTTCACAAGTCAGAAAACCGACTCGTCTGAGCTGCATTGATGATGGAGTTTGGTGGTATCAATCCCTATCTTAAACCTTTCAACATCCTGCCAATTCTACCCAGGTAGAGGAGATGGCGGTAAATAATTCTTGCCCTTGCTGTTTCTTCCTTTGAGTGAAAAGCTCATCCATAGTGTTAAGAGCCACCAACAATCTTTTCTTTTGCCTTTGGTCCCCAGACTAGAGCTTGGGGCAGATCCAACCTGCCTACTGTTCTTGTTGATAAAGTTTTGTAGGGACACAGTTGCATCGATGACTTTCTCTATTGTCCGTCAAATCCAAACTGTCTGCTATTCTTGTCAGTAGTTTTATTCAGACACAGCCACATCTATTCCTCTCTGTACTGTTAAAGTCAAAGTGCCTGCTGTTCTTGTCAATAAAGATTTATTGAGGCACAGCCATATCCATTCGTTTCTCCGCTGTCTGTGATATCTGAACTGCCTGCTGTTCTTGTCAATAAAGTTTTATTGAGACACAGCCACATCCACTTGTCTCTGTCCCATCCAATTTGAACTGCTGGCTGTTCTTGTCAATAAGTTTAAGTGGGACACAGCCACTTGTCAGTAAGTTTTATTGGGACACAGCCACATCCATTCCTTTCTCTGCTGTCTGTGAAACCCAACCTGCCTGCTGCTCTTGTGAGTAAAGTTTTCTTGAGATGCGGCCACATCTATCCTTTCCTCTGCTGTCAGTGGGTAATTCGGTGATGGAGCTTTGGAGTTGCCATAGGGACAGTTTGAGCACAGGCTAGCAAGCATGTCCTGCCTCTTTCCAAAACACCTTGGCTGGCTCCTGCCTTAAGCTTCTCCCGTGGATTCTCCTGGCAGGTGGTGTTGCTTGAGTCTGGGCAAAGCTGGGTTCACTGTAGGTGGTTTGGGAGGCCACGCCGTGGACTTTGGAAGGGCTTCCTGATGCTAGTACATTTACTACGCTTGCTTCTAGCCATCACCCTTAGCATCTGTTTGCCAGATGTGAGCACATCTTTCATTTGCAGCTTGATCAAATCTCACTTGATCAAGGGGATTTTTCCCACCCAAATCTTCCTTGAGTTTTCAACCAATAGCACTCTCTCCTTGTGTCCTAGTTTTAAATTTTATTTACAGTTTTCATGACTCGAAACAGATATTAATTTGTTCTCTTCAACATTGTGGTAATGGCTCACTTCACCAGTTAGAGCCAATACAGGATGCTTTCTTAAAATCGATTTTCAGGTCAATGGCAGACAGATCTTTAGTAGCAATGTGTCCCTTGAAGATAGAATTCAAAGTCACAGGGTGTCTTGTGTTTGAACCTGGCTACCCTCATCCCGAAGGAAAGTTTTAGTACATCCCATTTTCTAGTGGAGGTCTAGGGAAGCCAACCTAGGTCTAGGGAGCACAGACCCAGGAGTTTTCCTTTAGGACAGAGATAGGAGGAATCTAGAGCACAGACCAGGAGTCATCCATGAGCACAGAGCCAGAAGGAGCCCTGAAAACAGAGCCAGGACTCACCCCTGAGCACTGAGCCAGGTGTCAGCCCTGAGCACTGTCAGTTGTATCCCCCTGAGAGATAAGTCAACACAATGGGGAAACAGATCGTTGTTCGCAGAAGGGAGAGAAATGGATCCTGTGTTGATCCTCCTCGTGGGGTCCCGCAGGCAGAGCACTTCCCCGGGACTGTGAGCACCTCCTGTGCCCACACCAGACCCAGCGGGAACAGAGGAAGAGATCCCCGCTCCTGCCGCCCTGTGATGGGCCCTGTGGCCCTCAAGCACTGTGACCCTGAGCCCTGTGCCACGTCCTGTCTGGGGGACACTGAAGCCCATGGTCGGGACCAGGGCTTGGCCACTGTGGACTGTGCCGTGGAGACTGTGCAGAGGCACGTGGGCGTGCGGGGAGCCGGAGGCACTGTCGGGCCGAGGCAAGGCCTGGTCGGGAAGGACCGTCCTCAGTGTTGGTCTGTTTCCTCCCCAGCTCCTTCTGCTGCCACAAGGCGCAGTCCAGCCGGAAACACCTCTTTCCTTTCAGTTCTGGCCCCAGGGAGCTTTCTCAGGCCGGGGCTGGTGAGAAGGCACTGGGCTGGACATTTATCGCCCGATAATCCCATTGCAGCTGCTTTAAGTCATGTTGGAGCAATAATGTGGAATCCATGAGGGGTCATTAGAGGTGGGCTGGGAGGGGGGAGGCGAGGGCCTTGGTGCAGGGAGGGAGCACAGCGGGGTTGGCGCTTGGATATTGTGTGCCAGAAGCAACTGTTAGCAATAACTTTATGGATAACGGCAGTTTAATAAAAGTAACTTTAAAAAATTTCTAAAGCAATAAAAAGAGGAAGGAAAAGAAGGAAGGAAGGAAGGAAGGAAGGAAGGAAGGAAGGAAGGAAGAGCGGGAGGGAGAGAGGAAGGGGGAGGGAGGGCGGGAGGGAGGGAGGGAGGGAGGGAGGGAGAGGGAGGGAGGGAAGGAGGGAGGGAGGGAGTTCAGGCTGCCTTCATGACACTGGATCTCTGTTGGGGGTCACAGGGCACACAGCATCCCCTCAAACTTTCCCACTTGTTCAGTTTGACCTCGCGGCTATTGCTGGCCTCTGCTCAGTGGAACTTTCATGCTTGTGCCACAGCCTGAACCTGCGTTCCCGGACCCTGCAGGCTCCTCAGAAGCCAGCAGCCCAGAGCTGCAAAGAGGCGTTCCGGAAGGGAGCTGCACCTTCCAGAACAGTCCCCAGGCAGCCCTCCTGGGCCCTGGAGCTGTGAAGGGGGAAGAGCCTGAGACATGTCCACCATGTGCCCCCAGAAACCCACGTGCAGAGCCCCGAGCCCATTTCCCATTCAGACCGCTGTGACGCAGTGAGGCAGGGAACTAAGCCACCCCGCTCTGGAACCCGTCCAGCGGCTGGCCACTGCGAACAGGGCTCAGTGTCCAGGTGCTCAGCGTGACTGAGGTACCTCCTGCCCGTGTATGAGCTGTTTGTCCGTGTGGACACTGGGGGGCGCTGTTTCTGCCAAAAGCTGCCTGTGACCTTTTCCTGATGCTTCTTTCATTCTATTATTTCCAAGGTTCAAGGAACATGGAAAAAGAGTGAGAGAAAGAGAGAGAATGGAAAAGAAGAAAGAAAGAAAGAAAGAAAGAAAGAAAGAAAGAAAGAGAGAAAGAAAGAAAGAGAGATAGAGAGATAGAGAAAAGAGGGAGGGAGGGAGGAAGGAGGAAGGAAAGAGAAAGAAAAGAAATAGAGGGCGGTAGAGAGATAGCACAGCGGGTAGGACCAACCTGGGTTCGATTCCCAACATCCTATATGAGCACTACCAGGAGTAATTCCTGAGGGTCCATGCGCTTTCTAAACAGAACAAAGCATCTATATTTATGAAGAGCACCTGTCAGTCCTTTCAATGTTTAGGAACGAAAACCAGAACACAAGTATGTTGGTTTGAAGAGCATTTGTTTAAAAATGCCTTTCAAAGTGTCACTGTGTCACATTTTCATCGTGGCACTTTGGGGAATGGGGAACACATCTGGCAGTGCTCAGGGCTTCCTCCTGGCTCAGTGCTCAGGGATCACACAGGACAGCGTTTGGGGGATAAGCGACACGTTGAGGGTCGGAACGGGGTTGTCTGTGTGGAAGGCTAGCACTTTGCCTGCTCCAGTGTCTCTGGCCCATAGATATATTATTTTCTGTAAACAACGCATTACCTGTTCCACATCCAAGTAGGCTGCTGAGAGGTGCCAAGTTTAAAGGTCTGTCCTTTCAGATTTAGCCCAGACCCTCTCGTGTAGGTCTCTTCTGATTTGCCTGGCCTGGGGCTTCTATAAATGGAAGGTTGGGACCGAGCCAGCAATGTTTCACTCCTGTCGAGATCCGGACACTAGGCCAGAGAGTGGGACAGTGCCAGCAGCCAAGCCCACTGGGGTCCTGGCACCTTGCGGGGTTCCCCAGCACCCTCGGGAGAGATCCCTGAGCTCTGAGAGGAGGCTTGGGCTGAGCTGCAGGGACCCCAGGAGGGGGCCACGAGGCACCATGTGCCCCTCGGGGACCAGGGACAGAGAAAGGGCATCCTCTGGGGTTCTTTCCATCCAGCACCAGGGCCACGAGAGTCCCCCTCAGTGCAGACGCCTGGACAGTGGCCTGCTCTGTCTGCCCATCCCCCACAGCCTCATCCCACTTTCCTTCCAGACCCTGCCCTGTCCTGATGCTTGGGTCCTAGTCATTTTTAGATGTGAATTTAACTCTTTAAAATTTAGTGCTTTTTAATTTTTTTATTTTAAAATCTTAATTTTAAAATTTTAAAATCTTCAGGCTGGAGTGATAGCACAGCGGGTAGGGTGTTTGCCTTGCACGCAGCCGACCCAGGTTCGAACCCCAGCATCCCATATGGTCCCCTGAGCACTGCCAGGAGAGATTCCAGAGTGCAAAGCCAGGAGTAACCCCTGAGCATCGCCAGGTGTGACCCAAAAAACAAAAATTTAAAATCTTTTTTAAAATTAAAACTTTTTATTGTGAGCTTTTAATTTTTAGTTTTTTAATTAAAATTAATTTTATTTTAATAAATTGTTTAATTCAAATTTTAGTTTTAAATTTAATTTTGTTTAAATCCTTTATTTTTCCCCCATTTAATGACGGTGAGATACACAGTGACAAAGTCGTTCACGATTGGGGGAGGGCTGTCATCTTCTGTCCCCCTTTCATGATCTTCCCCTCTAGCCCCTTGAGAATCCCCTGGGGATACTCTAGAGATGCTGATACAGACTAGATTTCCTGCCGAATCTAGGCACCAAACACGTCAGTCTCATTGCTGGCGATTTGGGGTAAAATTCAATGCGAAGGGAACTCCTGGGAAGCAGTAGAAGCTGGCCAGCCTGCTGCTGGACAACCTACCTACTTCGAGGTGTTTGGAAACTGGTTTTCTCCTGGCTCAGGACCTTGGTGCAGTCACTGGCAGAGGCACCTCTGCTACATCTCAACCTGGATACTGTTGCACTTAGTGAAGATCCCTCTTGAAAGATCCCGGCTGGCTGGTGACTGGTGACTGGTGCCCTACAGGTGCACACACAAACCTGCATTGCACCTTTTCCGAAGAGACTATTCATTGCGTTGCTGGCTGATGTGGTCCTTTCGGGGAATATCTGCTTTGCAAGATCTCTTTCCTTGTCGGAAATAAGAGCATGCACAAAAACCTTGTACCAATTCCATCCCGGCCACTCCACAGGATCCCCTGTGCACCGTCAGCCACCACCCTGAGCACAGAGCCAGAAGTATGCCCCGAGCTCTAACAGGTGTGTCACAAAAACAAATAAAGAAGCAACAAGAAATCTCCCTGTGTCCAAAGGCTGCCTTGCAGCGGGCCATGATGGCCGTGGCCACGAGCGATGGGTTTGGTTCAGTTGCATCACCTTTGTACTCACCTGCAGACGTGGCGGGAGAGAGGGCAGGAGGGAGAAGCCCAGGGCCCGTGGCTCTTCCTTCTCGTGCTCCTGGCTTCTCAGTTCCTTTTCTTCTCTGGGGTGTCCAGGAAGACGGGGCTGGAGCACACTTTGGGGGGAGCAGACTGAGGGGCGCTCTGCCCCGACATTGGGGCACCCTCACGGGGGACTGTGCAGGGGGTAGGCTGGGTCCCTGCTGCCGCTGCTGCTTCCCACCAGGGCTTTCTCGGACGTGAATTCCTGCTTCTGAGAAAATATGCCAGTCTAGGGAGCAAGACTCCATATGTGACACCCTCCGTCTCCTTCCCGGGCCCATAATCCTCGGTAACGCCCTGACAATAGGGGTCAGCAGTGGCACCAAATTACGTGTGTGTGTGTATGTGTGTGTGTGTGTGTGTGTGTATGTGCATTTCCCCCAGTTCTGGAGAGCCAGATGCCCATCTGTCCTCTGAAAAAGACAGTTCGGAGGCCAGTTATGGCCCTTCTTCTTTTCCAGGATTGCCCAGAAGACCTTAGAAAGACAGACTGAGTGTCTGGAAAGGTCCCAAGTGAGTCTGGCCAGAGACGGATGGAGGAAAAAGCAAGGAGGTCTGGGTGTTTATGATGAGATGGACAGAGCCAAGCCCTAGGATCGGCTAACGCACATCTCAAAGAAAGGGGCTTGGATCGGAGGCCGCCACAGCCCGCGCTATTGAGACCTGAGCTTGCACTTCGATCCCATGCTGTGGCTCTTCCAAACAATGGTTGTTCCCTGGCTTCCCGCCTTGGAGCCGAAGGAGGCTTTTAGCCTCGAGGGACCGGAGCCCCGAAGGTGAAAGCTCACAGGCTGGGAGGGTACTTGGTGCATGGGAGGCAGCATTTGCTTCCTGGCACCAGTCACCTCCTGCTCCTCGGAGCACTGTCAGGAGCCATCCCCGAGCACTGAGCCCTGCAGTCATGAGCACAACCAAGCCACGGAAACGAACACTGAGGGCCCAGTCTTCTACCATAGACAGATTGAATCTGGCTCTGTGAGAGAGGGCGCCTGGCTCGGATCTTTATAAGGACCTCAGAGGTTCCTAGTGACCTAGGGTTGGGAGGATGGTGGATGAGGGGGAGAGGCAGGAGCAGCGGGAGCTGGAGGGGTGTTCCGCCTGTGAAGAGACTTGCCCTGCGTGTCCCTGCGGTGGCCTGAGCAGGCTGGACCCCGGGCGCGGCTGTGCTGTGCTGGACAGGCATCCATGCGGGGCCTTGTCCTTGCCCACCCGAGTGACCGCCTTCCCTGTGCTATGCTGAATTTCCTCTCCAGATGGTATCAGGCTGTCCATACTAGGCTTGGTGATTGGCTCCCCAGGATGCACAGCAGGGCTTGTGCTTGGAGAGCACCATTGCGGGTAGGCAGGGGAGGCCGCTGGGTGTGACAAATCTTGAAAGGGAAATGGTTGAAGATCCAACTTCTGGAGTTTCTTCCTGCTGACAAAGGGAGGCTGACCCTGACTGCACAAGGGGTGAAACCTCATGATAACTTAGTTTTTAATGGGCGCCAGACAATGAATGGGTTGGGTTCCTGGAATCGTCAACCTCTGAAAGAAAAGATCAGACAGATTAGGCTGAGGAATATTATTAGAGAGTCTTAGACCCTGGAGGAGTAGAAGGTCTTCTCTGGCTTACTGAGGGCAAAATGGTTTCTGGTTTCAGAGAACATGAAAGTTAACAAACACAACAGTCACCAAAGCAGCATAATGGCATACCCAGTCTTACCATAAAAATGAAAAGTAATAACTCCTTCACCCATGCCTTTGGTTGATAGAAAATGACTTCCTGTGTCCAAATCTGTCTAAACTACATAGAAACACCAAGCCACGTCTCTGACTTTCTCAGTACCGATCGGAAAAGCTTCTGCCTATCCATGGAAGCTATCAATAAGAACCAATGGATATTTATACCTTAAACATTTGAGCATTTGATCCTTTGCATGAAGTCAAGCTGCCAGTTGTACCCTGGATAAGTCCCTGATGTGGAACAGGTGGTGTTAGGAGGCTGTTAGACCCGAGATTTCCAAGATTTGTTGGTGTTGTTGGTCTTTGGAGGCCCAGCCATCAGGGATAAGACCAGGCCATATCAAGGGTCAGCCCTAGGGCCCGATGCATATCCAACTGTTCGATCCACTCCCTGACTCTGCTTCCTGTTTTTAATCAAAGTAACACTGTAGCACTGTCCTCCCGCTCATCGATTTGCTTGAGCGGGCACCAGTAACGTCTCCATTGTGCGCCTTGTCTGTCACTGGTTTTGGCATATCAAATAAGCCAGTGGGAGCTTGCCAGGCTCTGCCACGTGGGCAAAATACTCTTGGTAGCTTGCTGGACTCTCTGAGAGAGGCCGGAGGAATAGAACCTGGGTTGGCCTCGTGCAAGGCAAATGCCCTACCCGCTGTGCTATCGCTCCAGCCCGTTAATCAATGTAGTCTCTTCAAAATTAGGGAGACATTTATTTATGTCTTTATATCATTTCTGATACGAGGGTCCTGATTATGTGGTGCTGCTCAAACCCTACAGTGCTAGTGTTTACAGTTCTTGAGACTCCTGGGCTATACCCAGCCATGATGCCGGGAGAGAGTGGAGTAGACCATGAAGTGCTAGTGATCAGACAGGAGTCAGCCACATCAAAGGCATCCACACCTCAAGCATTAGATTATCTGACCCAATGATAATGGATTTTTATCTGTTCATGCCTTATTCAAAAAAGCAGAGAATGTATATTACATAATATATGTGGAAAATTTTTGTGTTCTAGTGTCCATTTTTTTATCACATCACAAATTATATTAGGGCAAAATATGTCATTGATAACAGAAATTCATAAAAACAAGACAACTTTGACATGCTCCTAACCAGACAAAATTTTGTAAAAAGTATGCAAAGTAGAACCATTTATTAAAGGGATTATATAATGTATTCTGAGATTTTATCTAAAGTATTTCACTTGATTTATTTATTTTGCCTGTAAAGGTGAGTAGAGGCTGCCCCAAAAGCCTCCATCCCTCTCGTAGAGCCCGGCAAGCTAACGAGAGTATCGCGCCCGCACAGCGAGAGTATCCCACCCGCACAGCAGAGCCTGGCAGGCTACCCAGTGGCGTACTCGATATGCCAAAAATAATAACAATGATGGTCCTCATTCCCCTGACCCTGAAAGAGCCCCCAATATGCCATCAGGCTACAATAGCACGTGACAGGGACGAATAGAGACATTACTGGTTGGTGCCCACTCAAGCAAATTGATGAACAACGGGATGACAGCGATACAGTGACAGTGATATCGTTTCTGACTTAGCCTTCTTTATTTGGAAACATGTAATTTTGGAGAACTATAAATCATCCCTTAACTTGAAGTTGTTTTTTTGTTTTACCTACATCCTTTACCTTCCATTGAACACAATGCCTGCCAAGACCAACAGCCTTCCTGTTTATTCTTAGTGATATTGGCAGTGTGAATATTAATCCTAAAAAATAAAAAATAATTAAAAATATTATTTTTCATTCTGGGATAATGCTATGAGCTCCAATCATGTTAATTAAGTATGAAACTAAAACTGTTGATGTAAGCTAGTACTTAATTAGTGCTATGACTAATCCTCAAGTCCCTATATATTGAAATATGCATCACCCTCCTCCTTCTTCATGGAGAAACCTAGAGAAAAGTCCTTCAGAGTTTCCAGCATCTCAGACGTTGTTTAGCCAGTTTCTGCTGTGTCTTCTTCTAGTCGTGCCAAGGCTCAGCTATTCATGATGCTGCTTCCTCTCGGCAGAAACAAGAAAAGACATTTCTTATATTCCACTGCACCTCTCAGCACAAGCCATTACCTGGGTCTTGTGTTGGAAATTTGAAATTTTATCTGATGCCTCCTTAGTATTAAGAATACTGGGGCGGGGCTGGAGCGATAGCACAGCGGGTAGGGCGTTTGCCTTGCATGCAGCTGACATCGCCAGGTGTGACCCAAAAAGCAAAAGAAAAAAGAAAAAACTAACTTTTACTGTTCCAATGTTTTTCCCCCTATTTAATTGCTTGAGCTTCTGTGATTGACAGGCAGATAATGGTGCATTGCGTGCAGATCATCCCGACACACATCTGGCACTGGGTACCCACCTCCCTCCCCCAAGGGCCGGGCTCAGTTTGCCCGCGTGTTGCCTTTGGCCCTTCTTGCTCCCTGGCTGTGTCACTGTAAGTCCTGCCGTGAGAGAGCACCGTGTCAGCGCCTGTCCCTTGGACTGGCTGGACTGCGCATGATGCTCATGGCTCCATTCATGGGGCTGCAGGCTGCATGATTTTGTTCGTAGAGCAGAGCGGGTCCCATTGTGTGTCTATGTCTCACAACTTCTTCATCCCTTGGTCCATGGTTGGACCTTTGGGTGGTTTCCACGTCTGGACTCAGCACTGCAGTGGACACAGGCGTGCACGGGTCCTTTCGAATGGAAACCTTTGTGTTTGGGACGAATCAAGACCTTTCAACGGAGCTTGGAGACTCTTACGAGCTGGAAGAAGTTCCTTTGGGCCCCGGGAGAAGACTCACAAGGTTTGGGCACTCTTTGCATGTTGAAAGCTCAGACTTTGAGGCTCTGGGGCCTCGCAGGAGGAATACTGAGCTGGGAGTACTTCTGAGAGCAGAAACAAATAACTTCCTGTAGCTTAGTTTTTAGTAACATGCACAGTTGTTCTGTCTAATCCAGACCACAGAAATGTCCTATTGAGGCGTAACATCGATGACGCGTACATGAAAGATATTTCAGTCAAACTTTGAATGAGATAAGTGGAAGTATTTTCTCCTCCAACTCCCATTTTAAGGGAATCTATTTGTCCGGAGGTCAAGGTTTCTCAGCTTCGACACTCGATCATTTTTTTGGCGTTATCAGAGGGTGAACAGTCGGCGGTGCTCAGGGGGTACATGCTCAGGGGGTACTCGTGGCTCTGCACTCAGTATTACTGCTGGCAGTGCAAGGGGGACCAAGTGGGATGCTGGGCATCAAACCCCAGTCTGCCGCTGCAAGGCATCCCACCAATTGTTCTATTGCTCTGACCCACCCCCTGGATAATTTGTTGTTGTTTTCGAGTTATCGAGTCTCCCTGAGATGCAGTTACAAAGTTGTTCCTGATTGGGTTTCAGTCATACAGTGTTTGTTCCAATGCCAGCCCCTCTGCCAGTTTACATTTCCCACCACCAATGTCCCCAGTTTTTTAAATTTATTGACAGACAATAAATTTATACAGATACCCCGGTGCACAGACAGATACACAGACAGGCATATGGGAAAGCACACACATAATTGCACACAGACTCACCCAGACATATACACAGACACACCCACATGCAACACACAACACGTTCTTACACACAGACAACATGTGTACACAAGGATACAGACATAGACACAGACTGTCACATATATAAATATGTCACCACACAGATGTGCATACACAAATATCCGTAGAAATTTGAATACACAGAAATGTGCACATACCGACACAGGGACACATAGACACAAAGAGACACACATATATACATAGTCACAGACACTAGACACAAACATTCACAGAATTATACTCTGACACACATATGTGCACACACAGACCCACACAGACTTAGAGATAGACACACAGACACTCAATAAATTTATACAGACACACCCAGTGGACACACAGATACACAGGGGCATATGGGAAAATACATATGCATAGAGATGCACACGCAAAGACTCAGCACATACACAGACCTATACCCACATGCACCAACTCACATTGGGATTTAAACAGACTCACAACGTGTGCACACACAGACAGAAACAGACATATACACAGACATACAGACATAATTGTAGCCACACACACAGACATACAGACATGTGCAGACGCAGACATATACGTACAGACACATGTGTATACAAACACACAAACATAGATACAGATACACACATATCCACATACTGACACAGACACAAAGACATACAAAGCTATGGATACAGACATTTACACGGACACACATGCACACACAGACAACAGATCCGCACACACACTAACTCATATACACAGACATAGATACACACACAGATACAAACATGCACACACTCAGACAACACACATACACAAACATAGACACATGCACACACACAGATACCGTAACACATAGAGACATATACACAGACACTGAGAAACACAGAAGCAAACACATGTATACGCAAACAGGTGTATTCAGACAGACATGCACACAAACAGAGACACAGACATATACACAAACACAAAGACATGTACATAGACACATGTATACAGAGAGCAACACACATATACATAAACACACAGCCACATGCACACACAGATATATACATGGACACACAGACTCACAGACACACAATCAAATGTACACATAGAAACACATGCACATAAGCAAGTGACATATATATGTATATATGTATACATACACACATATACGAAGATACACAATTGCATGACACATGTGTACAGAAACATGCAGACCCATGCACAAAGAGACACATGCAGACATATATAGAGACACACCCGTGCACACACAGAATGACACAGACATACACACAGACACCAGGCATACACACACTCAAAAGACATATATATAGATACAGCAACATGCACACACAGACATATACACAAGCACAACACATATATAGCCATAAACACATACATACAGAGACATACACTCAAGCATATATACACATAATCACACACAGACAACACAGATATATGCACACATATTTTCACAAGCACATGAACACAGAGATACAGACTCACGTAAACATATACACAGACACATTGCATGCAACACAGTCACAACACGAACTTTCGCCACATGCACACACAGACAACAGATCCGCACACACACTAACTCATATACACACAATCACAACATGCACACACAGATGCACAAGACATGTACACAGCCACACAAACACATGTACACACACAGACATATACACTGACTAAATACACACAGACACACACGTATACAGACACATACATGCACATACACTGATCGAGTCACATAGACGCCCGAACGCAGACATACTTATAGACGCCACATATATACAGAGTCACATCCACAGTGACACTAACATACACACATGGGCATATACGTAGACACACGCAAACAGACATGCAAATATATACACACAGAAACACCCAATATACACACAGACACACATAGTCATCTGTAAAGACACACACACAGACTCAGACAGATGGCACAGACACACACCCACTACAACAGTCACAACACGGATTTATATGTACTCACAACATGCAGACATATACACAGACATTCAAAGGAATAGACACAGTCACACATGTGCACACACATAGACATGTAAACTGACACACATGCACACACAGTGCCACACATAGACACACAAGACACACTGACATATTCACGAACACAATTTCACACATATATACATAGAGACACAATGATACAGACATACAGACACACAGTCATATATGCAGACCACACACAAGCACATAGACGTATACACAGATATGCACAGACAGAGATATATAGACAGACACACAAATATATATACACAGACACACCCAATGCACACAAAGATACACAGACAGGCATAGGTGAAACCATACACATCATCACACACAAACTCACACAGACATATACACAGACACCCACATGCAACACACAACTCGGTCTTATACACAGATAACATACCAACACACAGATATAGGCATATGCAGACACACACATAGATACTGTCACACACAGACGCACACAGACATACAAGACATT
Organism: Sorex fumeus; assembly: GCF_029834395.1. Taxonomy (NCBI): domain Eukaryota; kingdom Metazoa; phylum Chordata; class Mammalia; order Eulipotyphla; family Soricidae; genus Sorex; species Sorex fumeus. The sequence continues at coordinate 167,222 of NW_026606319.1, read as the reverse complement.
CATAGACAAATGTGCACATACCGACTGAGACACATAGACACAAAGATACACACATATATACATAGACACAGACACAAGACACAAGCATACACAGACACACACATGTGCGAATGCAAGCCCACAAAGTCATATACAGACACACAGACATATAGCAGACACACAGACACACAGTAAATTAATACTGACACACCCAATCCGCATGCACATGCATATGCATAGACACACATATGCACAGAGATACACACAGACTCCGACATATACCCAGAATCATACCCATATGCAACATGTCACAACAGGGTCTTATACACAGACTCACAACATGTGCACATTCAGACAGACAGAAACAGATATCTACACAGGCACACAGAAATATACATAGCGACACACACATGTGCAAACACACAGAGACATACATAGACACATGCTTACACAGACACATACCTATACACAGACATACACATGTTCACACATTGACAGACACAAAGACACAAAGCCATGTACAAAGACAGCAGCGTGTATACAGACACACATATACACAGATATATAGCTAAACACACAGAGACACAGATATATACACTCTGAAACACCCAGTGCACACACAGATGCACAGGCATACACACAGACAACACCCACAAGCAACACAGTCATAACACGAATTCATACACAGACTCACGATGCGTGTACCCTCAGACACAAACATATATACAGACACACAGACATGCGCACACACACAAGCATACACAAACATAGATGTATACACAGACACACCCAGTGCTTGCAAAGATACAACAATGAGACATATAAAAAGACACACACATATGTAGACATAGGTACAGATTCACAGGCACCCTCATGTAGCACTGTCACAACTTGTACTTATACACGCAACATTCACACACATAAAAATTGACATATTCAGAGATACACATAGCCATAGAGACAGCCATACACATAGTGTGCGGGCACATATACACAGACATATACAGATGCACACTTATACAGAGACACAGATGCACACACAGACACACACAACATATACAGAAACACATATACACAGAATTATGCACAAATGCCTACACTTACACAGAAAAAGACAGACATACAGATATATAAACAGACACACACAAACACGCACACAAACACCACATACATACACAAACACACGTATGCAGGCACACGACAGACATACACACAGAATCAGACACAGACATATCTAGACACTCATGCATGTGCACACACTGACACACAGACAGACAGACAGACACAGACACACAGACACATACTACACTGGTGTGTGTGTCTGTGTGTCTGTATATGTACGTACATACAGAAACACGTGAGTACATGCACAGACAATAAATATATGTACACAGGCAAACAGGCACTGATAGACATACAGACACACACCTAGAGACACGCGAGCATATACACAGACACACATGTATACACAGACACAGAAATAAGCATGCTTATATTCAACAGACATATATACAGAATTAGACATACACAAACTTATACACGACACATAACATATGTACACCCACTGACACAGTGAGGCACACACAGACACAAAAGCACAGACAGACACAAGAGCACACAGACATATAGACAGACACACAGATACACAAGATATATACATAGACACACAACACACATGAGCAGTACACAAAAGACTCACATGCAGATATATACGCAAATACACAAACACTACACAGATTTAGAGACATACAGCCAGAGACACATATATAAAGACATGCCCTTGCATACACACAGACATATACACAGACACCTACATGCTCACAGACACGTTCAGATAGAGGCACATGGATATGTACACACAAGACATACACAAACATATACACACAGAGACATATACACAGACACACAGAAACACACATGCGCACACAAACACACAGAGAAGATGGATAGATTTACATACAGACACACAAATGCTCGCACAGACTCAAACAGACATATTTACAGACAATGTACTACAAGAGCAAACACAGACATACACTGACACCGATGCATACATGACATAGATATGCACAGACACAGACATATAGAGACATGCGCACACAAGATACACACAAGACATATACACAGATACACATACACACATATACACATAGACATCTACACAGACACACATGCACGCACACACGGACATATACACAGATACAGAGACACAAACATATATATAGACTCAGAGACAATGGACTCACATAGACACAGACTTGTACATAGCCACACACGGACCTTCACATATGCACACACAAACATACTGATACATACAGACATTTACACAAAAGCACACATACACAGACATACAAACACAGGCACATAAACAGGTGAAAACATGCATGCACACACAGATACAGAAGACACACACCCACATGCATATAGAGAGACATACAAAGGCATATACACACACAGAAGCACAAAGTCATATACAGACAGACACAGATATTTGCACAAACACACAGATGCATGAACAGACACACAGATATATTCACAGACATGCAGACATAGACAGACACAAACACATATAAAAAAGGAGACAGACACACAGACATATCCAAAGGCACACAAACACACATATATGCACAGAGACCCACACAGACATACAGAGACACAGTTCACACACAAGCACACAGAAACAAACAAATATACAAAGACAATCAGAGACACACAGATCTATCCATAGACACAGAGACATGCACACATAAGCAAACACCTAGACAGACACAGACAGACACAGACAGACACACAGACACACACAGACATATACACAGACACACCCAATGCATGCACAGATACACACACAGAGACTTATAGAAAGACACACACATGCACACATAGACATAGATACAGACAGACTCGCACAGACAGACACAGACATCCTCCCACATGCAGCACAGTCACAGCATGAAATTATGTGCAGGCTCAAAACATGCACACACAGATACAAAATTGATATACACAGAAACATATGGACATCCACACACAGATGTGCAAGACACATACTCACAGACATATATGCAGACACATTTCTACACAGACACAAATACACATCTAGACATATACACAGACACATAGATACACAGAATTATACACAGATGCATACACTTCTGCACAAAAAGACACACAGACACAACAGACATATACAGAGACACACACACACATAACCACACACAGATATATATATATATACACTCAGACAGATACAGAGACACATGCAGATACACAGAGCAGACATGCACACACAGAATGAGATACAGACCTAATCCACACACACACGCATGTGCACACACTGACAGAGACATCCAGACACACAGAAACACACCCAGACACACATAGAGACACGCAGACATATACACAGACACTATACACTTAGACACCTGCACACATAGAGCTACGCACATGCACACACACAGACAACAAAGACATGCACACAAGCACACAGACATGTTTGTATGTCTTTTTGTGCATAAATCTGTATGTCTTCAGTGTAGGCATCTGTGTATAATTCTGTGTATCACACACAAACATACACAACATATACAGAGTCAAACACGTGCACTCCCACAGAGACATCAAGAGCACAGTTTACATACAGATATATACGTAGAAACACAGACACAGCGAGATATACAGACACACACAGATATATAAACACACAGATGCATAGACATGCACACATAACAGACACACATACAGAATAGACACACAGACATATACACAACACACACATGTGCAACCACAGACAGATACATAGATATATACTTAGACACACAACACACATGTGCACAGACACATGAACACACAGACATATAGACACACATACTCATATATAGATATATATGTACTAATACACACATATATATACAAATACACATGCACTAAACAGATGTGCAGACACATACCCAGAGACACACACATATTTAGACATACCCTTGTGCACCTACAGACACACAGACATATACACAGACACAAACACATGCACACAATCAGATACATACAGACATATACACACAATATACACACGCACACAGAGACATAACATAGGCACACATATGCACACAGACATACACAGGCTTACACACACATGCACACAGACGTATTTAGGCACAGTACACGTGTGAACACAGACTTATACACTGACACAGATGTGCACACAACACCGAGACCCACATGCACACAGAAACCCACACAAGGACACATAAACTCAGATACAAGCATACACACATACACTTAGACATTTATACAAACACAGAGTGCATACACAGATATACACATAGACTTAGACTCACACACCATATACATAGACATATACACACACAAACATACTGACACACAGACATACAAAAAACACAGACACACACAGATATACAAACCCAGATACATAAGCACAGATGAACAGATGTGCAGACACAGACACAGAGAGACTTGCAATCACATACACACCCACAGACACACACACACACATATATAGACATCCAGACATATGAACACACATAAAGATACATACATGGACATATAGACACAGACATACACAGGTACACAAAAAAAGACATACACAGGCACAGTGTATACACAAGCACTAATAAACACAAATATACACAGACACACAGATATATGCATAGACACAAACACATGCACACAATCAGAGACATACACAAACATACACAGACCCAAACAGATCCACACACATGCACATGCACAGGCACTCAGAGACATATACAAAGACACACAGAGACATGCACAGGCATCTACACAGATACAGAGTACAGTCACGCTGACACACACAATGCGCACAAGCAGACATACACACAGACATATACACAGAGAATACACACATGCACACATGGAGACATACACAGAGAGACATATGGCGTGTGTGCACAAACAGGCATAAAGACACCCATACATTTTCACAGACAAACCCACTTGCACACACACAGACATACAAAGACATATCATGTACACACAGACATATACATGGACACACTGCAAACAGACACAAATAGATATGTATACAGACATACAGATATAAACAGAGACAGATAGGGTCATATACATAGACACAGAGTCACACACACAGGCAACATAAAAGTCACAAGCGTATACACAGACAGACACAGATATATACACGTACATGCAGACATATTCACAGAAAAATACTGTAAACACACAGACCCAAATACATCCTCAGACACACATGCAGACACAGAGAAACACAGACATATAGAAACACACATGTACACATATACATACAGACACAAATATACACCAGCAACAGATATATACACATGGACTCTTGACACACACAGACATATTCACAGAAATATACCGACATGCACACACTTCACTTAAATCACTTAACTTCCCATTGCTCGTCGATTTGCTCGAGCGGGCGCCAGTAACATCTCCATTTGTCCCTGTCGCGTGCTAGTGTAGCCCAATGGCATCTGTTCGCTCTGGGAACATGAAGAGCCTCAAACCGATGGTTCACAATCTTGATGAAGAAGTCTGACCATCTGGTAGGTGGGCGGCCACGCGGTCTTTTGACATCCTGTGGAATCCAGTCGGTAACAGCTCTAGTCCAGTGGTCGTCTTTAAATCTCATTACGTGACCAGCCCATCTGATTTTTGACACCTTGGCAAATGAGACAGCGTCCATGATTCTTGATCATTGACGGTTGTCGGAACTCCGGATTCTTTCTCTCATTTGAGTGAAACGTGATATTCCAAGCATAGCTCTTTCTATTCTTCTTTGGGAGACCTGAATAGGGTTCTCATCCTGTTTGCATAGGGCCCAGGTCTCTGAGGCATATGTTAATGCAGGAAGAACAGTGGAATCAAAGAGATGTGCCCGGAGCCGGAGGTTCTTCGTCCTCTTAGCTGTTTCTTCGACGTTCTTGAAGGCTTTCCAAGCCACTCTCTTTCTCCTGCACAGCTCGGGTGCCAGGTCATTTGTCATGTTGACTTCTCGACCTAGGTACACATAGCTGTTGCATTCGGAGTTGGTCGTTCCATTGAGAGCGAATGGGGCATCAGGAACGAGGCTGTTTCTCATAAACATTGTCTTCGTAAGATTCAGCTGTAGTCCAACTTTTCCACACTCACGGTCAAAGTCGGCCAGCATTTGTGCCGCTTGGCTGATGTTTGGTGTTATTGAAACAATGTCATCAGCAAAGCGGAGGTGGTATAGTTGCCGACCATCTATCTTCACTCCCATTTCTTCCCATTCAAGTCATCGCATGATGTTCTCAAGGGTGGCACTGAAGAGTTTTGGTGAAATGGTATCACCCTGCCAAACCCCTCTCTTGACATCAACTTCTTTGGAGAATGGTGAGATTCTGATAGTGAATCCGCAATACAGCTCATGGGGGATCTTGATGTATTGGGCTTGAATGCCCTGATTGGCTAGGGCTTCAATGACCTCTTCTGTCTCAACAGAATCAAAGGCCTTCTTTAAATCAATGAACGTGGCATCTTGAACTCCCGAGAAACCTCAATGAGCTTGGTTATCGTGTGGATATGGTCGATGTTGCTGAATCCTTTGCGCAACATGCACACACACACAGACAAAACACGAACATTTACACAGACAAATACAAAGGTACAAACACATGCACTTACACAGATATATACACAATCTCATATGTGCACATACACCGAGACTCACACAGGCACACATGTACACACAGACATACAAACAGACATAAACAAACACATACCAAGGTGTATACACACTCACACCCAGAAATATAAACAAGAGAGACTAGTCTGAATTTAGGCTCCATTTTAGAATCTTACACGTTGATTTTAAAGAATAATTTGCACATTTTAATATTTAAAATTTGCACTGTCACACTGTTGTCCCGTTGTTCATCGATTTGTTTGAACGGGCACCAGTAACATCTCCATTTTGAGATATGTTGTTACTGCTTTTCGCATATCGAATATGCCACTGGGAGCTTGCCAGGCTCTGGCATGTGGTTGAGATACTTTTGGTAGCTTGCCGGGCTCTCCAAGAGGGAAGGAGGAATCCAACCTGGGTCAGCAGTGTGCAAGGCAAACACTCTACCCACGGTGCCTTCGCTCATTCCTACATTTTAATATTATTATTAATATTTCAGGTTTTTGGCTCATACATGGTGATGGTCAGTGCTTAGTGCTGGCTCTCCTCAGGAGTCACTCTTGGTGAGGAGGGGGTCCTGGGGGTTGTCGGGGATTGAACCTGGGTCTGCTGCATGTAGGACAGACAGACGCCTTCCCCACTCTCCTGCAGCTCCGGCCCTAGTCCCGATCCGTATACTTGACTGCGTCTTCTAAGCTGCTCTATAAGCTGTGAGCTGAGTGTCCCTTCCTTGCAGTGAGGTCTGTGTGCCAGAGTCTCCCTGCTTTCTCCCCCAACTGCAGACTCACCTCATGCCAGAGTGTTTAGAAAAGAGGCAGCCATTTCCTTGTCACGGCAGCCCCGATCCTCTGGGTCCCCTGAACGAATCTTTCTTCTCCTAACTTGATTCAGAAGATAGGTAGAAACGTCTCTTTTTCCTCAAGAGGTGGTTGTATTTTCTTTTAGTGGGGGACACGGGAGTAATTCTAGGTTACACATATATACAGAAAAACACAGACACACAGACATGCACACACAGAGACACACACAGAGACTCACAGATATATAAATAGACATGCACACACAGGCATAATCAAATAGACACAGACATACATGCAAGCAATAACACAAAACACACACAAACATGCACATATACAACACAGACATATACAAAAGAGAGAGACAGATATATAGATACACACATATGCACATAAATATATTCCCATTCGCACAAACACTTGAAGACACAGATACACACAGGCATACACAGACACCCATATGCACACACACCCTTTTGCATATAGACATATATACAGACATACAAAGAGACAGAACAGATCCATAGGCAGACACATGTGGACATGTACACAAATACATAGACAGGGACACAAAGATGTATACACACTGACACACAAAGATACTTACAGACATGCACAGACAAAACCCACATACATATACATGAAGACATACAAAGACATATGTACAGACACACGTACACACAGACAAACACACAGACACACATGCATCGCACAGACACAAACAGCCATATAAACAGATACTCAGATATATACACAAGTATACACATACACACAGAGAGACTAACAGACATTTACACAGACAAACACAATTGTCTTAGAAATAGCTAAGAGGACAAAGAACCTCTGGTTTCGGGCACATCTCTTAGATTCCACTCTTCTTCCTGCATTAACATACACCTCAGAGACCTGGGCCCTACGCAAACAGGATTAGAACGCTATTCATGTCTCCCAAAGACGAATCAAAACAGCTATGCTCAGACGCCATTGGGCCACACTAGCACACGACAGGGACAAATGGAGACGTTACTGGTGCCCGCTCGAGCAAATCGACAATTAACAGGAAGTCAAGTGATCATGTGATACACAATTGTCAAAACACAGACATATAGACAGAAACAGAGACACACAGAAGTATTCAGAGACGCATAGGCATATATACAGAAACACATGCACACAGACAACACAGACAATTACAGAGACACACACACACATAGACGTGCACACAGAAATGCGTGCACAGTCACATACTGAAACATGGGTATATACAACAGAGACACGCACACATGGGCACACACAGACAGTCATACACAGACACACACAGATGCACACATACATAGACAGAGACATGCACACATAGACATCTACATAAAAGACACAGATACATAGACATACACACAAAGGCAACAGATATATACATCGGCACATACAAGGTCACACACATGCAGACACAGACTCACAGATTTATACACAGACTCACAGGCATACACAGATACAAAAGCATACACACAGAAATATACACGGCCAAACACAGATACACACACACCAAATGCACACAGAGACAACAGACAATACAGAGACACATGTGCATAACATACAGATACACAGGGACATGATATATACATAGACACACAGACATATGCACACAGAAACACACATGCTCACACAGACATACAACAGATGCACTCGCCGGCACATACAGGCATACACACTAACAGATACATAGACATGTACAGACACACAGACATTTACTGAGAAACACGTAGATATACACACAGATACACCTAGACATACACAGGCACACACACATGCACAAACGGACATAACTCACATAGACAGAGACACACACGCTCACATACAGACATAAAGGCAGACACATAGTGACACAGATATATTCATAGATGCAAGGTCTCAATCATACAGACACACATGAACATATGTTCAGATACACAGATGCACACTGATATATAAATACACAGATACACACAGATCATTTTCACACACATAACACAGACATATACACACAGGAATATGCACACATGCGGACACACATGCACACGCTAGACAAAACACATATACAGAGATACTTTGTGTACACAGAGACACAAAGACGTAGACTCACAAACACCCCGACATATACACACACATCCGGTCACAAAGACACACAAAGATATATACAGACATATACAGAAACACTAAAATACACCTGTACATACCAGACATATACACAGATACACACCTATGGACAAACACACCTACCTGTACCCACAGCAGGCAGTGGAGGCAGAGTGGTGAAAAAGAAAGGAGGCAACAGAAGAACAGGAGGCGGAATTGGAGGTATGGAGCCAAAAGAAGGAGTTGGAGAAGGAGGAAGGAGAAAACAGGTGGAGGAGGAGGTGATGGCGGGAAGAAGAAAAGTAGAGCAGGACAACGTCGAGGAGAAATATGTCAGAAGAAGATGAAGGGGACATCAGAAGGAGTGTCTGTGGGAAGAGACATTTGAACTTGTGCATTGAATTTGTGATGGGGAAAGATGGAATGTGTGGGGAGAGTGAGACCGTGGAAGAAGAAAAGATGAACCGGAAGTAGAAGACGAGACGGAAATGGAGGAAACACAAAGAAGTTAGATCCGGAGAAGGTGCAGGAGCATAGGAGATGAAGAAAATGGGCAGAGGATGGGGTGGTGGAGGGAAGAAGAAAAGAATAGGACGAGTTTGAGGAGAGGTAAGTCGAAGAAAAGAAGACGGCAGAGAGGAGTCAAGGCAGTGAAAAAGAACCCCTCAAAGGGGCTGAGAGATAGCACAGCGGGTAGGGCATCTGCCTTGCACGCGGCCGACCCGGGTTCGATTCCCAGCATTTCATAGGGTCCCCTGAGCACCACCAGGAATAATTCTGAATGCATGAACCAGGAGTAACCCCTTAGCATCGCCAGGTGTGGCCCAAAAAAGAAAAAAAAAGAACCTGTCAAGGACGAGGAGGTTTGGAACCAAGAGGAGGAGTTGGAGGAGGAGGAGGAGGAGGAGGAGGAGGAGGAGGAGGAGGGAGAAAACGGGTGGAGGAGGTGGTGGCGGGAAAAAGAAGAGAAGAGAAAGATGAGTTCTAGGACAAGAGGAATTGAGAACTGAATGACTGCGGACTATGGGGGCTGCAGTTGAAAATGGAGCATGGGTAACATCAGAACAAGAGGACTGGAGGAACGGAGGAAAAAGGAGGATGTGAGGAGGAGGAGGAGGAGGAGGAGGGAAGAAGAAGAAAGAAGGCGGAGGAGGAGGTGGTGTTGGGAAGAAGAAAAGAAGTGCAGGACGACAATGATGAGGAGAACTTTGCCAGAAGGTGAAAGGGACCTGAGAAGAAGGGGCGCATGTGGGAATTGGGAATTGGATTTGTGAATGGAATCTGTGAGGGGGAGGGACAGGAACATATGGGGAGAAGTTGACCCTGAAGGAAGAAAAGACGGTGCGGAAGTAGGAGAGGAGACGGAAATGGAGGAAACACTAAGGTGTTAGAACGATGGAGGTGGAAGAGCATAGTAGATGAAGAAAACAGGCGGAGGACGGGGTGGTGGAAGAAGAGTAGAGGTAAGGGGAAGAAAAGATGTCAACCTAGAGGAGGCGAGGCGGTGAAAAAGAATCCCTCAGTAAGAGGAGGACTAGGAGGTAAAGACCCAAAAGATGATGATGGAGGAGGAGGATGAAGAGGGAGAAAACTGGCGGTGGAGGTGGTGGAGGAAAGAAGAGAGAAGAGGAGGAGGCGTTTGAGAATGAGGGTAAGTACAAGAACCGGAAAGCAGGAGACAATGGAAACTGAGTGGTGTAAAAGAGAAAAGGAGGATGTCAGAACAAGAGGAGGATCTGGACGTACAGAGCCAAAAGGAGGAGTTGGAGGAGGAGGAGGAGGAGGAGGAGGAGGAGGGAGAAAACAAGCGGAGGAGGAGGTGGTGGCGGGAAGGAGAAAAGAAGGGGAGGATGAGTTTGTGGACGAGGCAAGTCAAAGAATGAAGAGCAGCAGACGGGGAGGCAGAGTGGGAAAAAGAAAAGAGGCAAAATCAGAACAGGAGGCGGAGTTGGAGGTAGGGAGCCAAAAGGAGGAGTTGGAGAGGAGGAGTAGGGAGAAAACAGGCGAGGAGGAGGTGGTGGCAGGAAGAAGAAAAGAAGGGGAGGATGAGTTCAGGGCCGAGAGGAAGTGAGAAGAACTGAAGGGCAGGGGACTATGGAGTACTTCGAAGGCACCCTTGAGCTCTGTCCAGTGGGGGTGGGTGTTGGAGAGAGACAAGGAGACAAACACGCAGTGTCCTAGCTTTGACGTCAGCTGGGCAGCTGCAGGGAGTTGCTGCTAGATGGCCACTTATTCCACACAGTATGGCTGCTGCCTGGCTCCCCACATGTGAGACCCTAGGAGCTGACAAAGGCGTTCGAGACAGTGAGCACGGGAGAACTCAGTGAATCCCGAGGAGCAGAGGGGGGCATGTGGCCCACAGCCAGCCGGCAGTTTCCCCGCAAGTGCCAAGCCGTGGCAGTTTCCTATTCCATTCTACTTTATTTTTATAAAGCTACTCACAATGGTTTCTTAGAGTCAGTATTCCAACAGCAATCCCACCACCAGTACACCTTCCCACCCCATTATGTCCCAAGTTTCCAACCCCCATCCAAGCCTGCCCCCATAGCAGGCCCTAAATAATTTATTTCGTATCGTTTATTATGAAAAATTCACTAACAGTGATCAAAAATGATTTCCTTAGGGAAAAAGTGTGTGAAGATTGTTGTGTCTCACACTGGAGCCTTTAAGAGATGCCTTGTATAAGCCTTGTATAAGAGATGACTACAGGTTGTTACAGGTGAAGCCTTCTGTGTTAATAGTTTCTTGTCTTTCCTTTTTTAAGGATTTAAAGTAATTAAATCACTGTGAGAGATACCCTTACAAAGCTGTTCCTGATTGGGTTTCAGTCATACAGTGTTCCAACATGCAACCTTCCGCAAATGCACATTTCCCGGCACCACTGTCCCCAGGTTCCCTCCCGCCACCACCTTCTGCAGCGACCCCCCCCCTCTCTCTCTCTCTCTCTCTCTCCCTCTCTCTCTCTCCCTCTCTCTCTCTCTATATATATATATCTCCCTCTCTCCCTCTCTCTCTATATATATATCTCTATCTCTCTGTCCCTCCCTCCCTCCTCTCCTCCTTACAATATTAACACTTTGCTTCCTCTTTATTTTGCTGTATGGGGCAAGGATACTCGACTCTAGGCTTGAGGACGGGTGTGACGGGAACACTCCTTGCATTGAATAGGGCCAGGGACCAAACCTGACCCGACCTATTTGAGCCTTCTGAAGCCGTGTGTCCTGAATTTATTATTATTAGCCGTCACATCTAGCCGTGCTCAGGGCTTACTTACTCCTGGCTCTGTGCTCTGGGATCCCGCCTGGCGAGATCAGGGAACCAAGTAGGGTACCAGGGACTGAACCCTTGATGGCCATGTGCAAGAACAAGCGCCCTATCCGCTGTGCTATGGCCCCAGCCCTACCCCAAGTCCCTTTCCTTAAGGAAAATGGCCAGGGAGGTGGGGCCGCACTCAAGAGCGCCCCGCCCCTCGCAGCTCACGTGCTCCGCCCGGCCAATAGGCGCTCGGATCCCTTTCGTACCCGCCCCATTGCGGCCGTCTCCGTGTCCAAGCGCGCGTAAGGCGGGGCCGGGCCAACCCTCCGCGAGGCCCTGCCTCCCCACGCCGAGCGCCTCCTCGGATAGGTCCAGAAGGGAAAAGGGGTGGTGCCGGGGGCGTGGCCAGGAGGGGCCGGCCCGCGAGACTTTGTGCTGCGTTCCGCTGTGCAAAGGCGTCGGGGTCTCCGCTGCTGGGCTCCGCTGCTGGACTGAGCGGAACCGGGAAACGAGCCCCTGCGGCCGGCTTGCCTGTTGTCCCTGGCAGCGGGCCAATCGCTCAGCGGCTGTGCCCCCTGCCGGAGGTGAGCACCCCCGCCTGCCGGCTGCTGGCACTGTGCCATAGACACGCAGGGCCACACACATGCGCACGCACTGAGACACAGAAATAGAGACACAGACTCACACATAGATACGCAGATTTATACATAGGTTCAAAGACATGTACAGAGACATATGTATGCACACACAGACATAAAAGACAGACACAGTGAGAAATCTAGAGATACATAGACACTCAGACATATAGGTAGACACACAAAGACACACAAACATATATACACAGGCAAACCAATGCACGCACACATCCAGGCATATACCAAGACACATGCAGAATCACAGGGAGATACAGACACAGACTCACACAGACATATACACAGACACAAAGACACAGAAAAATATAGAGATACAATGATACAGAGACACAGGCTGCTACACAGATACACACAACACACACACAAGCACACAGACATATGCATAAACACACAGAATTGGCATACAGACACACACACATACAGAGACACCGATTATGCATAGAACACAGACACACATTGACAGACCGATATAGACACAGAGAGATATACACAGACATACGCAGACACATAGATGCACATACATGCACACATATACACACATATAATCACAGGCATATACAGGCGCACACACAGAAACAATCACCGACACAGAGATACGGACATATAGTGAGAGATATATACATAGACATACACACGTTCATATACACAGACACTCAAACATGCAGATATGCAAACATAGACATAAGCACAGGCACAGACACACATATAGAGAAACAGATGTTTACAGTATATAGAAGAACACGACATGCAGATACACACACATACACAGATATATACACAGACACACAAATGCACAAAAACACAGATGCACACACTGACACACGTACACACACGTACAGATATAGACACAGAGATGCAGAGATGTATACACCCAGACACATACACAACAGAGAAATGCACACGTGCACACACAAATATACACATACTTACATAAGCACATAGACATATACTTGTTGAATTGTACACACACTGACATGCACAGACACACATACATACACACAGATACATAGAAACATACACACAAGGAGACACAGACATATTCAGACACACACACATGCAGACAGACACAGTGACGTATAGATATAACAGAGAAGCACACATGCACATATTTTTATGTACACACAAAGATATACACAAAGACAGTCAGGCACACTCAGAGACATATACACAGCACAGACAGAGACCTAGACATACACTAAGAAACACAGAGATACAGATATATACAGAGACTCGTACCCAATGCACACACAACATACTAATACAAACATAGACACAGGTACACACACGTGCACATAGATTCACAGAGCAGAGAGAAAGACACATATTTGGAAGAAACATACACAACAGACATGTACACAGGCACACTCTGACAGAGATATATACAAAGACACACAAACATGCATACACAGACAGAAAGATATGCATGTATACACAGAACAGACATACAGACACACAAATGCACACGCAGACACACATATACACAGACGCACAGTTCAGGATACACACACTTACGCAGACATATACGGACACAGACACACACTTAAACACAGAGACACACAGACATAGACATATACAAAGAAACACACATATCCACAGACACATACATGATCATAGACAGACACACAGACACACACCTGCACACCTGGACAAAAATAGACATGCACAAACACACAACCAATACCACACATGCAGACTTATACAGAGACACATGCACACTCTTGAACACACACATAGGCACAGACACACAGAGAAATGTTCACATAGAATACACAATGTACACACAAACATATACCCGGGCACACGGAGAAATGTCGACACAGGGGACACAATGTACACACAAACATATACACAGAAACAAAGACACACATGCATATACACAAGCACACAAAAACTCATGTACATATGCACAGGTGCACGGACATAAACACAGATATTAAGACAAACATAGCATAAAGATAGACACACAGGCACATACAGACCTGTATCCCAACACACTGTCACATGCAGACACAGACACGCACGCTGGCATATTCACAGACACAGATTGCTACGCACAGGTATATACACAGACGTACACATATGCAAACACATAGACCTAGACACACGCACACAAAGATATAAACAAACACATGCACACAGTCACAGGAAAAAATATACACACACAGATCCACCTGCACACAGAGATATATCGACACAGATGTATACACAAAAACCCACACACGCAGAAACATGAACACATATGCCCACAAAGACTGACACATACCGACACACAATCATATACACAGGCACATGCACGTGCATACACACAGAGACACAGACACACACATGAACACAGATGTAGGCATACCCAAATAGCACACTTACAAACATAGAAACAGACTGAGTCTCACTTGTACACACACAGACACACAAACATATGTATACACAGACACACAGGCACACATATGCACCTACATAGACATAAAGACATATACTCAGATGAACACAGACACACAGACATACAGACACGGAGACATTTACACATACACAGAGACGTACACACAGACATAAATACAGACACTCATAGGCAGACACAGAGAGGGAGACATACACAAGAATGAAAATACAGACACAGACATACACAAACATACAGACACTCATCCACAAGCCAAAACAGACACATGCACAAACACAGATATACAGATGCACACACAGACACACATGGACATATATACAAATGCAAATACAGACACACAGACATATGCACAGACTCAAACACTGTTCACATGCAGGCACACAGACACACGTGTGCACAGACACATGCACACATATATAACAGACATAGACAAACACCCACAAGCAAGTACACAGACACAGACATATAGACATACACAAAAATATGCACAGACACGTATACAAACAAAGACGTGGAGATACAAACGGACATATATAGAGACACACAGACATATAGACATACTTATACACACAGATATACAAACACACATACACACATAAACGTACAGACACACATGCACACAAATACACTTGCATGTGTATACATACCCAGCGACATATAAATATACGCGGACACATGTGTCAACACACGTGCGCACATAGACACACAGATTTATTGGCACACACAGGCATACACACTTGCACATAGAGACAGAATCATATACACAGAGACACACAGATAAATGCAAACAGACACATAAACACAGACACTTAAACACATAGACGTATACACACTGACGCACAGAGATACACACAGATATATGCACAGACACAAATCACATACACATAAATGGAGACATGCGACGACAAGCACAGACACATATACACACAAATACCAACACACACACGCACACACTGCCACACAAATACATATACAGAGACACATAGACGTATACACAGTGACACACAGAGATACACACAGATATATGCACAGACACAAATCACATACACATAAATGGAGACATACAAAGACATGCAGAGACACACATACACACAGAAATACATGCACACACTGAGAGACACACAAACACAGGTGCACACACAGAGGTACACTGACATATGGAGAGACGCATATAGACATACACATATAGTAAACATACGAACACAGGCAAACATACATTCAGACATGCACATATCATGCACATAGACATATACCCAGAACACACAGACAGCAAACATACAAAGACACATACATAGGTAGACACAGAGACACACAGAGACATACACAGATAGTCACGCACATGCACACACAGACACTAAATATATATACGCAAACACACATACATAGAGACATGGACTGTATTCACAGAGATACAACAGTCACAAACCCCTATGCACACAGACAGACTTGAACGACATATACACATGTGCACACAGAAATATACACAGATACATATATACACACAGACACACTCAGACATGTACACAGACACACGAAGATACACGAACAGAGATTTACACAAACGCAGACAGATACATACACAGATATAGACTCTGATCTACCTGTGCACACGAAGGCATACAGATGTACAGACATGCTCACACATGCACATATAGACACACATATACACACAAATATACACAGAGATAGATACACAAACATACACAGGACACATCTAGTGCAACACAAAGACACAAACAGGCGTATACACATGCACACAGGCATAAAGACATATATACACACAGACATATACACAAAGTGACATAAACAGACACACAACACAATCAAACATGTACACTGATACAAAGAGACACATAATATATACATAACACGTGCAGATACAATCACACATAGACCCACATAAATGTATACACAGACATACAACCTATGCCCAAACAGACACGAACAGACATAAGGTAGACACAATCGGTTATAGACACAGTCACAGTCACATACAGACACGCTCGCACACAGAGATACAGACATCCTCAGACACACCCGGAGCACGCGTGCACACAAAGAGACACAGACATGCACACACAGACACGTACATACACTTACACCGACATAAATACAGAATCTCAGACACTCAGACACACACATCAACACACATACTTCTAGAGATTCAAAGTTACAAATACACAAGTGCACACAGACACACAAACACAGACTGATACACTTATGTACACAGACACACAAACAGGTAGTCACACAGACATATGCACAGAAAAACATTTAACACACGTCCAGAGGCACAGACTTCCACGTAAAATACATGAGCACAGACAAACAATACAGACATATATAGAAACACACACAGTGCACACGCACATGCTCACCTAGACATACACAGACATAAACAGACACACACAGATAGACAAATTCACACAGTCACACATAGTATATACACAACGCAGATATGCACACACACAAATACACACAGACATACACTGGCACAATCATAGACACATTCACGGAGACACACAGACATACACAGGCACAAGCATATACACATTCACAGTCACACACAGACACACCCACACACGCACAGACACAACAAAGATGTCTACATAAACTCACACACATGCGCATAGACAGAGAGACATAGACACAGACACAGAGAAACAGATATATAACACAGACATATGCGGACGTATGTGCACACTGACGTACAGAGACACAAACATACACAGACACATAGGAGCAGAGACACATGAACCCATAGACATATAGATAGACACACAGAGACACATGATGCACATACAGACTTACACACAGAAACACACCCATGTGTGCACACACACAGATGTACAGTCCCACACCCAATGAGACACGTATTCACAGACATACACTCATGCACAGACATACAGACACCCACACAGACATATACACAGATGCATATGTGAAGAGAGACACAGATACATACAGAAACTCATAGACACTGTATGCACACAATAATGCTGACATACAACAAATGCACATGCACACAAAAGAGACACACATACAGAGATACACGCAGACACACAAATAGACGTAGAAACAGACAGATACATAGACACATACATGCACACAGAGACACACGGAAGTATGCACAGACATACACACTTGTATACACAGAGACTCACACAGACATATGGATATAGAAGCAGATATGGATATGTCTGTATGTATGTATATATGGATATACACACACAGACACACAGAGGCATATGCACAAGTACATCATAGACACACTGATACAATACATATTCAGCGGCACACACATGTGAATACAGACATGTATACACAGAATATACACAAACACATGCACACAGAGAGACACACAAAAATACAGACACAAAAACACGCACATACAGTTACACCAACACACACAGACACATATACACACAGACACAAATATGTGCGCACAGACATAGGCAAACTCAGACTTATAACAGACACATATTCACACCCAACACAGACATATACACAGACTCACACCCATGTTCACACAAACACACATATAGATACAGATACACATGTGCCCAGTCATGAAACACAGACACAAATAGCACACTCAGACACACACAGATGCATATCCACACATGCAGAGAGACACACGTGTACACACTCACAGCCACTGCACTCTCCTCCCATTGTTCATCGATTTGCTTGAGCGGGCACCAGTAACGCCTCCATTGTGAGACCTGTTGTTACTGTCTTTGGCATACCGAATATGTCATGGGCAGCTTGCCTGGCTTTGCCGTGTGGGTGAGATGCTCTCGGTAGCTTGCCGGGGTCTCCAAGAGGGGCGAAGGAATCGACCCTGGGTCGGCAGCGTGCAAGGCAAATGCCCTACCCGCTGTGCTATACACTCAGATAGATACAAACACATATAGACACAGACACTTATACAAACAGTCATATACAGAGACACACAGATATATACATAGAAACACAGACACTATCAACTAGACACATACACCATGCACGCCTTATAAACGAATGTATACCAACACAGACACACAAAACAAATGCATAAACACCCACATGCAGAGACACACAAATGTAAACACAGAAATACACATTTACAAATTTAGACACACATAGAACAGACAAATACACAGACTCAGACACACATGCACACATACAGAGACATGCCGATATATACACAGACACACATGGTGTAAACACAAGACACAGATATATGCACAAACATATACACAGACACACATACATTTATACACAGAGAAACAATCATACACACAGCACACCTACATGCACACACAGACACATTAGCATAAACATCAGACATATATACACACTGACTCTGACACACACAAATATACACACAGACTTATACACTGACACACAGACAGAGCTAACCATAGAAACCATAGAAACATAGGCACACACACTGACATTTACACAGACACACACGTACAAAGACCTACAGACGTACACAAAGGAACACAGACACAGATATTTATATGGACACACAGACACATGCAGATACACACAGATATTTATACACAGATATACATTCATTCAGAGACACAGACTGCTCACATCGACAGTACACCCATATGCATAGACATATAGTTAGACACACAAAAATAAGACATATTCACAGACAACACACACAGAGACATTCACTTATATAAACAGAGACACATAGGCACGTTTCTGAAACTGATATCTTTTGCTACAAGCTGTCATCCCCAGGGGAGTGTCATCCCCAGGGGAATGTCATCCCCAGGGGAATGTCATCCCCAGGCTGCCCAATTAATAACTAAGACTCTCTGGGAAGCCCCCAGCTGCCAACTCCTTGCCCCTTCCACACACATACACACATACACACACACACAACTTTGCGGGGAACATTTTCTTTCTCCTCTCTCACCTGGACCCAATAGTGTCACGAGAGACACAAAGCTAAAACAGACCCATAACTGACCCCTAAGGATGCATCTGCTATGGCTATATTGGTGCCAATTTTTATAATCTTTATTCCTTGACCAGAAACACGAATAAGGCCCAAGGTACTTGCCCCCCCTCCCCGTTCTTATTTTATTATTTTCCCTAGATTTTTATGGAACTTTGGGGAAGGTTGGAGAGAGGGTAGAGAAAAATAACATCTGCTGAGATCAGAATTCTAGATGCCAAAACAAGTTAACACCTGCAGAGATCCGAATTCCCAAAGATCCCAAAGGAATGCATCCCAGTTTGCCAACAGCACAGGGGTCATTGGGGGCAGCAGTCCTAAAGCTTGATATTACTGTCTTGATAGAAACGTTGATGCTTTAGCAGATTTGAAACAGAGGCCCCTGACCCCCAGGCCTGGCCAGGGTGAGGCTGTATCTACATAATCTTTGTAGATACAGTGCTGCACCATGCAACCCTGCAAACTGCCCATCTGCAGCAAATCCTGAACTCTTTCCATTGTGTTTACCTGCACACACAAACACACACACAAACACACACACCGTCCCCAGGGCACTTCACCATGCAATCCTGCAAACTTCCATCCTGGGACAATCCTGAAGGCTTTCCATTGTGCGCGCGTGCGCACACACACACACACACACACACACACACACACACAAACCAATCCTGAAGTCTTTCCATTGTACATACACAGAAACACACCTCCCTGGGCGCTGCACCATGCAATCCCGCAAACATCCTGAACTCTTTCCTTTGTGCATACGTTCACACAGACACACACCCCAGTCCTGAACTCTTTCTCAAAAAGCCCTTATTCCTGCATGGGTGAGCCCTGCCAGAGTCCCTATCGCTGCTGGTCGGACACTCCCAGGGACGCACGTCTGTCAGTGTGCCCCACCTCACAAACCCTTGTCCCACTTGTGTGACCCTGTCCTGTGTGTGTTACTGTGACCGAACCCAGGCCTCTGCCTGCTTCCCTAGCTCAGAATCTGCCGTCCTGTCTTGGGTGACAGCCAACAGAAGCATGCCCCTGTTCTTTTAAACCCACATCAGAGCTTCTTGTCATGGCCCTGCTCACCCTATATAAGACCATCACTAATTTGACCCAGAGCCCCCGGTCTCCACTTTGTGACCTCAACTCAGTGTCCATGTCCCTGCATTCCAGCATGATCTCAGAAAAGAAATTGGTCTCACCATAGGCCTCTCCCCACAGGCAACTCAGAGTCCTCGTACCTGACTTTGTGACCGCGACCTCAGAGACTTTTCCTGTGTGACACAGGTTTGTACACTATCTTTGATGTGACCCACCTTAGTCCTTGCTGTCCCTTACCTGACCTTACTTCAAAAACCCGTGCCCTTACCTTTGTCACAACCCCTCACACCCCATGTTTTTGCCTCTGTGACCTCCACAAGGACCTTTGAACATGACCTTTGGTGACACACTTCAGATCCCCATGACCCTGCTCGTGTGACCCCACTTCAGTTAGTATTTTGAGGCTGGATTTGAGTCACACCCGGTGGATCCAGAGGACCACGTGATGCCAGGACTCGAACCCTGGGCTTCGCTTCTGAGACCAGATGAAATTGGTGCCTTCAGGGTGGTGTGGTCATAGACCCTGGACTTGGCAATGCAAAACATTTGCCCACGCCCACGGAGCCCTCTATTCTGGCTTAAATTTAAGACTTCTTAAAGTGTGTTTCCTCTTTATTACTGTCAAATGCATACATCAGAGAACCGCATTCCAGCTGAGATACTTAGGCACACCTAGCAATGCTCAGATCATTAGTCTGATAATGTCTAACACTTTCTAAATTATTTATTAGCTGTCCTCCCGTTCATCGATTTGCTTGGCGTGCCCAGTAACGTCTCCATTTTGAGACTTGTTGTTACTGTGTTTGGCATTTCGAATACGTCACGGGTAGCTTTCCTGGCTTTGCCGTAGAGGCGAGATACTGTGGTGCCTTTGCCCCTGCCACTTCTGTCTGTTACACTTTTTATTTTTTTTTTCTTCCTATTTGTTTCATTTTGTTTTGTTTTGGGGCTACAGCTAGGAATGCTCAAACGTCCCTCCTGACTCTGCACTCAGGGATGTTTGGGGGACCTCTGGGGCGCCTGGAATTGAAACCCGTTGGCTGTGTGCAAAGTCAGTCAGAGCCCTCCTGCTGCCCGATCTATGCTAGCCCCCTGTTCTCTTTGTGACGGGAGTGGGAGGTGTTGGGCACAGGCAAGGTGCTTGCATATGTATTCCAGCGACCCTGTTTCCTTGTGGCACTCCCATGCATTCTGTTTGTGATGTTGACAGGGCTTGCTGCAATGTCTGTCACTTGGGCCATGCCCCCTCCCCCCGGGATTATAGCCCTTGGTTGCTGGTGTTCCACTGCGCTGGCTGGAAAGAGTGTAGAGGGCTGGGTTTTGAGCACTGTCAGCATGCGCTTGGTGTAGGCCACAGCACTGGGGTCCCAGTCGAGGTCTCGTGGATGCCAGGCAGACTCACTACCCAGAGAACCCTCTCCCAGTTTGGCCCTCAGGGTCCAGCGGCTCCAAGAAAACAAAGTGGGGATTCAATAGCCAGCAATGTGCTCAGCGACTCCATGAATGCTCGGCCCCAAATTCTTCAGTTTCCGTGAAATCATCGAGGGAATGTGCTAGGAGGGTGATGCGATCACGCGCCTGGCGTCCCCATGAATGGAATCGTGTTCTTTGGAAGGAAACCCAGTGAGGGGCTGGAGAGAGAGCACAGGGGTGAGGCACTTGCCTTATCAGGGTTCAATCCCCTAGACTGCCCAGAGTAACCCTTGTGTACTGCTGGGTACGGCCTCAGAACAACAACAGAGAGAACAGAAGAGAGCCAGGGAGCTCTTTAGCCCCTGCCACGGGTGAGGGCCAGCAGCTGGCCAAGACAGGGCTCTCAGGGGATACCCCTTACTAGTAACTTGAGCTTGGGCTCCTGAGCTTCTGGAACTCCAGTCAAAACCCTCGTGTGCTGTTTCTGAGCCTTCAGTTTGTGGACAAAGGGACAAAGTGCCAGGACTTGCGCCGTGACAAGGCTGTGCCTGGGCGTTCTGAGCCAACCACAGTGCCGGTCTGGGTAACTGTGTCGCACCCTTTTCAGAGGCCTCGCAGAGACTCGCCAGCCCCAGATCTGCCCCAGACCTTTCCAGACCGGAGTGTGTCCCGAGCATCTGACAGCTGCCTCACCCTGCTGTCTTCCTTTCAGTGCTGCTGTGGGTCCCTGTGAATTCAGCACAGCTGGGTAGGTTTGTTAAATTTTGTTCCACTTTGGTGGCCGTGCTCAGCACTTACTCCGGCCTCAGTGCTCAGGAATCACTCCTGGGGGACTCGGGGGACCACATGGGATGCCAGGAATCAAACCCCAGTTGGTCACATGCAAGGCACTTACCCGCTATACTATCACTCTGGACCCTCCTTCGTTCTTTTCTTGCACCACTTCACTAAAGCTGGCGCAAATTTACATTTCAATATGTATATGTCTCCTTTGACATTATTGGATTCTGCATCTTGATATTCCCCCATCCCTAGTGCCTCCCCAAAGCATATTCCCCTTCCCGCCCCCACACACCCACAGGCTGAGGCTGAGCCAAGTGAGATGACTTCAAGGTGCCCCTGTGAGGCAGAAGTCTCATGTGGGCTCCTGCAGAGGAAGTGCATTGAAAGAGATCTGGGGAAAATGACTCAGCACCCTGGGGTGCTTCTCATGACATTCCCTTTGGCTTCTGAGATGGTGGGGCAGGTAGGGGCCACAGGTTGGGCCCATGCCACAGAATGTGGCCTTATTTGTGCGTCTGCTGGTGATGGCAATATCATTCAGACCATTGCGCCAACTGCAAAGGTGGTGTTCCAGCTCCTCAGCTAGCCAAAATACTCCACCCACTGGCTTGTGAATCAGGCTCAAAAAGAACAGGAGCCTTTTGCCCTGTTAGTAGAATACCAAGAAGAGTAATTGCAGTAATTGCAGTGTGTCAAATTGGCAAGAGCGGAGGACGGTACCTCACATAGTGAAGGCGGTTTTGCAGTGCGGTGTGGCCAGTTCTTATTGTGTGGGAGGTTGGTGTGGGGTGGGGGAACCTCCTGAACTATACTCAGAAGCCCCAGGGGCCGCTTCCCAGAGATTTTCTGCCAAGTGGACCAGTAGTTCAATACAAGGGGCTGTGGTAACGGCTCATGCCCTGCAGTACCAAGGATGACCCAGACCACCGAGAGAGGCTTCGTGGGTTCTCCAAGGTTACAACATATGGTACTCCCAGCCTCCAGGACTGTACCCCAGGCTGCTTGGGGGAGCCTGTGGCGCTGGGGATTGAAGTAGCGTCAGCTTCCTACAAGGCACGTACAGTAAGCCTGTGCTCTCTCTCTCTCTCTCACTCTCTCTCTCTGTCTCTCTCTCTTTTGGGCCCCACACTCCTCTGTTCTCTTTCCTGGGGTCCTACGTTGCATGGTTTTGGGTGTCCATTGTATTACTGGGAAGAATTGGAGGAAAAAACAATATTTTAATATAGAATAAGTAGTTTCTCATCAGCAAGAATTTAGGAAATACCTGTATTTATAACAAAGAGAGTATAATAGACTTGCCATTCTTTTACCTTGAGGTTGAGAATGTCAGAACACACACACATACACCTACACCGCACAGATGCCAACACCCATGACTGGTCAGAGGAACTCCCAGGCTGTTGAAGAGAACTGGGTACTCTATTTCCAAAGAAGGTCACCTTCTGAGTTAATGTCTGTCAATTTTTTTTTTGTTTTTCATTTGGGGTGGCACCCAGTGGTCCTCAGGGCTGACTCCTGGATCTGTCCTCAGGAATCATTCCTAGAGGTGCTCAGGGTTCCAGATGGAATGCCAGGGACTGAACCCAGGTTGCCTCATGCAAGGCAAACACTCTCCCAGCTGTATTATCTCTGCGGTCCAAAAGACTTTTTTTAAAGAACACGGTCCTGTCCCTGTCAAGAAAAAGCTCGGAGTCTTTGCCACTGCAAGGCAACTTGGCGCATTGATTACTTGTATCAGAAACTTCCCTGAGGGAGCCTTAGGCCAGCTTCCCCCGTGATCCATCCACACCTTCCTCCTGTCAGTTTGTGGGGTACTCCTCTTTTGGTCTCTTCCAATACAGTTCTGTGCAGCCTGCAACTATCAGAGTTTGCAGTTTGAATGGCTGTTGACAATGGCCCTTCGGAAGTCCCTCCTGAGCCAGCCCAGGGGGTTGGGTGCTTTCCTTGTGTGGAGCAGCCCCAGGAGTGTGTTCCCTTGTCTTGGGAACCGCATCGTGCCCAGTGTGCTTCCCCACCTCAGACACCCGTGTCCCTGCTGTGTGGCCCCACATCACTGCCCCTTTTCCCTGCCTGTGTGATCTCAACTAAAAGCTCCCTGTCCTGCCTCTTTGACCCCACACCAACGCCCCAACCCCTGCCTGTGAGGCCACAACAGAGTCACTACTCTTGCCTGCATGAGCTGACCTCAGCGCCCCCCACCTGAGTACAAGGGACCCCACCTCAGATGTCCCGGTGCATGCCTTTGTGACCTCACTTAAGACCTACTTGTTCCTGACTCTGTGACCCCACAAAGACCCCCCACATGAGAGACGTTGTCTCTTGCACTGACCTGCTTCAGAGACCTGGTCCTTGCCAGTGTGACCTCACCTCGTATCCCCCTCTCCTTGCCTGTGTGACTTCACCTCAGAGCCCAGGTTTCTGCCTGTGTGACCTCACCTCAGAGCCCTCTGTATAACATCACCTCACAGTCCACCCCATCCCTACTTTTGTGACCTCACGTCACAGCCCACTGTCCCTTATGTTTGTGATTCAATCCATGTTGCTTGTCCCGGCTTCTTTGTCCACTTTAGAGTTGCCTGTGATGCCCAGAGAAGAACTGTTACCCACCTACGATCTTCCAGACCAGCAAGTGTGACCCCATGTCAGAGTCCCTCTCGGTGTCTGTGTGACCCTCTTCAGTCCCTGTCACCGTCATCACAAAAGCCCTTATTCCTGCGTGGGTGAGCCCTGCCAGAGTCCCTATCGCTGCTGGTCGGACACTCCCAGGGACGCACGTCTGTCAGTGTGCCCCACCTCACAAACCTTTGTCCCACTTGTGTGACCCTGTCCTGTGTGTGTTACTGTGACCGAACCCAGGCCTCTGCCTGCTTCCTTAGCTCAGAATCTGCCGTCCTGTCTTGGGTGACAGGTAACAGAAGCATGCCCCTGTTCTTTTAACCCCGCATCAGAGCTTCCTGTCATGGCCCTGCTCACCATATGTAAGACCAACACTAACTTGAAACAGAGCCCTTGGTCTCCACTTTGTGACCTCAACTCAGTGTCCATGTCCCTGCATTCCAGCGTGATCTCAGAAAAGAAATTGGTCTCACCATAGGCCTCTCCCCACAGGCAACTCAGAGTCCTCGTACCTGACTTTGTGACCGCGACCTCAGAGACTTTTCCTGTGTGACACAGATTTGTACTCTATCTTTGATGTGACCCACCTTAGTCCTTGCTGTCCCTTACCTGAACTTACCTCAAAAACTCGTGCCCTTACCTTTGTCACAACCCCTCAGACCCCATGATTTTGCCTCTGTGACCTCCACAAGGACCTTTGAGCATGACCTTTGGTGACACACCTCAGATCCCCATGACCCTGCTTGTGTGACCCCACTTCACACAAGAGACCTTCTTATCTCTTTTTGTGTGACCTCACCTCAGAGTCCAGTGATCCTGCCCATGTGATCCTACCTCAGAGACCCTTTTCCCTGCTCGTGTGACCTCCCACCTCAGAGCCTCGTATCTTGCAGTTGTGTCCCCATATCAGAGCCTTGTATCCATACCTGTGTGATCGGAACTCAACCCTCATGTTGTTACCAGTGTGATCATCCACCTCAGATCCAGTCAATGCCATCTCCGATCCCCACAGCCTTGCCTGTGAAATCACAACTGAGCATCCCATGTCCCTACTTTTATGACCTCACCTCAGAGTTGTATGTCCCTGCTTGTGTCACCTCACCTCAGAGCTGTGTACCCTGCTTGTTTATCCCTGCTTTAGAGTACCACGCCCCTGCTTGTCTTTGAGGTCCCTGTTCTGCGAATACACCTCAGTGCACATATTCCTGCCATGTGGCCCACCTGAGTCATTTTCCCCTGACCGTGTGATCCACTGTAGTGTCCCATGTCCCTGCTCGTGTGACATCTCCTCAGAGCCCTGTCCCAGCTTGTGTCGCCACCCCTCAGAACCTTGCTTTTGTGACCCCCACCAGCGAGAGTTCCATGTCTCCACTACTTTGACTGACCTCAGAGCCCTGTGTCCCTGCCCATGTGACCTCAGATTCCAATGACTCTACATAAGATACCCTACCTCAGAACTATGTACCCTAATCTTTGCCTGTAATCAGAGTGCATGTCCCTGCTTGTGTGACTCCCCACTTAGAGTCCCACATCCTAGACATGTAACCTCCCCTGTGTTCTGTGTTCCCGCCTGTGTGATCTCAACTTTGACCTCTGTGTCAGAGCTGATGTCAGTGGTCTATGTCCCACACATGTGACCACCTCTCAGAGACCCTTGTTCTTACCTGTGTTCCCCCTCCACAGATCATGAGTCCCCAACCATGTGATCCAACCTCAGAACCCTATGTTCCAGTGTGTGTGAACCTTCCTCAGAGCCCTGTGTCCCTCCAAACTTGAGCCCATCTCAAAAGCCCGTGTCCCTGCCTGTGTGACCACACCTCAGATTCCCATGACCCTTCATGTGCGACTACACTACAGAGCCATGGACCCTGCTTGAGGGTCCCTACTTCAGAGAGCCACATTCCTGCTTGTCTGACCCACACATGTCCGATGGATCTGTTCTGTGAGGCTAACTCGATGCCCTGTTTTCCTCACAACTGACCCCCACTGAGTCGGTTAACCCTGCTAGTGTGATCCTTCCTCAGAAACCCTGGCCCTGGCCCTGTGACCTGTCCCCAGAGCCCTCTCTTCCTGCTTGTGTGACCCTTGCTCAGAGCCCCGAGTCCCTGATTGTGTGACTTCAACTGAGAGCCTCTTACTCTACTCATAAACCCTCCATCCTCAGAGCCCCATGTACTCATCATGTGACCCCCCACCCATCTCTTTTCCTTGCTGGGTGATTCCAACTTAGAACCCTGTGTCCCTGCTTGTGTGACCCCCACTTCAGAACCCATGTCCCTCCCTATGTGGCTCTCTTCAGAGACCCGTGCCATACTTGTGTGACCTCACCTCCGAACCCCTGTCCCTGCCCGTTTGACCCTGTTGAAAGCCCCGTGTCCCTCTTTCTCAGAGTCCCATGTCCCTGCCTGTGTGACAACTTCTCTGAGCCTGTGTCCTTCCCCAGGTGACCTCTTCTCAGACTCCGTGACCGTCCTTGTGTGGCCCCTCCCCAGAAGCCCAGGTTTGCCCACTGTGACCATATTTCAGAGCTCTGTGTCCCTCCCCTGTCACCACACCTCAGAGCCACGTATTTCTACTTATGTGACCTGTTCTCAGAACCCCTTGTCTCTCCCTCTGTGACCTCTCCTCCGAGTGCTGGACCCTACTTGTGTGACCCATCTAAGAGCCCTGTGGCCCTACCCTGTGACATTCCGTGAACAACTCCTTGTGACCCTCTACTTTGTGTCCCTCCTTTGTGTCCCTTTGTGTCCCCCCGTGACCATCCCTTTGTGATCCTCAGCTTTGTATCCCTTTATGACCACTCTTATGAGGAGTGATCATAAGTAGGTACAGAGTCCCATGTACCTACTTATGTGACCCCTCTTAAGAGGCATGTGTACCTCCTTGTGTTATGCTTCATCGGAGCCTCCTGTCCATCCCGTTACCCCTTGAGAGCCCTGTGGTGCTCCCTGTGTGACCCAATCTCAGAGGTGCATACACCTAATTTTGTGACCCCTCTCTAGAACCCTGTGACAGCGCCCCCAGAGGTCCGAGAAACTACTTGTGTGAGCTCTCCTCAGAGCCCCAATCCCTTCCCTGTGACTGTATGTCAGAGCACCATGTCCCTACTTGTTTGACCCCACAGAGTTCCCTGTATTTCCCTGTGTGACCCTTCCCCAGAGCCCCGTGTCGTCCCTGTGTGACCCTTCCTCAGAGCCCTATAGCCCTCCCTGTGTGAGCCCATCTCAGAGCCCCCGTGTCCCTACTTGTGTGAGCCCACGTCTGATCCCATGCCCCTTCCCGTGTGACCCCACCTCAGAGCCGTGTCCCTGCCTGGGTCCCGGAGGGCAGGACCATGGCCCACCTTCCACTTGTCCCAGAGGAGCCGGCCGCTTCAGGAGGAGGCAAGTGTCCCGTCCGCAGGAGTCGCTCAGGTTCCATCAGGTTCAGGATGAGCCGTGGCTGTGCCGTGCTCAGTCACCCCCTTGAGTTCCTCCCAGGCCCTGGGTTTGATTTCTCCACGCCGAATCCGGCTCCCAGGTCCCAGTCCGCCCGGCCCCTGCAGTGGGGGCTGCTGACAGTGAGCAAAAATCTGTGCAGTCCTCGGGGAGAGGCGGGCAGTCCTGGGGTCTGCTGCCTGCGGCCTAGAGGCTTTAACACAGCTAGTGATCCCTCCCACCCCCTCCCCTAGGAGTTGATCGAAGTACTTTCAAGTTTGGCACCAGCCCCGGTGTTGCTCATGGTCACCTCTGACTGTTCTCTCGGGAGTTACTCCTCGGGGCTGGGGGCAGGTACGGGGTGGAACATGGGTGGGCCTTGTGCCAGACCAATGCCCGCTCACTATCCTCAGTCACTGGCCTCGCCCCCGATGTCTCAATCCCAGTGTTGGAGGTGTTTGGATTTGGGGCTCACGGGGAGTGAGCCCAGGGCTGTCTCTGCCATGCGGGTGCCTCCACCAAGCCCCCGCCCCGTCTCTCCCCCTGGTCCTCAGCCATTCTGCTGCTTGGCTGGAGAGCACAGTGGTGCTTAATATGGGGGAGGAGCCTGGCCTGGGACGGGGCTGAGTAGAGCTGAGGCTACCAACAAGGGTAAGTACCCTCAGCATGGAGGAGCGGGGACACGCGCTGAGCTTCTCAGCGCTCAGAATGGGGAGCACTGCAGAGCAACCGGCTCCTCCTTGCCCTTTCTCACCCCGACGGGGCGATGCCCACTCACCTGCTCGGAGAGAAAAGCACAGTGCAGGCTCCACACACGTTGCAACAACTTTATTTTAGAGAAAAAAATATGCTATCATATATTCTAAGGTAAAGAACAGATTATATCATGTGACTCATACAGAGCAGTTGATCCAAGTCATTTCTGGAACAATATGGATGGTAATGGGAGGTGCTGAGAAACCTTTCAGACTGGGGGGCCCCAGGGTGTCTGAGTGGGGGTGTCTGACCGTGAGGCCTCGGGCCATAAGGGCCCCATAGGACCGCAGCCCCTGAGCTCTGGGACCCCTATCGCCTAAGCTTCCGGGCTGGGGCACCCTGACGCTGCTGCCCATAGGGGGCAACAAGTGACCGCTGGTGCCACACCAGCTGGGTGACACTGGCGCTCGAGCCCTGCTGGGTCACGCGAGGGGGCACACGGTGCCACGCAGGTGGGACCTGGTTGGCATGATTGATAAGTGCCTGCTGGTGTTGTGCGTGTTGGGTGGCACTCCTTTTCGAGCCCTGTGGGGGTGCGGGCACATGGGGGGGCACAGGATGCCATGCAGGTGGGACCTGGTTGGGGGCCGCCACAAGTGGCTGCTGGTACCACATCAGCCAGGTGGCACCACTGGCTGAGCCCTGCTGGGCTGCGGGCCTAGGCTTCAGAGTAGCAGGAGCCACAAGTGGCCGCTGGTACCCGCCCTGCTGGGTGGCAGCACTTTTCAAGCCCTGCTGGGGTGTGGGCACATAGCGGGGCACAGGGTGCGACACCTGTGGGATCTGGGTGGCGGGTGCAGGCACAGGTGTCCCCTGGGTACCGCGTGGCCCTGGTGCCTTGGGAGGCACAAGCTGCCTCGGGAGTGCAAAGTGGAACACTGGTCCGCCCTGGGGACCACTTAGCCCCGGCACGTTGGGAGGCCCGAGCTGCCGCGGAAGTGCGAATCGGAAGGCTGGCATGCGTGCAGGGGCACCTTGGGTGCCACTTGGTCCCTTAACATTGGGGGGCAGGGGCTTCGGCGCCGAAGGGAGCTGCATGGCAGACACAGCCACAGGGGCGCCCTGGGTGACATTGGGGCCCGGTCCAGCGCCCGGCTGGTGTCTCTTACTTTGTGGGCCTTGTAGCTTCGCACGGTTGTTTCTCTTCCTCTTTGAGCGCTGCTGCGATATCCCTGCGGCCTGGACGTGGGTCGCCTTGACCTGGGGTGCAGCCATCGCAGAGCGTGGCTGGGTAATGGGGACACTGGGTGGATCTACCTCCATGTCGCTGAGTGGTTCCCCTTGGGATTCAGCGTCCATGTCGCTGAGTGGTTCCCCTTGGGATTCCGCATCCATGGACTGAATGCTGCTCCCGCAGGACACAACTTGCATCGATTCAATGTCACTGAGACAGGACTGCGTGTCCTTGGTGGACACAACCTGGCCATCGTCAGGGGCTTGTGGCCACCCTATGACTGCGGGTGCAGCTGGGACGGGCACTGCCACCGGGAGCGGAGGCGGAGGGGCCTCCTTCTGGGGCACTGGGGCCCTCTTCTGGGCTGGGGCGGGGGTCACCGCCCGGCCATGAGGAGTCTTGTGGCCTAGCAGGGCCTGACAGTGATGCGTGCCTCTCTGGAAGCAGGGGAGTTTTCCGTGGACAGTAGACCACAGCCTCGCACCAGTCTTCCTCCTTTCGAACGGGCCATCCATGCTGGTCAGAGGGTACTAACTGGGGACCCTGGCGGCGAGCCCGCTGGCCATAGTAGCCATGTCCATAGGACCTTTGGACTGGCCACTGGGCCCCGGCCATGGGTAGTAAGTCGGCGGGCTGTGGACATAAGGCCCTGGATTGTAGGGATAAGGGGCGTGGGGCTGAGGATGCCCCACAGAGCTGGGCCCACCGTAGCCCCGTGTGCATGGCGCCTGGGCTGGTCGCAGTGTCCCCAGGTCCTGGTAGAACCACATGTCGCACGGTCTCCGCGTCATCCCGGGTCAGGGCTCTGCAGATCACAGGCCACACTCAGACCCTGGCAGCCCAGAGACGCACACCCCCTCCCTGCCATTGGGGCCCTTTCTGCACCTTTGGGGTCCCCAGGGGTCACACAAAAACCATTTTATTGTTTGGTCAACTTTGGGGCCACGCCCCATGGTGCCCAGGGCTGACTCCAGGTCTTCCTCAGGGGTCCCTCCTGGTGGGTCTGGGGGCCCATCTCTGGAGCCCGGGAGCGAGTTCGGGTCATACAAGTTTAGTGCTGTCAGCCCAGAAGACACCTCCTATCTGGGGACTCCCATCCTCCTCCCTACGGGCTCCCTGGACTCCTCCCTCTGGACTCCCACCTTCCTCCCTTGGGATTTCCCACCCTCCTCCCTGGAGACTCCCACCCTCCTCCATAGGGGCTTCTCTATCCCCCTCTTGGACTCCCACACTCCTCCCTAGAGACTCCTTGGCATCTTCCCTCTGGACTCCCGCCCTCCTTCCTAGCGGCTACACACCCTCCTCCCTCAAACTCTCACCCTCCTTCCTAGGGGCTCCTTGGACTCTCCCCTCTGGAATCCCACCTACATACCCTAGGGTTTCCCTACTTTCTCATTCGAGACTCCCACTCTCCTCCCTAGGGACTCCTTGGAGTCTTCCCTCTGGTCTCTCACCCTCCTCCCTGGGGACTCTCAACTTCCTCCCTCACTGTTCCCCATTCTCTCTGGCAATTCCCATCATTTTTCTAGGGGCTCCCCACCCTCCTCCCTTGTGGCTCCCCACCCTCCTCCCTTGGCTTCCCTCCTTCTGTCCAGGGGCTACCACACCCCCTCCCCTGGGGCCTCCCTCCCTCGGGCTGGCCCCGTTTCCCTGACCCCTGGTCCCCCATCCCCGCAGCCCCAGGTCTCTGTCCCCCCCTTGGGCACTCACCGTGGGAGGAAGGTTCTCAAAGGGGGTGATCGAGCTGCGGACAGGTGCGGGTCTGTCGCGGAACAGTCAGCGGGCAGCCCCAGGCTCTGGGAACCAAGCTGCGTCTGGTCTGATGGAGGAATTCACGTCCCGTCCCGTGTTGCCGACTAGCGTCCAAGACTAGCATCCCAGTGGGAGTGTGCCAGTGCGGCGCGTTCCTAGGAACCAGCGTTCCTTCCTGGATACCCTTAGTGATGTAGGGCGTGGCCTCAGAACTCCGGGTACGGGGGTCCCGCGCAGTGGAACCTCCCCATGCCCCCCCTTGCATTGTGCGCGCATGGTACGGTCGGGCGCACAGAGCAGAGGGTGTGTGGGCTTGGGCTCGTGCATAGACCGCCCAGGTGAGGGGTCCCACTAAATTGGAATCTTCCCCAGGAGCCTCACACACCTGGTACCGGGTCAGGCTTCGACCCGTTGGTCCTGCATGTGCTGGGCCTTCCCCTTCCCACGAGGAACTTTGTGTCCTCACGCTCTGCGGCCGCCTCTGCGCACTCTTTGCATCCTTCGAGCAGTGCAGGGTGCGCCCAACGGATAGGCATGTTTAAGACGGGAGTCCTTGAAGTCGGGTCCCTTGGATTCCCTCTTAGGATTTTGGGCAGGGTTTGGGCAGTACCGGCCACTGCCCCCGGAGATATTCAGGGGACCGCAGCATAGAGGGAATTGCACGGGACCCTCTGTGATCTCTCTGAGTCCTGATATGGTTTAGGGTCCACCTCATTCTGTCCTGGGGCTGCCACGCCCCCTCTTCTGGGCTGCCACACTCCCCTTGGGCCTGCCTCCCTCTGGTTCATCCCATTTCCCTGAGCCCTGGTCCCCTTTTTGTATCCTGGGGTCCCCATTCCCGCTGCAGCAGGTCTCTGCCATCCCCTCAGAGGTGGGGGCAATCACCGTGGGCAGAGGGGTCAGAAAGGGGGTGATCAAGCTGTGGGTGGGTGCGGGCCTGCGGTGCAAGAGCCAGCGGGCAGCCGCAGGTGCAGGGCACCAAGCTGGGCCTGGTCTGTAGGAGGAATTCAAGTCCTGTTTTGGCAACTAGCGTCCAGGCTGGAGGGTGCAGGTGCGGCACCTCCCTAGGAACCAGTGTTCCTTCCGGAATACTCTAAGTGATGTGGCGCGTGACCTAGGACTCAGGGCTCGGGGATTCTGCGTGGTGGAACCTCCCCGCACCCCCCACCATGTGCGCACATGGGACCGTCGGGAGCACAGAGTGGAGGGCGGGTGGGCTTGGGCACGGCCACGAGGTGCCTGGATGTGGGGGCCCGCAGAGTTGAGCCTCCCTGGGCTCCCCACCCTCTGGGGGGTCGGGGCGTGGGTGAGGCCTTATGGGAACGGGCTTCAGTGGACACTCGGGGCTCATCGGGGGAGCTGACGGCCAGCCAGAGAATCCAGGCCTGAGATGTTGCTGAGGGGCACACCGCACGCGGCTGGGAGTTTTTGTTTGCATCCGTGTTGGGGTCCCTCCCGTTGAAGAATACGAGTTGACCCTATTTCTCTTTGCGGATAACAAACTTCAGTGTGTCTTGCCGTTGTACCTTTTTCTAGTAGGGAAGGATGACGGTGTGGGTGTTTTGCAACAAGCAAAGTGTCTCTGTCAAGTCCAGCCATGGTCCAAAGCTACAATGACCCAATCCCTTGAGTGAGTGACACCCTGCCCTCTCCAGCTCAAACACTGTTTGTGACAATGTGATGTGTTTAGCATGGGTGAAGACAGCAACAAAGTCTAAGCAATATGGAACTTATTTTTATGTTACTTTTATTTTGGGCCCTTCTGAGGACTGACTCTTGGCTCTGTGCTCAGGTATCACTCCTGGCAGTTCCAGGGGCTGTGTATGATGTGAGACTGGAACAGGCGAGCACCCTCCATCCGTGCTATACACTCTCTCTAGTGCCTCTTATATTTCATTTGAGTCTGAGGACCGTTGTTTCTCTCTACAGAGAGAAGACTAAAGCCTTCAAGTAACACATCTCTGCATATCTGTATCAGTATGTGCTAAATATATATGTCAACCTACCTGCTGTATGCATACACACAGGAAATATATAGTGGGCTAATTATTCATAGTTATAGGATAACAATAAAATGTTATTTTGTAGACATTCATATAAACTTATATAAACGCTCATTTCCTGCTGTTTAAACTCCATGTTGCATAAAGCGGAGCAAGGAAAACCTTCTAAAACTCGTGGTACTGGAAAAGCTGGCAGACACTGTCAAAATATGAACTCACCCATTTCTAATGCCGTGCACTAAATAAAATCAATAGTAATTAAAGACCTGTGTATCAGACCTGAATCCATAAGGTATATAGAGGAAAAGATTAGCAGAAATCTCCGTTATATTGAAGTTAGCGGCATCCTCAATGAGGCAAGACCACTGGCCACGCCAAACAAATCAAGAGAAACAATTAGGACTACATGAAATTCAGAACCTTAGGGCCAGAGCGGAGGGATAGGCTGCTTTCCTTGCATATGGCTGACCGGGGTTTGATCCGCAGCATCCTATATATTTCCCCGAGAACTGCTAGGAGTAATCCCTGCACGCAGAGCCAGGAGTAGCCCCTGAGCATCGCCACGTGTGACCCAAAAAGCTAAATACATACATACGTACATACGTACATACATTTAGAAGCTTCTGAACTGCAAAAGAAACAATGACCAGAATACAAAATTGGCCCACTGAAAATGCGTGATGAGAGTAGAATATAGACCGAAAAAAATTGCCATTCAATTACTCTTTTGCAAACCACGGCACTCAAAATGAGAAAGAGAACAAAAGGGAATGCCCTGCCACAGAGGTGGAGTGGCTTGGGGGGGATGGGGGAGGGAGGGATACTGGGACTGGTGGTGTTGGAGTATGGGCACTGGTGGAGGGATGGGTATTCGATCATTGTATAACTGAAACCCAAGCACACAACTTTGTAAGTCTACAACTGTACCTCATGGTGTTTCACTAATAAAAATTTAAGAAAAATAAAATGGCCCAATGACAAGTGGAAACCATTCATCTGACTTAGGATCAATCTCCAAGTTATATAAGGCACTGGTAGAACTTTACAAGAAAAAAGAAATCCAACCTCATCAAAAACTGGAGAGAAGAGATGAGCAGAAACTTCCTCAAAGAAGAAATACAACCAGCCAAAAGGCGTGTGAGAAAATGCTCAACATTGCTCATGATCAGGGAGATGCCACTCAAAACAAGATGTCATCTGATGCCGAGAGACTGGCACACATCCAGAAGAATGAGAGCAACCGGGCCTGGAACGACAGCACAGGGGAGGGCGTTGGCCGACCAGGGTTTAATCCCCTGCACAACCATGTGATCCTCCGAGCACCGCCAGGAGTAATTCCTGAGTGTAGAGCCAGGAATAACCCGAGCACCACCAGGAGCAGTAATTCCTGAGTGCCGATGTAGGTTATTCCTTGCATCTCCAGGTGTAACCCTGAAAGCCAAAAACAAGCAAACCAACCAGAACAAGCAGTGCTGGTGTGGATGCGGGGACAGCAAGCCTCGTGCTCACTGCTGGGGCAGTGTCTACTGGCCCGGGCTTTTAGGGAGACAACAGGGACCTTTCTCAATCAACTAGGAATTGCACTTCCATATGACCCAGCAGTAGGTTATATACTGGGGTCCAAAACCACAATGCAGAAAAGGCTTCTACGCTCCTGTGTTCATTGCAGCACTAGTCACTCACAGGAGCCAAAATGTGGAACCAACCCAAGTGCCCAAGAGCCGATGAGTGGATCGAGGAACCCTGATACACAGTGGAATACTACTCAGTCATAGGAAAGATGAAGTCATGTCATGTGCTACCACATCAGTGGTTCTGGAGAGTTTTAGGCAAAGTGAAATTCGTCAGAGGAAGAAGCACAGACATGAATTGTCTTCCTACCGTGCAGGATATGAAGAAACAGAGTCGGGGAATAACACAAGGCAACCGAAACAGAGAATGAGAACCAGTTTCCAGCAGAAAACTTGCTAGTTGTAGGGGCTGGGGCAGGGGAGAACAGGCTACAATAGGCCATTGGCGGGGGCAGCGGTCACTTGGAGCAGAATGCAGTGCTGAAAAGAGGCAGACAGTGCGTCCACGAGAGACAGACTCAGGACGGAAACTGGGGACACTGGTGGAGGCATGTGAGCACTGGTGGGACTGGAATGGAATATCCTATGCCTGAAATTCAATGATGAGTTACTTTGCAATTCACCATGACTAAAAAGTACGAAAGAAAGGAAGAAAAGAAGGAAAGAAGGAAGGAAGGAAGGAAGGAAGGAAGGAAGGAAGGAAGGAAGGCAGAAAGAAAAAGGAAAGAAAGAAAGGCAGGCAGGCAGGCAGGCAGGAAGGAAGGAAGGAAGGAAGGAAGGAAGGAAGGAAGGAAGGGACACCATCATTTTGGCTACAAAAGGATAAACCTGCTGTGAATACTAGACAATCAAATTCTCTACTATTTTGTGTGATTATAGAGAAGAGCGTGTAGGGTAGGTAACCATCTCTGAAGCAATCGCCTTAAGGACACATGCCAGGAGCACCCAGTGCAGAGTCTGACGTGGGTTCCCAGTGTTCCCACAACCATCATGGACGTTGTGAGAAGGTTCATGCGGATGCTGGGTGCGTTGGGGAAGGGCAGCCATCGACGGGGTTGCAGGGCAGAGGGCACACCAATCCCCTTCTCCGTCAGCCTGCGCTGGAGAGGTACAATCCCTGGCACAGGAAGAACAGCCTAACTCTTCCCAGCTGCAGCCTCTTCCCGCTTTGCAGCCTGGATGCGGGGCGTTTGCAAGGTCATTTAATGCTGAGTTTCCTGCAGACCAGACAGGCAGCCCAACCTGCCCCCCCAAACCTGAGCAGCTGCTCAGTGGAACAGGAATATCTTGGCATTGATGGGAAGGGGGAGCCGCTTGGCTGAAGGGCAGGTGCTGTTCCCGGCTCAGCGCCCCCGCTGGGCCCTAGCAAGAGGAAAAAGGCCCGCAGCGTGGACAGCGGCCACTGAAGGCTCCTGCTGGTGGACGCACAGACGGTGTGTGGACACGATGTTCAGGGGGCAGTGAACGCGCCTGCACGGGCATCTCCTCCAGGTGTGCGGGGGCGCGCTGAGGTGGAGACAGCTGCCATCTGCCCCCTACCTGGGGACACAGAGGTCCCGCGCCATGGACTCTGAGGCCACTGCTGGGTCGGACACCCCGAGAAAGCACCCGCATCATCCTCATCCATGGGTGCAGGACTGAAGGCACAGACACGCCCACCCACAGCTGACCAGGCTCCGGAATCTCAGCAGGGCTGGAGCCCCCAAACACTCGGTACTCCGTGCTCAGAGCTGGGCTCAGCTGGCCCGGCCACACTCGGTACTCAGTGCTCAGGGCTCAGGGTGGGCTCAGCTGGCCTGGCTGGCCCAGAATTTCTGGAATTGGGGTTGGGGCTCCCCTGCCTCAGACAGACATACAAGCCAAGGAGAGAGACCCCCTAGAATGGATGTGGGGCCATATCTAGTGCCTTTACAGCCCCATGCACGGATTTTTCCCACTGAAGACAAGTAATGGCCCAATCGCTTTCTTGGCAAGACACGGTAAAATTGCTTCTGGTTTCTTGGCGTGTGGGGGTGGTTTTTCCTTCCTTTTTGGTGCTCGCATTCATTAGGCTGATTCTTGGTTTCACAGGTATGCCAGTGGCTGGGCATTCTTCCTGGCTTTCCTGTTGAGTTTGCTGTGCTTGTGGGTGTGACAGTGTCGTCAGTGCTGGTGGTTGTATCTGTGTTGCTCGTGGTTGTGCTGTTGTGTTAGTGTTGTGGGTGTAATTTTCATTGTTGGTGGTGTCAAACCGGGCCGAGATCTCCCCAGAGCACTCAAACGAAGACAAGTTGCGATACAATAAGCAAAGGGTTTTTATTAGCTAGCTCGGCTAGCTCAAGCTAGGGCCCTCATCAAGCTCACCAACACAGTGGCAGCCTTCTCAGAACGAGTGGCCCCGAGTCTCAAAACTGAAGGACTTTTCTCCCATAGCATCATGGAACAGGGACTTTCCGCAGACTACCATTTCAGCTGCAGTATGAGGGGTTTCTCACTACTTGCACTTAGCTGATTGGGTATAAGTTGGAATTACATAGGGAAGCTTCCCTACCTGCACCTGATTGGTAACCCATCATTGACCTCACCCAGGCTATCTCGCTTCAGGGAAATCATGACTCAGTTCCAGGTATCTGTGCGCAATTCGCAGGAATTCCAGAACTGAAACCTATGCCCAGCTTTTTCTGGCTTCTGTAAGAGCCTGTCATGGCGCTGCCTTTGCTTCTCTGTCTCTCATTCCTCCCTTTTCTTTGATGCCCGTGGTTGAGCAGGGTCAATCTTGAGCCCTACAATTGTTTCAGAGGGAAATACTTTTCTGATTACCTTAAGCTGAATGGTACTGACGTGTTCTTTCACAAACTCCATGCCACCAACTCATCCAGGAAACAGGGGCCCACAGTCAGGAACAGAAGCAGGAGCACTAGGGGTCCCATGATGTGTGGGATCAGGGTGAGAAGTTGACCTTCCCAGCTCCCCTTCCATAACAATATGCCTGTACCGGAGTCAATGAGATAGGAAGGGGACAAGTCAGACGTTAGGTCATATGTGCAAACAAACCAAGTCTTCTAGCTGACCCTTGGTACAATTGCTGGGAGTCTATCCTATATTTCTGGGTTAAAATCGGCTCAGCAGGGGGAATTTTACAAGCTATAGGTCCGTAAACAAACACAAGTCCCAGGATGGGCCATAACTGGTACAGACCAAGGTGAAACTGTGCAGTCTCCGTCTTTCCTGGGTGTCATTGGCTATAATTCTACCCGTCATAGTAGCAGAAAGTACCCAGTGCCAAAATTTGGGCTCATAGTGAGTTTGCTTCACAGCTGAGCAAACAGAAGCAGAGAATAACCCGTGCCACTCCCTAGGATCCCTTCAATCACTTTCTTCAGTTTTATCTTGGAGGGAGAGGCTCCAGTTGGCAGGACACACCACTGGCCGTTGTCGTCCTGTCTTCAAGGGGGGGAGGCAGTTTTCACATGTGAAGCATGGACCCAGGCTTTGATTCTTTCCACCTTCAGAGTGAACGGCATGATCAGGGTCATGGGATAGGGACGTCTCCACTGAGGTTCAAGGATGGCAGTCTAATGTCACCGAACCTAGACCAGGTCTCCCAGTGAGTATAGTTGAGGAGTTACCGATGCTTTGGTCATACTCTCAAAGCCCCATATGGAGCTGGACCTGAATGACCTCTAGGGCCTGTCATAACCTAAGGTTTTTGGGGCGACCTCTAATCGCCCTTGTAGGTGTTACCATATTTGAACCCTATCAGATATT
Organism: Sorex fumeus; assembly: GCF_029834395.1. Lineage (NCBI taxonomy): Eukaryota > Metazoa > Chordata > Mammalia > Eulipotyphla > Soricidae > Sorex > Sorex fumeus. The sequence continues at coordinate 126,075 of NW_026606319.1, read as the reverse complement.
GTACGGCAATTCCGGAAGATGGGTATTTAGTGTCTTACGATGGGTCCCGTGGCCGCGAAGCGGCCGCGCGGGTCCAGTTAGTGTCCTGGAGTGTGGCGACGGCTGGGTAGTGGAGGTAGTGTCGGTAGTGGAGGTCTGCCAGTGGGGTATTTATATGGTCCCGGTAGGGGTAGGGTGGGTCTTCTGTGCGCATTCCGATCCCTGGGTCTTGGGTGGTTGGTGGAAGCAGACAGGCAGGGTATGGTGGGGCTCCTGATTATAATCCCTTTGTCACCTGCGGTTGGTGGGAGCAAGCAGAGAACCTCTGTCCCTGGGTCCGTTGAGCCTGGAGTCCAAGGTCTCAGAGAGTTCCGCTTATCTTGTTCTGTGGGTCTTCAGTCATGCGTGAGTTTCGGCCGGAGCTGCCGAGAACCATTTATTAAAGGGATTATATAATGTATTCTGACATTTTATCTAAAGTATTTCACTTGGTTTATTTCTTTCACCTGTAAAGGTGATTAGAGGCTGCCCCAAAAGCCTCCATCCCTCTCGGAGAGCCCGGCAAGGTACCGAGAGTATCCCGCCTGCACAGCAGAGCCTGGCAAGCTACCCCGTGGCGTACTCGATATGACAAAAATAGTAACAATGATGGTCCTCATTCCCCTGACCCTGAAAGAGCCCCCAATATGCCATCGGGCTACAATAGCACATGACACGGATGAAGAGAGACATTACTGGTGCCCACTCAAGCAAATTCATGAACAACGGGATGAGAGCGATACAGTGACAAGGATAACATTTCTGACTTTAAAGAGTTTAGCCTTCTTTATTTGGAAACATGTAATTTTCGAGAACTACAAATCATCCCTTAACTTAAAGTTGTTTTTCTGTTTTACCTACGTCTTTCACCTTCCATTGAACACAATGCCTGCCAAGACAAACAGCCTTCCTGTTTATTCTTAGTGATAATTGCAGTATGAGTATTATTCCTAAAAAATAAAAAATAATTTAAAAATATTATTCTTCATTCTGGGATAATGCTATGAGCTCCAATCATGTTAATTAAGTATGAAACTAAAACTGTTAATATAAGCTAGTACTTAATTAGTGCTATGACTAATCCTCAAGTCCCTATATATTGAAATATCCATCACCCTCCTCCTTCTTCATGGAGAAACCTAGAGAAAAGTCCTTCAGAGTTTCCAGCATCTCAGACATTGTTTAGCTAGTTTCTGCTGTGTCTTCTTCTAGTCGTGCCAAGCCTCAGCTATTCATGATGCTGCTTCCTCTCGGCAGAAACAAGAAAAGACATTTCTTATATTCCACTGGACCTCTCAGCACAAGCCATTACCTGGGTCTTGTGTTGGAAATTTGAAATTTTATCTGATGCTTCCTTTACTTTAAGAATACTGGGGCGGGGCTGGAGCGATAGCACAGCTGGTAGGGCGTTTGCCTTGCATGCAGCTGACATCGCCAGGTGTGACCCAAAAAGCAAAAGAAAAAAGAATAAACTGTAACATTGACTGTTTCAATGTAGTTTTTACCCCACATTTAATTGTTTGAGCCTCTGTGATTGAAAGGCAGTTAATGGTGCTTTGCGTGCACATCATCCCGACACACATCTGGCTCTGGGTACCCACCTCCCTCCCCCAAGGGCTGGGCTCAGTTTGCCCGCGTGTTGCCTTTGGCCGTCCTTGCTCCCTGGCTATGTCTCTGTAAGTCCTGCAGTGAGAGAGCACCGTGTCAGCCCCTGTCCCTTGGACTGGCTGGACTGCGCATGATGCTCATGGCTCCATTCATGGGGCTGCAGGCTGCATGATTTTGTTCGTAGAGCAGAGCGGGTCCCACTGTGTGTCTATGTCTCACAACTTCTTCATTCCTTGGTCCGTGGTTGGGCCTTTGGGTGGTTTCCACGTCTGGACTTGGCACTGCAGTGGACACAGAGGTGCACGGGTCCTTTCGAATGGAAATCTTTGTGTTTGGGACAAATCGAAACCTTTCAATGTAGCTTGGAGACTCTTGCGAGCTGGAAAAAGTTCCTTTGGGCCCTGGGAGACGACTCGCTAGGTTTGGGCACTTCTTTGCATGTTGAAAGCTCAGACTTTGAGGCTCTCGGGCCTCGCAGGAGGAATACTGAGCTGGGAGTACTTCTTAGAGCAGAAACAAATAACTTCCTCTAGCTTGGTTGTTAGTAACATGCACAGTTGTTCTGTCTAATCCAGACCAGAGAAATGTCCTATTGGGGCGAAACATCGATGACGCTTACATGAAAGATATTTAAGTCAAACTTTGAATGAGATTAGTGGAAGAATTTTCTCCTCCAACTCCCATTTTAAATGAATCTATTTGTCCGGAGGTCAAGGTTTCTCAGCTTTGACACTCGATCATTTTTTGGCGTTTTCAGAGGGTGAACAGTCGGCGGTGCTCAGGGGGAACATGCTCAGGGGGTACTCGTGGCTCTGCACTCAGTAGTTTCTGCTGGCCGTGCTTGGGGGACCAAGTGGGATGCTGGGCATCAAACCTCAGTCTGCCGCTCCAAGGCATCCCACCAAATTTTCTGTTGCTCTGACCCACCCTCTGGATAATTTGTTGTTGTTTTTGAATTATCGAATCTCCCTGAGATACAGTTACAAAGTTGTTGCTGATTGGGTTTCAGTCATACAGTATTGCAATGCCAGCCCCTCTGCCAGGTTACATTTCCCACGACCAATGCCCCCAGTTTCTGTCCCGCCACCCTCCCCCCAGCCTGTCTCTATGGCAGGCACTTTCCTTCTCTGTCTCTGTCTCTGTCTCTGTCTCTGTCTCTGTCTCTGTCTCTGTCTCGTCTCTGTCTCTGTTTCTTCCCCCTTTGGGCATTATGGTTTGCGATACAGGTACTGAGAGTTATCCTGTGTGTCCCTTTGCCTCCTTTCGGCACAAAGCTCTTGTCCAGAGTCACCATTTCCAGCTGTCTTTGTCCTGGTGGGCCCTTCTCTGTCCCCCTGCCTCTCCCCCAGCCCCTGAGGCCCGGTGGGTTGTTTGCTGGGGGCTGGCTGGCAGCAATTCTCCCATCTTCCACCCGGTGGCAGTGGTGCACTCTCCCATCCAGGTCGTGGGACTGGTGGTTCCGCGCCTCCCTTCCCCTTCCCCTTCCCCTTTCCCTTCCCCTTCCCCTTCCCCTTCCCCTTCCCTTTCCCCTTCCCCTTCCCTGCAAGCAGACCGGGTGCGAGCAGCAATTCCTAGTCGCTGTCATGGGTCCTTCCTATTTAATTCACGGCCTCAGAATCACAGCCAAAATCAGATCGAACAGGACTGAGCACGGCTTCTCATGATATTATGCCCCCGCACGGTCCCCTGAGCCCCCCGCAGGTAAGACCTGAGTGCAGAGCCAGGAGTCAGCTGGGCATAGCCCCAGCGACTCCCAAAAACCAATAGAAAATCATTATTATTTACATATACTTTTCCCCTAAAGGCACTCTTCTGAACCCAGTAACTATTATTAGGTTCTAAGAAACCTTCCCAGGCAGCACATTAAAAACAAATAAATGTGCCTTTCTGACATTATCGTCAGAATCTTAGATGTATGTTTCAGATTTTCTGGGTACATGGCAAGTTTCTACTGTGTAACAAAATCAGCTCTTTTTTCCCCCAAATTCTAACCCCTCATATCCTATGTCCTGTCTTGCAAAGTAAGCAGCTGAAATAGTTCATCGTACTGAAGGAGTTAGGATGTGTCTCAGAGAAGACGGTTTGAACCACAGACGAATAAATTGCTGTAGACATTTGTACGCTTGCTGACTCCCCAGCAGAAAGTGGTCACTGAATGAATGTGTCCATATTTATCATAGGTTGCATAAAGAAGAATAAACTGACATCCTGTTGCTCATTGTTCAATTTTGAATAAAGTGATGGGCTGTGCTGTATCGAATTGCAAATTCTTACCCCACAAGAGATGTGATGAATGATATCCCCTTTCAACAAATGTATCTACTAGTTCTGGCCTCCGGGAAGGAATTAGGAGACATCTATAAAAATTCAGACACTGTCCCATTAATCAGGTGAGACTTTATGATCTTACTTTTCCTCTGTAGTGTATAAAGAACACAAACGTGAAAGATAATCACCCCAGAAGCCTTCCCGTTTTATGTGTTCTTTATGTGTTTTTAACAGAAAGGAGAATACGGGGCATTTTATAAGATGAAATACAGCGAGGCTGGCTGCAATTTAATCAGCACGGTATTCCCTGTGTTAGGACAGAAGGTACTAAGTCACTTTGTGACTCCATTGCTAATCTGCCTCCGGTAAGCAGACATCTTAATCTTTTCACAATCTAGGTCTTGTTCAGCCGGCTAGTTGATTTCACAAGTCAGAAAACCGACTCGTCTGAGCTGCATTGATGATGGAGTTTGGTGGTATCAATCCCTATCTTAAACCTTTCAACATCCTGCCAATTCTACCCAGGTAGAGGAGATGGCGGTAAATAATTCTTGCCCTTGCTGTTTCTTCCTTTGAGTGGAAAGCTCATCCATAGTGTTAAGAGCCACCAACAATCTTTTCTTTTGCCTTTGGTCCCCAGAGTAGAGCTTGGGGCAGATCCAACCTGCGTACTGTTCTTGTTGATAAAGTTTTGTAGGGACACAGTTGCATCGATGACTTTCTCTATTGTCCGTCAAATCCAAACTGTCTGCTATTCTTGTCAGTAGTTTTATTCAGACACAGCCACGTCTATTCCTCTCTGTACTGTTAAAGTCAAAGTGCCTGCTGTTCTTGTCAATAAAGATTTATTGAGGCACAGCCATATCCATTCCTTTCTCTGCTGTCTGTGATATCTGAACTGCCTGCTGTTCTTGTCAATAAAGTTTTATTGAGACACAGCCACATCCACTTGTCTCTGTCCCATCCAATTTGAACTGCTGGCTGTTGTTGTCAATAAGTTTAAGTGGGACACAGCCACTTGTCAGTAAGTTTTTTTGGGACACAGCCACATCCATTCCTTTCTCTGCTGTCTGTGAAACCCTACCTGCCTGCTGCTCTTGTGAGTAAAGTTTTCTTGAGACGCGGCCACATCTATCCTTTCCTCTGCTGTCCGTGGGTAATTCGGTGATGGAGCTGGGAGTTGCCATAGGGACAGTTTGAGCACAGGCTAGCAAGCATGTCCTGCCTCTTTCCAAAACACCTTGGCTGGCTCCTGCCTTAAGCTTCTCCCGTGGATTCTCCTGGCAGGTGGTTTTGCTTGAGTCTGGGCAAAGCTGAGTTAACTGTAGGTGGTTTTGAATGCCACGCCGTGGACTTTGGAAGGGCTTCCTGATGCTAGTACATTTACTACGCTTGCTTCTAGTCATCACCCTTAGCATCTGTTTGCCAGATGTGAGCACATCTTTCATTTGCAGCTTGATCAAATCTCACTTGATCAAGGGGATTTTTCCCACCCAAATCTTCCTTGAGTTTTCAACCAATAGCACTCTCTCCTTGTGTCCTAGTTTTAAATTTTATTTACAGTTTTCATGACTCGAAACAGATATTAATTTGTTCTCTTCAACATTGTGGTAATGGCTCACTTCACCAGTTAGAGCCAATACAGGATGCTTTGTTAAAATCGATTTTCAGGTCAATGGCAGACAGATCTTTAGTAGCAATGTGTCCCTTGAAGATAGAATTCAAAGTCACAGGGTGTCTTGTGTTTGAACCTGGCTACCCTCATCCCGAAGGAAAGTTTTAGTACATCCCATTTTCTAGTGGAGGTCTAGGGAAGCCAACCTAGGTCTAGGGAGCACAGACCCAGGAGTTTTCCTTTAGGACAGAGATAGGAGGAATCTAGAGCACAGACCAGGAGTCATCCATGAGCACAGAGCCAGAAGGAGCCCTGAAAACAGAGCCAGGACTCACCCCTGAGCACTGAGCCAGGTGTCAGCCCTGAGCACTGTCAGTTGTATCCCCCTGAGAGATAAGTCAACACAATGGGGAAACAGATCGTTGTTCGCAGAAGGGAGAGAAATGGATCCTGTGTTGATCCTCCTCGTGGGGTCCCGCAGGCAGAGCACTTCCCCGGGACTGTGAGCACCTCCTGTGCCCACACCAGACCCAGCGGGAACAGAGGAAGAGATCCCCGCTCCTGCCGCCCTGTGATGGGCCCTGTGGCCCTCAAGCACTGTGGCCCTGAGCCCTGTGCCACGTCCTGTCTGGGGGACACCGAAGCCCATGGTCGGGACCAGGGCTTGGCCACTCTGGACTGTGCCGTGGAGACTGTGCAGAGGCACGTGGGTGTGCGGGGAGCCGGGGGAACTGTCGGGCCGAGGCAAGGTCTGGTCGGGAAGCACCAGCCTCTGTGTTGGCCCGTTTCCTCCCCAGCTCCTTCTGCTGCCACAAGGCGCAGTCCAGCTGGAAACACCTCTTTCCCTTCCGTTCTGGCCCTAGGGAGCTTTCTCAGGCTGGGGCTGGTGAGAAGGCACTGGGCTGGACATTTATCGCCCGATAATCCCATTGCAGCTGCTTTAAGTCGTGTTGGAGCAATAATGTGGAATCCATGAGGGGTCGTTAGAGGTGGGCTGGGAGGGGGGAGGGCGAGGGCCTTGGTGCAGGGAGGGAGCACAGCGGGGTTGGCGCTTGGATATTGTGAGCCAGAAGCAACTGTTAGCAATAACTTTATGGATAACGGCAGTGTAATAAAAGTAACTTTAAAAAATTTCTAAAGCAAGAAAAAGAGGAAGGAAGAGAAGGAAGGAAGGAAGGAAGGAAGGAAGGAAGGAAGAGCGGGAGGGAGAGAGGAAGGGGGAGAGAGGGAGGGAGAGAGAGAGGGAGGGAGGGAAGGAGGGAGGGAGGGAGTTCAGGCTGCCTTCATGACACTGGATCTCTGTTGGGGGTCACAGGGCACACAGCATCCCCTCAAACTTTCCCACTTGTTCAGTTTGACCTTGCGGCTATTGCTGCCCTCTGGTCAGGGGAACTTTCATGCTTGTGCCACAGCCTGAACCTGCGTTCCCCGACCCTGCAGGCTCCTCAGAAGCCAGCAGCCCAGAGCTGCAAAGAGTCCTTCCGGAAGGGAGCTGCACCTTCCAGAACAATCCCCAGGCAGCCCTCCTGGGCCCTGGAGCTGTGAAGGGGGAAGAGCCTGAGACATGTCCACCAGGTGTCCCCAGAAACCCACGTGCAGAGCCCCGAGCCCATTTCCTGTTCAGGCCGGTGTGACGCAGTGAGGCAGGGAACTAAGCCACCCCCGCTCTGGAACCCGTCCAGCGGCTGGTCACTGCGAACAGGGCTCAGTGTCCAGGTGCTCAGCGTAACTGAGGTACCTCCTGCCCGTGTATGAGCTGTTTGTCCGTGTGGACACTGGGGGGCGCTGTTTCTGCCAAAAGCTGCCTGTGACCTTTTCCTGATGCTTCTTTCATTCTATTATTTCCAAGGTTGAAGGAACATGGAAAAAGAGTGAGAGAAAGAGAGAGAATGGAAAAGAAGAAAGAAAGAAAGAAAGAAAGAAAGAAAGAAAGAGAGAGAGAAAGAGAGAAAGAGAAATAGACAAAGGAGGGAGGGAGGGAGGAAGGAGGAAGGAAAGAGAAAGGAAAGAAAGAGAGGGCGCTAGAGAGTGAGCACTGTGGGTAGGACCAACCCGGGTTCGATTCCCATCATCCTATATGAGCACCACCGGGAGTAATTCTTGAGGGTCCATGTGCTTTCTAAACAGAACAAAGCATCCATATTTATGAAGAGCACCTGTCAGTCCTTTCAATGTTTAGGAACGAAAACCAGAACACAAGTATGCTGGTTTGAAGAACATTTGTTTAAAAATGCCTTTCAAAGTGTCACTGTGTCACATTTTCATCGTGGCACTTTGGGGAATGGGGAACACATCTGGCAGTGCTCAGGGCTTCCTCCTGGCTCAGTGCTCAGGGATCACACAGGACAGCGTTTGGGGGATAAGCGACATCTTGGGGGTCGGAATGGGGTTGTCTGTGTGGAAGGCTAGCACTTTGCCTGCTCCAGTGTCTCTGGCCCATAGATATATTATTTTCTGTAAACAACGCATTACCTGTTCCACATCCAAGTAGGCTGCTGAGAGGTGCCAAGTTTAAAGGTCTGTCCTTTCAGATTTAGCCCAGACCCTCTCGTGTAGGTCTCCTCTGATTTGCCTGGCCTGGGGCTTCTATAAATGAAGGTTGGGACCGAGCCAGCAACGTTTCAATCCTGTCGAGACCTGGACACTAGGTCAGAGTGTGGGACAGTGCCAGCAGCCAAGCCCACTGGGGTCCTGGCACCTTGCGGGGTTCCCCAGCACCCTCGGGAGAGATCCCTGAGCTCTGAGAGGAGGCTGGGGCTGAGCTTCAGGGACCCCAGGAGGGGGCCACGAGGCACCATGTGCCCCTCGGGGACCAGGGACAGAGAAAGGGCATCCTCTGGGGTTCTTTCCATCCAGCACCAGGGCCACGAGAGTCCCCCTCAGTGCAGACGCCTGGACAGTGGCCTGCTCTGTCTGCCCATCCCCCACAGCCTCATCCCACTTTCCTTCCAGACCCTGCCCTGTCCTGATGCTTGGGTCCTAGTCATTTTTAGATGTGAATTTAACTCTTTAAAATTTAGTGCTTTTTAATTTTTTTATTTTAAAATCTTAATTTTAAAATTTTAAAATCTTCAGGCTGGAGTGATAGCACAGCGGGTAGGGTGTTTGCCTTGCACGCAGCCGACCCAGGTTCGAACCCCAGCATCCCATATGGTCCCCTGAGCACTGCCAGGAGAGATTCCAGAGTGCAAAGCCAGGAGTAACCCCTGAGCATCGCCAGGTGTGACCCAAAAAACAAAAATTTAAAATCTTTTTTAAAATTAAAACTTTTTATTGTGAGCTTTTAATTTTTAGTTTTTTAATTAAAATTAATTTTATTTTAATAAATTGTTTAATTCAAATTTTAGTTTTAAATTTAATTTTGTTTAAATCCTTTATTTTTCCCCCATTTAATGACGGTGAGATACACAGTGACAAAGTCGTTCACGATTGGGGGAGGGCTGTCATCTTCTGTCCCCCTTTCATGATCTTCCCCTCTAGCCCCTTGAGAATCCCCTGGGGATACTCTAGAGATGCTGATACAGACTAGATTTCCTGCCGAATCTAGGCACCAAACACGTCAGTCTCATTGCTGGCGATTTGGGGTAAAATTCAATGCGAAGGGAACTCCTGGGAAGCAGTAGAAGCTGGCCAGCCTGCTGCTGGACAACCTACCTACTTCGAGGTGTTTGGAAACTGGTTTTCTCCTGGCTCAGGACCTTGGTGCAGTCACTGGCAGAGGCACCTCTGCTACATCTCAACCTGGATACTGTTGCACTTAGTGAAGATCCCTCTTGAAAGATCCCGGCTGGCTGGTGACTGGTGACTGGTGCCCTACAGGTGCACACACAAACCTGCATTGCACCTTTTCCGAAGAGACTATTCATTGCGTTGCTGGCTGATGTGGTCCTTTCGGGGAATATCTGCTTTGCAAGATCTCTTTCCTTGTCGGAAATAAGAGCATGCACAAAAACCTTGTACCAATTCCATCCCGGCCACTCCACAGGATCCCCTGTGCACCGTCAGCCACCACCCTGAGCACAGAGCCAGAAGTATGCCCCGAGCTCTAACAGGTGTGTCACAAAAACAAATAAAGAAGCAACAAGAAATCTCCCTGTGTCCAAAGGCTGCCTTGCAGCGGGCCATGATGGCCGTGGCCACGAGCGATGGGTTTGGTTCAGTTGCATCACCTTTGTACTCACCTGCAGACGTGGCGGGAGAGAGGGCAGGAGGGAGAAGCCCAGGGCCCGTGGCTCTTCCTTCTCGTGCTCCTGGCTTCTCAGTTCCTTTTCTTCTCTGGGGTGTCCAGGAAGACGGGGCTGGAGCACACTTTGGGGGGAGCAGACTGAGGGGCGCTCTGCCCCGACATTGGGGCACCCTCACGGGGGACTGTGCAGGGGGTAGGCTGGGTACCTGCTGCCGCTGCTGCTTCCCACCAGGGCTTTCTCGGACGTGAATTCCTGCTTCTGAGAAAATATGCCAGTCTAGGGAGCAAGACTCCATATGTGACACCCTCCGTCTCCTTCCCGGGCCCATAATCCTCGGTAACGCCCTGACAATAGGGGTCAGCAGTGGCACCAAATTACGTGTGTGTGTGTATGTGTGTGTGTGTGTGTGTGTGTATGTGCATTTCCCCCAGTTCTGGAGAGCCAGATGCCCATCTGTCCTCTGAAAAAGACAGTTCGGAGGCCAGTTATGGCCCTTCTTCTTTTCCAGGATTGCCCAGAAGACCTTAGAAAGACAGACTGAGTGTCTGGAAAGGTCCCAAAAAGGTCCCAAGTGAGTCTGGCCAGAGACGGATGGAGGAAAAAGCAAGGAGGTCTGGGTGTTTATGATGAGATGGACAGAGCCAAGCCCTAGGATCGGCTAACGCACATCTCAAAGAAAGGGGCTTGGATCGGAGGCCGCCACAGCCCGCGCTATTGAGACCTGAGCTTGCACTTCGATCCCATGCTGTGGCTCTTCCAAACAATGGTTGTTCCCTGGCTTCCCGCCTTGGAGCCGAAGGAGGCTTTTAGCCTCGAGGGACCGGAGCCCCGAAGGTGAAAGCTCACAGGCTGGGAGGGTACTTGGTGCATGGGAGGCAGCATTTGCTTCCTGGCACCAGTCACCTCCTGCTCCTCGGAGCACTGTCAGGAGCCATCCCCGAGCACTGAGCCCTGCAGTCATGAGCACAACCAAGCCACGGAAACGAACACTGAGGGCCCAGTCTTCTACCATAGACAGATTGAATCTGGCTCTGTGAGAGAGGGCGCCTGGCTCGGATCTTTATAAGGACCTCAGAGGTTCCTAGTGACCTAGGGTTGGGAGGATGGTGGATGAGGGGGAGAGGCAGGAGCAGCGGGAGCTGGAGGGGTGTTCCGCCTGTGAAGAGACTTGCCCTGCGTGTCCCTGCAGTGGCCTGAGCAGGCTGGACCCCGGGCGCGGCTGTGCTGTGCTGGACAGGCATCCATGCGGGGCCTTGTCCTTGCCCACCCGAGTGACCGCCTTCCCTGTGCTATGCTGAATTTCCTCTCCAGATGGTATCAGGCTGTCCATACTAGGCTTGGTGATTGGCTCCCCAGGATGCACAGCAGGGCTTGTGCTTGGAGAGCACCATTGCGGGTAGGCAGGGGAGGCCGCTGGGTGTGACAAATCTTGAAAGGGAAATGGTTGAAGATCCAACTTCTGGAGTTTCTTCCTGCTGGCAAAGGGATGCTGACCCTGACTGCACAAGGGGTGAAACCTCATGATAACTTAGTTTTTAATGGGCGCCTGACAATGAATGGGTTGGGTTCCTGGAATCATCAACCTCTGAAAGAAAAGATCAGACAGATTAGGCTGAGGAATATTATTAGAGAGTCTTAGACCCTGGAGGAGTAGAAGGTCTTCTCTGGCTTACTGAGGGCAAAATGGTTTCTCGTTTCAGAGAACATGAAAGTTAACAAACACAACAGTCACCAAAGCAGCATAATGATATACCCAGTCTTACCATAAAAATGAAAAGTAATAACTCCTTCACCCATGCCTTTGGTTGATAGAAAATGACTTCCTGTGTCCAAATCTGTCTAAACTACATAGAAACACCAAGCCACGTCTCTGACTTTCTCAGTACAGATCGGAAAAGCTTCTGCCTATCCATGGATGCTATCAATAAGAACCAATGGATATTTATACCTTAAACATTTGAGCATTTGATCCTTTGCATGAAGACAAGCTGCCAGTTGTACCCTGGATAAGTCCCTGATGTGGAACAGGTGGTGTTAGGAGGCTGTTAGACCCGAGATTTCCAAGATTTGTTGGTGTTGTTGGTCTTTGGAGGCCCAGCCATCAGGGATAAGACCAGGCCATATCAAGGGTCAGCCCTAGGGCCCGATGCATATCCAACTGTTCGATCCACTCCCTGACTCTGCTTCCTGTTTTTAATCAAAGTAACACTGTAGCACTGTCCTCCCGCTCATCGATTTGCTTGAGCGGGCACCAGTAACGTCTCCATTGTGCGCCTTGTCTGTCACTGGTTTTGGCATATCAAATAAGCCAGTGGGAGCTTGCCAGGCTCTGCCACGTGGGCAAGATACTCTTGGTAGCTTGCTGCACTCTCTGAGAGAGGCCGGAGGAATAGAACCTGGATTGGCCTCGTGCAAGGCAAATGCCCTACCCGCTGTGCTATTGCTCCAGCCCGTTAATCAATGTAGTCTCTTCAAAATTAGGGAGACATTTATTTATGTCTTTATATCATTTCTGATACGAGGGTCCTGATTATGTGGTGCTGCTCAAACCCTACAGTGCTAGTGTTTACGGGGCTCTCTTGGCAGTTCTTGAGACTCCTGGGCTATACCCAGCCATGATGCCGGGAGAGAGTGGAGTAGGCCATGAAGTGCTAGTGATCAGACAGGAGTCAGCCACAAAAAAGGCATCCACACCTCAAGCATTAGATTATCTGACCCAATGATAATGGATTTTTATCTGTTCATGCCTTATTCAAAAAAGCAGAGAATGTATATTAGATAATATATGTGGAAAATTTTTGTGTTCTAGTGTCCATTTTTTTATCACATCACAAATTATATTAGGGCAAAATATGTCATTGATAACAGAAATTCATAAAAACAAGACAACTTTGACATGCTCCTAACCAGACAAAATTTTGTAAAAAGTATGCAAAGTAGAACCATTTATTAAAGGGATTATATAATGTATTCTGAGATTTTATCTAAAGTATTTCACTTGATTTATTTATTTTGCCTGTAAAGGTGAGTAGAGGCTGCCCCAAAAGCCTCCATCCCTCTCGTAGAGCCCGGCAAGCTACCGAGAGTATCCCGCCCGCACAGCGAGAGTATCCCACCCGCACAGCAGAGCCTGGCAGGCTACCCAGTGGCGTACTCGATATGCCAAAAATAATAACAATGATGGTCCTCATTCCCCTGACCCTGAAAGAGCCCCCAATATGCCATCAGGCTACAATAGCACGTGACAGGGACGAATAGAGACATTACTGGTTGGTGCCCACTCAAGCAAATTGATGAACAACAGGATGACAGAGATACAGTGACAGTGATATCGTTTCTGACTTAGCCTTCTTTATTTGGAAACATGTAATTTTGGAGAACTATAAATCATCCCTTAACTTGAAGTTGTTTTTTTGTTTTACCTACATCCTTTACGTTCCATTGAACACAATGCCTGCCAAGACCAACAGCCTTCCTGTTATTCTTAGTGATATTGGCAGTGTGAACATTAATCCTAAAAAATAAAAAATAATTAAAATATATTATTCTTCATTCTGGGATAATGCTATGAGCTCCAATCATGTTAATTAAGTATGAAACTAAAACTGTTGATGTAAGCTAGTACTTAATTAGTGCTATGACTAATCCTCAAGTCCCTATATATTGAAATATGCATCACCCTCCTCCTTCTTCATGGAGAAACCTAGAGAAAAGTCCTTCAGAGTTTCCAGCATCTCAGACGTTGTTTAGCCAGTTTCTGTTGTGTCTTCTTCTAGTCGTGCCAAGGTTCAGCTATTCATGATGCTGCTTCCTCTCTGCAGAAACAAGAAAAGACATTTCTTATATTCCACTGGACCTCTCAGCATAAGCCATTACCTGGGTCTTGTGTTGGAAATTTGAAATTTTATCTGATGCCTCCTTTGCATTAAGAATACTGGGGCGGGGCTGGAGCGATAGCACAGCGGGTAGGGCGTTTGCCTTGCATGCAGCTGACATCGCCAGGTGTGACCCAAAAAGCAAAAGAAAAAAGAAAAAACTAACTTTTACTGTTTCAATGTTTTTCTCCCTATTTAATTGCTTGAGCTTCTGTGATTGACAGGCAGATAATGGTGCTTTGCGTGCAGATCATCCCAACACACATCTGGCTCTGGGTACCCACCTCCCTCCCCCAAGGGCCGGGCTCAGTTTGCCCGCGTGTTGCCTTTGGCCCTCCTTGCTCCCTGGCTATGTCTCTGTAAGTCCTGCCATGAGAGATCACCGTGTCAGCCCCTGTCCCTCGGATTGGCTGGACTGCGCATGATGCTCATGGCTCCATTCATGGGGCTGCAGGCTGCATGATTTTGTTCATAGAGCAGAGCGGGTCCCACTGTGTGTCTATGTCTCACAACTTCTTCATCCCTTGGTCCGTGGTTGGGCCTTTGGGTGGTTTCCACGTCTGGACTCAGCACTGCAGTGGACACAGACGTGCACGGGTCCTTTCGAATGGTAACCTTTGTGTTTGGGACGAATCAAGACCTTTCAACGTAGCTTGGGGACTCTGACGAGCTGGAAGAAGTTCCTTTGGGCCCCGGGAGAAGACTCACAAGGTTTGGGCACTCTTTGCATGTTGAAAGCTCAGACTTTGAGGCTCTGGGGCCTCGCAGGAGGAATACTGAGCTGGGAGTACTTCTGAGAGCAGAAACAAATAACTTACTGTAGCTTAGTTGTTAGTAACATGCACAGTTGTTCTGTCTAATCCAGACCACAGAAATGTTCTATTGAGGCGTAACATCGATGACGCTTACATGAAAGATATTTCAGTCAAACTTTGAATGAGATAAGTGGAAGTATTTTCTCCTCCAACTCCCATTTTAAGGGAATCTATTTGTCTCGAGGTCAAGGTTTCTCAGCTTCGACACTCGATCATTGTTTTGGCGTTTTCAGAGGGTGAACAATCGGCGGTGCTCAGGGGGTACATGCTCAGGGGGTACTCGTGGCTCTGCACTCAGTATTACTGCTGGCAGTGCAAGGGGGACCAAGTGGGATGCTGGGCATCAAACCCCAGTCTGCCGCTGCAAGGCATCCCACCAATTGTTCTATTGCTCTGACCCACCACCTGGATAATTTGTTGTTGTTTTTGAGTTATCGAGTCTCCCTGAGATGCAGTTACAAAGTTGTTCCTGACTGGGTTTCAGTCATACAGTGTTTGTTGCAATGCCAGCCCCTCTGCCAGTTTACATTTCCCACCACCAATGTGCCCAGTTTTTTAAATTTATTGACAGACAATAAATTTATACAGATACCCCGGTGCACAGACAGATACACAGACAACAGACATAGATACACACACAGATACAAACATGCACACACTCAGACAACACATATACACAAACATAGACACATGCACACACACAGATACCGTAACACATAGAGACATATACACAGACACTGAGAAACACAGAAGCAAACACATGTATACGCAAACAGGTGTATTCAGACAGACATGCACACAAACAGAGACACAGACATATACACAAACACAAAGACATGTACATAGACACATGTATACAGAGAGCAACACACATATACATAAACACACAGCCACATGCACACACAGATATATACATGGACACACAGACTCACAGACACACAATCAAATGTACACATAGAAACACATGCACATAAGCAAGTGACATATATATGTATATATGTATACATACACACATATACGAAGATACACAATTACATGACACATGTGTACAGAAACATACAGACCCATGCACAAAGAGACACATGCAGACATATATAGAGACACACCCGTGCACACACAGAATGACACAGACATACACACAGACACCAGGCATACACACACTCAAAAGACATATATATAGATACAGCAACATGCACACACAGACATATACACAAGCACAACACATATATAGCCATAAACACATACATACAGAGACATACACTCAAGCATATATACACATAATCACACACAGACAACACAGATATATGCACACATATTTTCACAAGCACATGAACACAGAGATACAGACTCACATAAACATATACACAGACACATTGCATGCAACACAGTCACAACACGAACTTTCGCCACATTCACACACAGACAACAGATCCGCACACACACTAACTCATATACACACAATCACAACATGCACACACAGATGCACAAGACATGTACACAGCCACACACACACATGTACACACACAGACATATACACTGACTAAATACACACAGACACACACCTATACAGACACATACATGCACATACACTGATCAAGTCACATAGACACCCGAACGCAGACATACTTATACACGCCACATATATACAGAGTCACATCCACAGTGACACTAACATACACACATAGGCATATACGTAGACACACGCAAACAGACATGCAAATATATATACACACAGAAACACCCAATATACACACAGATACACATAGTAATCTGTAAAGACACACACACAGACTCAGACAGATGGCACAGACACACACCCACTACAACAGTCACAACACGGATTTATATGTACTCACAACATGTAGACATATACACAGACATTCAAAGGAATAGACACAGTCACACATATGCACACACATAGACATGTAAACTGACACACATGCACACACAGTGCCACACATAGACACACAAGACACACAGACATATTCACGAACACAAATTCACACATATATACATAGAGACACAATGATACAAACATACAGACACAGAGTCATATATGCAGACCACACACACAAGCACATAGACGTATACACAGATATGCACAGACAGAGATATATAGACAGACACACAAATATATATACACAGACACACCCAATGCACACAAAGATACACAGACAGGCATAGGTGAAACCATACACATCATCACACACAAACTCACACAGACATATACACAGACACCCACATGCAACACACAACTCGGTCTTATACACAGATAACATACCAACACACAGATATAGGCATATGCAGACACACACATAGATACTGTCACACACAGACGCACACAGACATACAAGAAATTCATAGACAAATGAGCACCACATACATACACAAACACACGTATGCAGGCACACGACAGACATACACACAGAATCAGACTCACAGACATATCTAGACACTCAGGCATGTGCACACACTGACACACAGACAGACAGACAGACACAGACACACAGACACATACTACACTGGTGTGTGTGTCTGTGTGTCTGTATATGTACGTACATACAGAAACACATGAGTACATGCACAGACAATAAATATATGTACACAGGCAAACAGGCACTGATAGACATACAGACACACACCTAGAGACACGCGAGCATATACACAGACACACATGTATACACAGACACAGAAATAAGCATGCTTATATTCAACAGACATATATACAGAATTAGACATACACAAACATATACACGACACATAACATATGTACACCCACTGACACAGTGAGGCACACACAGACACAAAAGCACAGACAGACACAAAAGCACACAGACATATAGACAGACACACAGATACACAAGATATATACATAGGCACACAACACACATGAGCAGTACACAAAAGACTCACATGCAGATATATACGCAAATACACAAACACTACACAGATTTAGAGACATACAGCCAGAGACACATATATAAAGACATGCCCTTGCATACACACAGACATATACACAGACACCTACATGCTCACAGACACGTTCAGATAGAGGCACATGGATATGTACACACAAGACATACACAAACATATACACACAGAGACATATACACAGACACACAGAAACACACATGCGCACACAAACACACAGAGAAGATGGATAGATTTACATACAGACAAACAAATGCTCACACAGACTCAAACAGACATATTTACAGACAATGTACTACAAGAGCAAACACAGACATACACTGACACCGATGCATACATGACATAGATAGGCACAGACACAGACATATAGGGACATGCGCACACAAGATACACACAAGACATATACACAGATACACATACACACATATACACATAGACATCTACACAGACACACATGCACGCACACACGGACATATACACAGATACAGAGACACAAACATATATATAGACTCAGAGACAATGGACTCACATAGACACAAACTTGTACATAGCCACACACGGACCTTCACATATGCACACACAAACATACTGATACATACAGACATTTACACAAAAGCACACATACACAGACATACAAACACAGGCACATAAACAGGTGAAAACATGCATGCACACACAGATACAGAAGACACACACCCACATGCATATAGAGAGACATACAAAGGCATACACACACACACAGAAGCACAAAGTCATATACAGACAGACACAGATATTTGCACTAACACACAGATGCATGAACAGACACACAGATATATTCACAGACATGCAGACATAGACAGACACAAACACATATAAAAAAGGAAACAGACACACAGACATTTGCAAAGGCACACAAACAGACATATATGCACAGAGACCCACACAGACATACAGAGACACAGTTCACACACAAGCACACAGAAACAAACAAATATACAAAGACAATCAGAGACACACAGATCTATCCATAGACACAGAGACATGCACACATAAGCAAACACCTAGACAGACACAGACAGACACAGACAGACACACAGACACACACAGACATATACACAGACACACCCAATGCATGCACAGATACACACACAGAGACTTATAGAAAGACACACACATGCACACATAGACATAGATACAGACAGACTCGCACAGACAGACACAGACATCCTCCCACATGCAGCACAGTCACAGCATGAAATTATGTGCAGGCTCAAAACATGCACACACAGATACAAAATTGATATACACAGAAACATATGGACATCCACACACAGATGTGCAAGACACATACTCACAGACATATATGCAGACACATTTCTACACAGACACAAATACACATCTAGACATATACACAGACACATAGATACACAGAATTATACACAGATGCATACACTTCTGCACAAAAAGACACACAGACACAACAGACATATACAGAGACACACACACACATAACCACACACAGATATATATACACACTCAGACAGATACAGAGACACATGCAGATACACAGAGCAGACATGCACACACAGAATGAGACACAGACCTAATCCGCACACACACGCATGTGCACACACTGACAGAGACATCCAGACACACAGAAACACACCCAGACACACATAGAGACACGCAGACATATACACAGACACTATACACTTAGACACCTGCACACATAGAGCTACGCACATGCACACACACAGACAACAAAGACATGCACACAAGCACACAGACATGTTTGTATGTCTTTTTGTGCATAAATCTGTATGTCTTCAGTGTAGGCATCTGTGTATAATTCTGTGTATCACACACAAACATACACAACATATACAGAGTCAAACACGTGCACTCCCACAGAGACATCAAGAGCACAGTTTACATACAGATATATACGTAGAAACACAGACACAGCGAGATATACAGACACACACAGATATGTAAACACACAGATGCATAGACATGCACACATAACAGACACACATACAGAATAGACACACAGACATATACACAACACACACATGTGCAACCACAGACAGATACACAGATATATACTTAGACACACAACACACACATGTGCACAGACACATGAACACACAGACATATAGACACACATACTCATATATAGATATATATGTACTGATACACACATATATATACAAATACACATGCACTAAACAGATGTGCAGACACATACCCAGAGACACACTCATATTTAGACATACCCTTGTGCACCTACAGACACACAGACATATACACAGACACAAACACATGCACACAATCAGACACATACATACAGACACAATATACACACGCACACAGAGACATAACATAGGCACACATATGCACACAGACATACACAGACTTACACACACATGCACACAGACGTATTTAGGCACAGTACACGTGTGAACACAGACTTATACACTGACACAGATGTACACACAACACCGAGACACACATGCACACAGAAACTCACACAAGGACACATAAACTCAGATACAAGCATACACACATACACTTAGACATTTATACAAACACAGAGTGCATACACAGATTTACACATAGACTTAGACTCACACACCATATACATAGACATATGCACACACAAACATACTGACACACAGACATACAAAAAACACAGACACACACAGATATACAAACCCGGATACATAAGCACAGATGAACAGATGTGCAGACACAGACACAGAGAGACTCGCAATCACATACACACACACACACACACACACATATATAGACATCCAGACATATGAACACACATAAAGATACATACATGGACATATAGACACAGACATACACAGGTACACAAAAAAAGACTTACAAAGGCACAGCGTATACAGAAGCACTAATAAACACAAATATACACAGACACACAGATATATGCATAGACACAAACACATGCACACAATCAGAGACATACACAAACATACACAGACCCAAACAGATCCACACACATGCACAGGCACTCAGAGACATATACAAAGACACACAGAGACATGCACAGGCATCTACACAGATACAGAGTACAGTCACGCTGACACACACAATGCGCACAAGCAGACATACACACAGATATATACACAGAGAACACACACATGGAGACATACACAGAGAGACATATGGTGTGTGTGTACAAACAGGCATAAATACACACATACATTTTCACAGACAAACCCACTTGCACACACACAGACATACAAAGACATATCACATACACACAGACATGTACACGGACACACTGCAAACAGACACAAATGGATATGTATACAGACATACAGATATAAACAGAGACAGACAGGGTCATATACATAGACACAGAGTCACAAACACAGGCAACATAAAAGTCACAAGCGTATACACAGACAGACACAGATATATACACGTACATGCAGACATATTCACAGAAAAATACTGTAAACACACAGACCCAAATACATCCTCAGACACACATGCAGACACAGAGAAACACAGACATATAGAAACACACATGTACACATATACATACAGACACAAATATACACCAGCAACAGATATATACACATGGACTCTTGACACACACAGACATATTCACAGAAATATACCGACATGCACACACTTCACTTAAATCACTTAACTTCCCATTGCTCGTCGATTTGCTCGAGCGGGCGCCAGTAACATCTCCATTTGTCCCTGTCGCGTGCCAGTGTAGTCCAATGGCATCTGTTCGCTCTGGGAAGATGAAGAGCCTCAAATCAATCGTTCTTAATCTTGACGAAGAAGTCTGACCATCTGGTAGGTGGGCGGCCACGTGGTCTTTTGACATCCCGTGGAATCCAGTCGGTAACAGCTCTAGTCCAGTGGTCGTCTTTAAATCTCATTACGTGACCAGCCCATCTGATTTTTGACACCTTGGCAAATGAGACAGCGTCCCTGATTCTTGATCATCGACGGTTGTCGGAACTCCGGATTCTTTCTCTCATTTGAGTGAAACGTGATATTGCAAGCATAGCTCTTTCTATTCTTCTTTGGGAGACCCGAATAGCGTTCACATCCTGTTTGCGTAGGGCCCAGGTCTCTGAGGCATATGTTAATCCAGGAAGAACAGTGGAATCAAAGAGATGTGCCCAGAGCCGGAGGTTCTTCATCCTCTTAGCTGTTTCTTCGACGTTCTTGAAGGCTTTCCAAGCCACTCTCTTTCTCCTGCGCAGCTCGGGTGCCAGGTCATTTGTCATGTTGACTTCTCGACCTAGGTACACATAGCTGTTGCATTCGGAGTTGGTCGTTCCATTGAGAGCGAATGGGGCATCAGGAACGAGGCTGTTTCTCACAAACATTGTCTTCGTAAGATTCAGCTGTAGTCCAACTTTTCCACACTCACGGTCAAAGTCGGCCAGCATTTGTGCCGCTTGGCTGATGTTTGGTGTTATTAAAACAATGTCATCAGCAAAGTGGAGTTGGTGTAGTTGATGACCATCTATCTTCACTCCCATTTCTTCCCATTCAAGTCATCGCATGATGTTCTCGAGGGTGGCACTGAAGAGTTTCGGTGAAATGGTATCACCCTGCCGAACCCCTCTCTTGACATCAACGATCACTTCTTTGTAGAATGGTGAGATCCTGGTAGTGAATACTTTTGGTAGCTTGCCGGGCTCTCCAAGAGGGAAGGAGGAATCCAACCTGGGTCAGCAGTGTGCAAGGCAAACACCTTACCCACGGTGCCTTCGCTCATTCCTACATTTTAATATTATTATTAATATTTCAGGTTTTTGGCTCATACATGGTGGTGGTCAGGGCTTAGTGCTGGCTCTCCTCAGGAGTCACTCTTGGTGAGGAGGGGGTCCTGGGGGTTGTCGGGGATTGAACCTGGGTCTGCTGCATGTAGGACAGACAGACGCCTTCCCCACTCTTCTGCAGCTCCGACCCTAGTCCCGATCCGTATACTTGACTGCGTCTTCTAAGCTGCTCTATAAGCTGTGTGCTGAGTGTCCCTTCCTTGCAGTGAGGTCTGTGTGCCAGAGTCTCCCTGCTTTCTCCCCCAACTGCAGACTCACCTCATGCCAGAGTGTTTAGAAAAGAGGCAGCCATTTCCTTGTCACGGCAGCCCCGATCCTTTGGGTCCTCTGAACGAATCTTTCTTCTCCTAACTTGATTCAGAAGATAGGTAGAAACGTCTCTTTTTCCTCAAGAGGTGGTTGTATTTTCTTTTAGTGGGGGACACGGGAGTAATTCTAGGTTACACATATATACAGAAAAACACAGACACACAGACATGCACACACAGAGACACACACAGAGACTCACAGATATATAAATAGACATGCACACACAGGCATAATCAAATAGACACAGACATACATGCAAGCAATAACACAAAACACACACAAACATGCACATATACAACACAGACATATACAAAAGAGAGAGACAGATATATAGATACACACATATGCACATAAATATACTCCCATTCGCACAAACACTTGAAGACACAGATACACACAGGCATACACAGACACCCATATGCACACACACCCTTTTGCATATAGACATATATACAGACATACAAAGAGACAGAACAGATCCATAGGAAGACACATGTGGACATGTACACAAATACATAGACAGGGACACAAAGATGTATACACACTGACACACAAAGATACTTACAGACATGCACAGACAAAACCCACATACATATACATGAAGACATACAAAGACATATGTACAGACACACGTACACACAGACAAAAACACAGACACACATGCATCACACAGACACGAACAGCCATATAAACAGATACTCAGATATATACACAAGTATACACATACACACAGAGAGACTAACAGACATTTACACAGACAAACACAATTGTCTTAGAAATAGCTAAGAGGACAAAGAGCCTCTGGTTTCGGACACATCTCTTAGATTCCACTCTTCTTCCTGCATTAACATACACCTCAGAGACCTGGGCCCTACGCAAACAGGATGAGAACGCTATTCATGTCTCCCAAAGACGAATCAAAACAGCTATGCTCAGACGCCATTGGGCCACACTAGCACACGACAGGGACAAATGGAGACGTTACTGGTGCCCGCTCGAGCAAATCGACAATTAACAGGAAGTCAAGTGATCATGTGATACACAATTGTCAAAACACAGACATATAGACAGAAACAGAGACACACAGAAGTATTCAGAGACGCATAGGCATATATACAGAAACACATGCACACAGACAACACAGACAATTACAGAGACACACACATAGACGTACACACAGAAATGCGTGCACAGTCACATACAGAAACATGGGTATATACAACAGAGACACGCACACATGGGCACACACAGACAGTCATACACAGACACACACAGATGCACACATACATAGACAGAGACATGCACACATAGACATCTACATAAAAGACACAGATACATAGACATACACACAAAGTCAACAGATATATACATCGGCACATACAAGGTCACACACATGCAGACACAGAATCACAGATTTATACACAGACTCACAGGCATACACAGATACAAAAGCATACACACAGAAATATACACGGCCAAACACAGATACACACACACCAAATGCACACAGAGACAACAGACAATACAGAGACACATGTGCATAACATACAGATACACAGGGACATGATATATACATAGACACACAGACATATGCACACAGAAACACACATGCTCACACAGACATACAACAGATGCACTCGCCGGCACATACAGGCATACACACTAACAGATACATAGACATGTACAGACACACAGACATTTACTGAGAAACACGTAGATATACACACAGATACACCTAGACATACACAGGCACACACACATGCACAAACGGACATAACTCACATAGACAGAGACACACGCTCACATACAGACATAAAGGCAGACACATAGTGACACAGATATATACATAGATGCAAGGTCTCAATCACACAAACACACATGAACATATGTTCAGACACACAGATGCACACAGATGTATAAATACACAGATACACACAGATCATTTTCACACACATAAAACAGACATATACACACAGGAATATGCACACATGCGGACACACATGCACACGCTAGACAAAACACATATACAGAGATACTTCGTGTACACAGAGACACAAAGACGTAGACTCACAAACACCCCGACATATACACACACATGCGGTCACAAAGACACACAAAGATATATACAGACATATACAGAAACACTAAAATACACCTGTACATACCAGACATATACACAGATACACACATATGGACAAACACACCTACTTGTACCCACAGCAGGCAGTGGAGGCAGAGTGGTGAAAAAGAAAGGAGGCAACAGAAGAACAGGAGGCGGAATTGGAGGTATGGAGCCAAAAGAAGGAGTTGGAGGAGGAGGAAGGAGAAAACAGGTGGAGGAGGAGGTGATGGCGGGAAGAAGACAAGTAGAGCAGGACAACGTCGAGGAGAAATATGTCAGAAGAAGATGAAGGGGACATCAGAAGGAGTGTCTGTGGGAAGAGACATGTGAACTTGTGCATTGAATTTGTGACGGGGAGGGATGGAATGTGTGGGGAGAGTGAGACCGTGGAAGAAGAAAAGATGAACCGGAAGTAGAAGAGGAGACGGAAATGGAGGAAACACAAAGAAGTCAGATCCGGAGAAGGTGGAGGAGCATAGGAGATGAAGAAAATGGGCAGAGGATGGGGTGGTGGAGGGAAGAAGAAAAGAAGAGGACGAGTTTGAGGAGAGGTAAGTCGAAGAAAAGAAGACGGCATAGAGGAGTCAAGGCAGTGAAAAAGAACCCCTCAAAGGGGCTGAGAGATAGCACAGCGGGTAGGGCATCTGCCTTGCATGCGGCCAACCCGGGTTCGATTCCCAGCATTTCATAGGGTCCCCTGAGCACCAACAGGAGTAATTCCTGAATGCATGAGCCAGGAGTAACCCCTTAGCTTCGCCAGGTGTGGCCCCCCCAAAAAAAAGAACCTGTGAAGGATGAGGAGGTTTGGAACCAAAAGGGGGAGTTGGAGGAGGAGGAGGAGGAGGAGGAGGAGGAGGAGGAGGAGGAGGGAGAAAACGGGTGGAGGAGGTGGTGGCGGGAAAAAGAAGAGAAGAGAAAGATAAGTTCTAGGACAAGAGGAATTGAGAACTGAATGGCTGCGGACTATGGGGGCTGCAGTTGAAAATGGAACATGGGTAACATCAGAACAAGAGGACTGGAAGTATGGAGGAAAAAGGAGGATGTGAGGAGGAGGAGGAGGAAGAGGAGGAGGGAAGAAGAAGAAAGAAGGCGGAGGAGGAGGTGGTGTTGGGAAGAAGAAAAGAAGAGCAGGACGACAATGATGAGGAGAACTTTGCCAGAAGGTGAAAGGGACCTGAGAAGAAGGGGCGCATGTGGGAATTGGGATTTGGATTTGTGAATGGAATCTGTGAGGGGGAGGGACAGGAACATATGGGGAGAAGTTGACCCTGAAGGAAGAAAAGACGGTGCGGAAGTAGGAGAGGAGACGGAAATGGAGGAAACACAAAGGTGTAAGAACGATGGAGGCGGAAGAGCAAAGTAGATGAAAACAGGCGGAGGACGGGGTGGTGGAAGAAGAGTAGAGGTAAGGGGAAGAAAAGATGTCAACCTAGAGGAGGCGAGGCGGTGAAAAAGAATCCCTCAGTAAGAGGAGGACTAGGAGGTAAAGACCCAAAAGATGATGATGGAGGAGGAGGATGAAGAGGGAGAAAACTGGCGGTGGAGGTGGTGGAGGAAAGAAGAGAGAAGAGGAGGAGGCGTTTGAGAATGAGGGTAAGTACAAGAACCGGAAAGCAGGAGACAATGGAAACTGAGTGGTGTAAAAGAGAAAAGGAGGATGTCAGAACAAGAGGAGGATCTGGACGTACAGAGCCAAAAGGAGGAGTTGGAGGAGGAGGAGGAGGGAGAAAACAAGCGGAGGAGGAGGTGGTGGCGGGAAGGAGAAAAGAAGGGGAGGATGAGTTTGTGGACGAGGCAAGTCAAAGAATGAAGAGCAGCAGACGGGGAGGCAGAGTGGGAAAAAGAAAAGAGGCAAAATCAGAACAGGAGGCGGAGTTGGAGGTAGGGAGCCAAAAGGAGGAGTTGGAGAGGAGGAGTAGGGAGAAAACAGGCGAGGAGGAGGTGGTGGCAGGAAGAAGAAAAGAAGGGGAGGATGAGTTCAGGGCCGAGAGGAAGTGAGAAGAACTGAGGGCAGGGGACTATGGAGTACTTCGAAGGCACCCTTGAGCTCTGTCCAGTGGGGGTGGGTGTTGGAGAGAGACAAGGAGACAGACACGCAGTGTCCCAGCTTTGACGTCAGCTGGGCAGCTGCAGGGAGTTGCTGCTAGATGGCCACTTATTCCACACAGGATGGCTGCTGCCTGGCTCCCCACATGTGAGACCCTGGGAGCTGACAAAGGCATTCGTGACAGTGAGCACGGGAGAACTCAGTGAATCCCGAGGAGCAGAGGGGGGCATGTGGCCCACAGCCAGCTGGCAGTCTCCCCGCAAGTGCCAAGCCGTGGCAGTTTCCTATTCCATTCTATTTTATTTTTATAAAGCTACTCACAATGGATTCTTAGAGTCAGTATTCCAACAGCAATCCCACCACCAGTACACCTTCCCACCCCATTATGTCCCAAGTTTCCAACCCCCATCCAAGCCTGCCCCCATAGCAGGCCCTAAATAATTTATTTCGTATCGTTTATTATGAAAAATTCACTAACAGTGATCAAAAATGATTTCCTTAGGGAAAAAGTGTATGAAGATTGTTGTGTCTTACACTGGAGCCTTTAAGAGATGCCTTGTATAAGAGATGACTACAGGTTGTTACAGGTGAAGCCTTCTCTGTTAATAGTTTCTTGTCTTTCCATTTTAAGGATTTAAAATAATTACATCACTGTCAGAGAGACCCTTACAAAGCTGTTCCTGATTGGGTTTCAGTCATACAGTGTTCCAACATGCATCCTTCCGCCAATGCACATTTCCCGGCACCAGTGTCCCCAGGTTCCCTCCCGCCACCACCTTCTGCAGCCCCCCCCTCCTTCCTCCCTCTCTCTCTCTATATATATCTGTCTCCCTCTCTCTCTCTCTCTCTCTATATATATATATATATATATATCTCCCTCCCTCCCTCCTCTCCTCCTTACAATATTAACACTTCGCTTCCTCTTTATTTTGCTGTATGGGGCAAGGATACTCGACTCTAGGCTTGAGGACGGGTGTGACGGGAGCACTCCTTGCATTGAATAGGGCCAGGGACCAAAGCTGACCCGACCTATTTGAGCCTTCTGAAGCCGTGTGTCCTGAATTTATTATTATTAGCAGTCACATCTAGCCGTGCTCAGGGCTTACTTACTCCTGGCTCTGTGCTCAGGGATCCCGCCTGGCGAGATCAGGGAACCAAGTAGGGTACCAGGAACTGAACCCTTGTTGGCCATGTGCAAGCGCCCTACCCGCTGTGCTATGGCCCCAGCCTGTCTCCTGACTTTAAATAGCGCCTCCCTTGCACTCCTTCAGGATGCAGTCAAAGTGGATATACAGACAGCAAAGAGCTTAGAATCAGTGAAGCGTCAGGAGCAACTGGCTCCCACAGACAGGTTCCAGAGACGCAAGACACCAGGACTCCTGCACGCTCCTCTCCCTCCTTTTGTGTGGAATTCTCCCCAAACTAATCAACTCTTTGCCTTTGCTCCTGGAACCCTCCCCTCCATGCTCCTTATTTTCTCGGTCCCTACCCACGTCCTTCCCTATCTACTCTTCCTCCCACTGCCCACGAGGTCATGGGTCTCCCCCTGTCCACCCCCCTCTGGTGCTCCCCAAAGGCGAGGATGCGAACAATCACAGCCTCTTCACTTGGAAGATCCTTGGAGGCCCGAGTTCAACCTGTTTCCAGCTCTGTTTTCCACGATTCCTCTCATCTCCCTTAGAATGGAGCCCAATGGCAACAACCACCCACCAGAAATAGAAGAGCAGGGGCTAACTAATGTCGCTATGAGCGTTAGTTTGGGTTTGGGGGACACACCTGGTTGCTTGCGTCTCCTCCCATCTCGGTCCTTCAGGACTCCCTGCATTGGGGATCCGATCCAGTCTTCCTGCATGCAAAGCGTGAGGTGCAAGGAGTGCTCTGCTATCGACCCACGAGCCCAGCCCTCAGAGACAGATATTTGTTTTCTTGGGGGCCACCTCAAGCAGTGCTCAGGGTTTACTTCTGGCTCTGCACTCAGGGATCACTCCTGGTTGTGCTCGGGGGACCCTGCGAGGTGCCAGAGATTCAGCTGCACGCCAGACAGCAAGTATCTTGACCCTTGTACTATCTCTCTAGCCCCAGCTTACAGTACATGTTTAACAAGCAGGAAGCTCTGGGTGCAATCTCGATGAAGATGTAATAGGTATTAATGCTCAGCACCACCTGATGAGACAGATGCTGCTATTAGTGGAAACTGGAAGTGGAGTATCCAAGCCCAGAAGCTGCAAAGCTGCAATTCCCAGTCAGGAGTGTGACCCTGGACCTGCCCTTCTTGTCAGCTAGGTCCCCTGCAGCCCTCGGGTGCCAGGTTTGGCTCAGGCTGTCCATCGGCATAGCACTTTCAGCCGTTCTCTCCCACCTCTCAGCTCCGCTCTGCAAGACACAACTCAAGGGCTTCCTACTAGAGCCGTGGAGCAACAGCCTTTGTGGACCGGTTTTTCCTTCCACACTTGCATTCACAGCACTCACGAGCGCATCCTCGGATAGGTCCAGAAGGGAAAAGGGGTGGTGCCGGGGGCGTGGCCAGGAGGGGCCGGCCCGCGAGACTTTGTGCTGCATTCCGCTGTGAGAAGGCCTTGGGGTCTCCGCTGCTGGGCTCCGCTGCTGGACTGAGCGGAGCCCGGAAACGAGCCCCTGCGGCCGGCTTGCCCATTGTCCCTGGCAGCGGGCCAATCGCTCAGCGGCCGTGCCCCCTGCCGGAGGTGAGCGCCCCCGCCCGCCGGCTGCTGGCGCTGTGCCATAGACACGCAGGGCCACACACATGCGCACGCACTGAGACACAGAAATAGAGACACAGACTCACACATAGATACGCAGATTTATACATAGGTTCAAAGACATGTACAGAGACATATGTATGCACACAGAGACATAAAAGACAGACACAGTGAGAAATCTACAGATACATAGACACTCAGACATATAGGTAGACACACAAAGACACACAAACATATATACACAGACACACAGGCACACATATGCACCTACATAGACATAAAGACATATACTCAGATGAACACAGACACACAGACATACATACACGGAGACAGTTACACATACACAGAGACGTACACACAGACATAATTACAGACACTCATAGGCAGACACAGAGAGGCAGACATACACAAGAATGAAAATACAGACACAGACATACACAAACATACAGACACTCATCCACAAGCCAAAACAGACATATGCACAAACACAGATATACAGATGCACACACAGACACACATGGACATATATACAAATGCAAATACAGACACACAGACATATGCACAGACTCAAACACTGTTCACATGCAGGCACACAGACACACGTGTGCACAGACACATGCACACATATATAACAGACATAGACAAACACCCACAAGCAAGTACACAGACACAGACATATAGACATACACAAAAATATGCACAGACACGTATACAAACAAAGACGTGGAGATACAAACGGACATATATAGAGACACACAGACATATAGACATACTTAAACACACAGATATACAAACACACATACACACATAAACGTACAGACACACATGCACACAAATACACTTGCATGTGCATACATACCCAGAGACATATAAATATACGCGGACACATGTGTCAACACACGTGCGCACACAGACACACAGACTTATTGGCACACACAGGCATACACACATGCACATAGAGACAGAATCGTATACACAGAGACACACAGATAACTGCAAACAGACACATAAACACAGACACTTAAACACATAGACGTATACACACTGACGCACAGAGATACATACAGATATATGCACAGACACAAATCACATACACATAAATGGAGACATGAGACGACATGCACAGACACATATACACACAAATACCAACACACACACGCACACACTGCCACACAAATACATATACAGAGACACATAGACGTATACACAGTGACGCACAGAGATACACACAGATATATGCACAGACACAAATCACATACACATAAATGGAGACATACAAAGACATGCAGAGACACACATACACACAGAAATACATGCACACACTGAGAAACACACAAACACAGGTGCACACACAGAGGTACACTGGCATATGGAGAGACGCATATAGACATACACATATAGTAAACATACGAACACAGGCAAACATACACTCAGACATGCACATATCATGCACATAGGCATATACCCAGAACACACAGACAGCAAACATACAAAGACACATACATAGGTAGACACACAGACACACAGAGACATACACAGATAGTCACGCACATGCACACACAGACACTGAATATATATACACAAACACACATACATAGAGACATGGACTGTATTCACAGAGATACAACAGTCACAAACCCCTATGCACACAGACAGACTTGAACGACATATACACATGTGCACACAGAAATATACACAGATACATATATACACACAGACACACTCAGACATGTACACAGACACACGAAGATACACAAACAGAGATTTACACAAACGCAGACAGATACGTACAAAGATATAGACTCTGATCTACCTGTGCACACGAAGACATACAGATGTACAGACATGCTCACACATGCACATATAGACACACAT
This sequence comes from Sorex fumeus, assembly GCF_029834395.1. Classification (NCBI taxonomy): domain Eukaryota; kingdom Metazoa; phylum Chordata; class Mammalia; order Eulipotyphla; family Soricidae; genus Sorex; species Sorex fumeus. Next base: position 94,862 of record NW_026606319.1, on the reverse strand, counting down.
ATACACACAAATATACACAGAGATAGATACACAAAGATACACAGGACACATCTAGTGCAACACAAAGACACAAACAGGCGTATACACATGCACACAGGCATAAAGACATATATACACAGAGACATATACACAGAGTGACATAAACCGACACACAACACAATCAAACATGTACACAGATACAAAGAGACACATAATATATACATAACACGTGCAGGCACAATCACACATAGACACACATAAATGTATACACAGACATACAACCTATGCCCAAACAGACACGAACAGACATAAGGTAGACACAATCGGTTATAGGCACAGACACAGTCACATACAGACACGCTCGCACACAGAGATACAGACATCCTCAGACACAACCGGAGCACGCGTGCACACAAATAGACACAGACATGCACACACAGACACGTACATACACTTACACCGACATAAATACAGAATCTCAGACACTCAGACACACACATCAACACACATACTTCTAGAGATTCAAAGTTACAAATACACAAGTGCACACAGACACACAGACTCATACACTTATGTACACAGACACACAAACAGGTAGTCACACAGACATATGCACAGAAAAACATTCCCCACACACGTCCAGAGGCACAGACTTCAACGTAAAATACATGAGCACAGAGAAACAATACAGACATATATAGAAACACACACAGTGCACACGCACATGCTCACCTAGACATACACAGACATAAACAGACACACGCAGATAGACAAATTCACACAGTCACACATAGTATATACACAGCGCAGATATGCACACACACAAATACACACAGACATACACTGGCACAATCATAGACACATTCACGGAGACACACAGACATACACAGGCACAAGCATATACACATTCACAGTCACACACAGACACACCCACACACGCACAGACACAACAAAGATGTCTACATAAACTCACACACATGCGCATATACAGAGAGACATAGACACAGACACAGAAAAACAGATATATAACACAGACATATGCGGACGTATGTGCACACTGACGTACAGAGACACAAACATACACAGACACATAGGAGCAGAGACACATGAACCCATAGACATATAGATAGACACACAGAGACACATGATGCACATACAGACTTACACACAGAAACACACCCATGTGTGCACACACACAGATGTACAGTCCCACACCCAATGAGACACGTATTCACAGACATACACTCATGCACAGACATACAGACACCCACACAGACATATACACAGATGCATATGTGAAGAGAGACACAGATACATACAGAAACTCATAGACACTGTATGCACACAATAATGCTGACATACAACAAATGCACATGCACACAAAAGAGACACACATACAGAGATACACGCAGACACGCAAATAGACGTAGAAACAGACAGATACATAGACACATACATGCACACAGAGACACACGGAAGTATACACAGACATACACACTTGTATACACAGAGACTCACACAGACATATGGATATATAAGCAGATACGGATATGTCTGTATGTATGTATATAAGGATATACACCCAGACACACAGGCATATGCACAAGTACATCATAGACACACTGATACAATACATATTCAGCGGCACACACATGTGAACACAGACATGTATACACAGAATATACACAAACACATGCACACAGAGAGACACACAAAAATACAGACACAAAAACACGCACATACAGTTACACCAACACACACAGACACATATACACACAGACACAAATATGTGCGCACAGACATAGGCAAACTCAGACTTATAACAGACACATATTCACACCCAACACAGACATATACACAGACTCACACCGATGTACACACAAACACACATATAGATACAGATACACATGTGCCCAGTCATGAAACACAGACATCAATAGCACACTCAGACACACACAGATGCATATCCACACATGCAGAGAGACACACATGTACACACACACAGCCACTGCACTCTCCTCCCATTGTTCATCGATTTGCTTGAGCGGGCACCAGTAACGCCTCCATTGTGAGACCTGTTGTTACTGTCTTTGGCATACCGAATATGTCATGGGCAGCTTGCCTGGCTTTGCCGTGTGGGTGAGATGCTCTCGGTAGCTTGCCAAGAGGGGCGAAGGAATCGACCCTGGGTCGGCAGCGTGCAAGGCAAATGCCCTACCCGCTGTGCTATACACTCAGATAGATACAAACACATATAGACACAGACACTTATACAAACAGTCATATACAGAGACACACAGATATATACATAGAAACACAGACACTATCAACTAGACACATACACCATGCACGCCTTATAAACGAATGTATACCAACACAGACACACAAAACAAATGCATAAACACCCACATGCAGAGACACACAAATGTAAACACAGAAATACACATTTACAAATTTAGACACACATAGAACAGACAAATACACAGACTCAGACACACATGCACACATACAGAGACATGCCGATATATACACAGACACACATGGTGTAAACACAAGACACAGATATATGCACAAACATACACAGACACACATACATTTATACACAGAGAAACAATCATACACACAGCACACCTACATGCACACACAGACACATTAGCATAGACATCAGACATATATACACACGGACTCTGACACACACAAATATACACACAGACTTATACACTGACACACAGACAGAGCTAACCATAGAAACCATAGAAACATAGGCACACACACTGACATTTACACAGACACACACGTACAAAGACCTACAGATGTACACAAAGGAACACAGACACAGATATTTATATGGACACACAGACACATGCAGATACACACAGATATTTATACACAGATATACATTCATTCAGCGACACAGACTGCTCACATCGACAGTACACCCATATGCACAGACATATAGTTAGACACACAAAAATAAGACATATTCACAGACAACACACACACAGAGACACTCACTAATATAAACAGAGACACATAGGCACGTTTCTGATACTGATATCTTTTGCTACAAGCTGTCATCCCCAGGAGAGTGTCATCCCCAGGGGAATGTCATCCCCAGGGGAATGTCATCCCCAGGCTGCCCAATTAATAACTAAGACTCTCTGGGAAGCCCCCAGCTGCCAACTCCTTGCCCCTTCCACACACATACACACATACACACACACACACACCTTTGCAGGGAACATTTTCTTTCTCCTCTCTCACCTGGACCCAATAGTGTCACGAGAGACACAAAGCTACAACAGACCCGTAACTGACCCCTGAGGATGCATCTGCTATGGCTATATTGGTGCCAATTTTTATAATCTTTATTCCTTGACCAGAAACACGAATAAGGCCCAAGGTACTTGCCCCCACTCCCCGTTCTTATTTTATTATTTTCCCTAGATTTTTATGGAACTTTGGGGTAGGTTGGAGAGAGGGTAGAGAAAAATAACATCTGCTGAGATCAGAATTCCAGATGCCAAAACAAGTAACACCTGCAGAGATCCGAATTCCCGAAGATCCCAAAGGAATGCATCCCAGTTTGCCAACAGCACAGGGGTCATTGGGGGCAGCAGTCCTAAAGCTTGATATTACTGTCTTGAAAGAAACGTTGATGCTTTAGCAGATTTGAAACAGAGGACCCTGACCCCCAGGCCTGGCCAGGGTGAGGCTGTATCTACATAATCTTTGTAGATACAGTGCTGCACCATGCAACCCTGCAAACTGCCCATCTGCAGCAAATCCTGAACTCTTTCCATTGTGTTTACTGCACACACAAACACACACACAAACACACACACCGTCCCCAGGGCACTTCACCATGCAATCCTGCAAACTTCCATCCTGGGACAATCCTGAAGGCTTTCCATTGTGCGCGTGTGCGCACACACACACACACACACACACACACACACACACACACAAACCAATCCTGAACTCTTTCCATTGTACATACACAGAAACACACCTCCCTGGGCGCTGCACCATGCAATCCCGCAAACATCCTGAACTCTTTCCTTTGTGTATACGTTCACACAGACACACACCCCAATCCTGAAATCTTTCTCAAAAAGCCCTTATTCCTGCATGGGTGAGCCCTGCCAGAGTCCCTATCGCTGCTGGTCGGACACTCCCAGGGACGCACGTCTGTCAGTGTGCCCCACCTCACAAACCCTTGTCCCACTTGTGTGACCCTGTCCTGTGTGTGTTACTGTGACCGAACCCAGGCCTCTGCCTGCTTCCCTAGCTCAGAATCTGCCGTCCTGTCTTGGGTGACAGCCAACAGAAGCATGCCCCTGTTCTTTTAAACCCACATCAGAGCTTCTTGTCATGGCCCTGCTCACCCTATATAAGACCATCACTAATTTGACCCAGAGCCCCCGGTCTCCACTTTGTGACCTCAACTCAGTGTCCATGTCCCTGCATTCCAGCATGATCTCAGAATAGAAATTGGTCTCACCATAGGCCTCTCCCCACAGGCAACTCAGAGTCCTCATACCTGACTTTGTGACCGCGAACTCAGAGACTTTTCCTGTGTGACACAGGTTTGTACTCTATCTTTGATGTGACCCACCTTAGTCCTTGCTGTCCCTTACCTGACCTTACTTCAAAAACCCGTGCCCTTACCTTTGTCACAACCCCTCACACCCCATGTTTTTGCCTCTGTGACCTCCACAAGGACCTTTGAACATGACCTTTGGTGACACACTTCAGATCCCCATGACCCTGCTCGTGTGACCCCACTTCAGTTAGTATTTTGAGGCCGGATTTTAGTCACACCCGGTGGACCCAGAGGACCACGTGATGCCAGGACTCGAACCCTGGGCTTCGCTTCTGAGACCAGATGAAATTTGTGCCTTCAGGGTGGTGTGGTCATAGACTCTGGACTTGGCAATGCAAAACATTTGCCCATGCCCACGGAGCCCTCTATTCTGGCTTAAATTTAAGAATTCTTAATGTGTGTTTCCTCTTTATTACTGTCAAATGCATACATCAGAGAACCGCATTCCAGCTGAGATACTTAGGCACACCTAGCAATGCTCAGGTCATTAGTCTGATAATGTCTAACACTTTCTAAATTATTTATTAGCTGTCCTCCCGTTCATCGATTTGCTTGGCGGGCCCAGTAACGTCTCCATTTTGAGACTTGTTGTTACTGTGTTTGGCATATCGAATACGTCACGGGTAGCTTTCCTGGCTTTGCCGTAGAGGCGAGATACTGTGGTGCCTTTGTCCCTGCCACTTCTGTCTGTTACTCTTTTTATTTTTTTTCTCTTCCTATTTGTTTCATTTTGTTTTGTTTTGGGGCTACAGCTAGGAATGCTCAAACGTCCCTCCTGACTCTGCACTCAGGGATGTTTGGGGGACCTCTGGGGCGCCTGGAATTGAAACCCGTTGGCTGTGTGCAAAGTCAGTCAGAGCCCTCCTGCTGCCCGATCTATGCTAGCCCCCTGTTCTCTTTGTGACGGGAGTGGGAGGTGTTGGGCACAGGCAAGGTGCTTGCATATGTATTCCAGCGACCCTGTTTCCTTGTGGCACTCCCATGCATTCTGTTGGTGATGTTGACAGGGCTTGCTGCAATGTCTGTCACTTGGGCCATGCCCCCTCCCCCCGGGATTATAGCCCTTGGTTGCTGGTGTTCCACTGCACTGGCTGGAAAGAGTGTAGAGGGCTGGGTTTTGAGCACTGTCAGCATGCGCTTGGTGTAGGCCACGGCATTGGGGTCCCAGTCGAGGTCTCGTGGATGCCAGGCAGACTCACTACCCAGAGAACCCTCTCCCAGCTTGGCCCTCGGGGTCCAGTGGCTCCAACAAAACAAAGTGGGGATTCAATAGCCAGCAATGTGCTCAGCGACTCCATGAATGCTCGGCCCCAAATTCTTCAGTTTCCGTGAAATCATCGAGGGAATGTGCTAGGAGGGTGATGCGATCACGAGCCTGGCGTCCCCATGAATGGAATCGTGTTCTTTGGAAGGAAACCCAGTGAGGGGCTGGAGAGAGAGCACAGGGGTGAGGCACTTGCCTTATCAGGGTTCAATCCCCTAGACTGCCCAGAGTAACCCTTGTGTACTGCTGGGTACGGCCTCAGAACAACAACAGAGAGAACAGAAGAGAGACAGGGAGCTCTTTAGCCCCTGCCACGGGTGAGGGCCAGAAGCTGGCCAAGCCAGGGCTCTCAGGGGACACCCCTTACTAGTACCTTGAGCTTGGGCTCCTAAGCTTCTGGAACTCCAGTCAAAACCCTCGTGTGCTGTTTCTGAGACTTCAGTTTGTGGACAAAGGGACAAAGAACCAGGACTTGTGCCGTGACAAGGCTGTGCCTGGGCGTTCTGAGCCAACCACAGTGCCGGTCTGGGTAACTGTGTCGCACCCTTTCCAGAGGCCTTGCAGAGACTCGCCAGCCCCACATCTGCCTCAGACCTTTCCAGACCGGGGTGTGTCCCGAGCATCTGACAGCTGCCTCACCCTGCTGTCTTCCTTTCAGTGCTGCTGAGGGTCCCTGTGAATTCAGCACAGCTGGGTAGGTTTGTTAAATTTTGTTCCACTTTGGTGGCCGTGCTCAGCACTTACTCCTGCCTCAGTGCTCAGGAATCAATCCTGGGGGACTCGGAGGACCACATGGGATGCCAGGAATCAAACCCCAGTTGGTCACATGCAAGGCAATTACCCGCTATACTATCACTCTGGACCCTCCTTCGTTCTTTTCTTGCACCACTTCACTAAAGCTGGCGCAAATTTACATTTCAATATGTATATGTCTCCTTTGACATTATTGGATTCTGCATCTTGATATACCCCCATCCCTAGTGCCTCCCCAAAGCATATTCCCCTTCCCGCCCCCACACACCCACAGGCTGAGGCTGAGCCAAGTGAGATGACTTCAAGGTGCCCCTGTGAGGCAGAAGTCTCATGTGGGCTCCTGCAGAGGAAGTGCATTGAAAGAGATCTGGGGAAAATGACTCAGCACCCTGGGGTGCTTCTCATGACATTCCCTTTGGCTTCTGAGATGGTGGGGCAGGTAGGGGCCACAGGTTGGGCCCATGCCACAGAATGTGGCCTTATTTGTGCGTCTGCTGGTGATGGCTATATCATTCAGACCATTGCGCCAACTGCAAAGGTGGTGTTCCAGCTCCTCAGCTAGCCAAAATACTCCACCCACTGGCTTGTGAATCAGGCTCAAAAAGAACAGGAGCCTTTTGCCCTGTTAGTAGAATACCAAGAAGAGTAATTGCAGTAATTGCAGTGTGTCAAATTGGCAAGAGCGGAGGACGGTACCTCACATAGTGAAGGCGGTTTTGCAGTGCGGTGTGGCCAGTTCTTATTGTGTGGGAGGTTGGTGTGGGGTGGGGGAACCTCCTGAACTATACTCAGAAGCCCCAGGGGCCCCTTCCCAGAGATTTTCTGCCAAGTGGACCAGTAGTTCAATACAAGGGGCTGTGGTAACGGCTCATGCCCTGCAGTACCAAGGATGACCCAGACCACCGAGCGAGGCTTAGGGGGTTCTCCAAGGTTACAACATATGGTACTCCCAGCCTCCAGGACTGTACCCCAGGCTGCTTGGGGGAGCCTGTGGCGCTGGGGATTGAAGTAGCGTCAGCTTCCTGCAAGGCACGTACAGTAAGCCTGTGCTCTCTCTCTCTCTCTCTCTCTCTCTCTCTCTCTCTGTCTCTCTCTCTTTTGGGCCCCACACTCCTCTGTTCTCTTTCCTGGGGTCCTACGTTGCATGGTTTTGGGTGTCCATTGTATTACTGGGAAGAATTGGAGGAAAAAACAATATTTTAATATAGAATAAGTAGTTTCTCATCAGCAAGAATTTAGGAAATACCTGTATTTATAACAAAGAGAGTATAATAGACTTGCCATTCTTTTACCTTGAGGTTGAGAATGTCAGAACACACACACATACACCTACACCGCACAGATGCCAACACCCATGACTGGTCAGAGGAACTAACAGGCTGTTGAAGAGAACTGGGTTCCCTATTTCCAAAGAAGGTCACCTTCTGAGTTAATGTCTGTCAATTTTTTTGTTTGTTTTTCATTTGGGGTGGCACCCAGTGGTGCTCAGGGCTGACTCCTGGATCTGCCCTCAGGAATCATTCCTAGAGGTGCTCAGGGTTCCAGATGGAATGCCAGGGACTGAACCCAGGTTGCCTCATGCAAGGCAAACACTCTCCCAGCTGTATTATCTCTGCGGTCCAAAAGACTTTTTTTAAAGAACACGGTCCTGTCCCTGTCAAGAAAAAGCTCGGAGTCTTTGCCACTGCAAGGCAACTTGGCGCATTGATTACTTGTATCAGAAACTTCCCTGAGGGAGCCTTAGGCCAGCTTCCCCCGTGATCCATCCACACCTTCCTCCTGTCAGTTTGTGGGGTACTCCTCTTTTGGTCTCTTGCAATACAGTTCTGTGCAGCCTGCAAGTATCAGAGTTTGCAGTTTGAATGGCTGTTGACAATGGCCCTTCGCAAGTCCCTCCTGAGCCAGCCCAGGGGGTTGGGCGCTTGCCTTGTGTGGAGCAGCCCCAGGACTGTGTTCCCTTGTCTTGGGAACCGCATCGTGCCCAGTGTGCTTCCCCACTTCAGACACCCATGTCCCTGCTGTGTGGCCCCACATCACTGCCCCTTTTCCCTGCCTGTGTGACCTCAACTAAAAGCTCCCTGTCCTGCCTCTTTGACCCCACACCAACGCCCCAACCCCTGCCTGTGAGGCCACAACAGAGTCACTACTCTTGCCTGCATGAGCTGACCTCAGCGCCCCCCCACCTGAGTACAAGGGACCCCACCTCAGATGTCCCGGTGCATGCCTTTGTGACCTCACTTAAGACCTACTTGTTCCTGACTCTGTGACCCCACAAAGACCCCCCACATGAGAGCCGTTGTCTCTTGCACTGACCTGCTTCAGAGACCTGGTCCTTGCCAGTGTGACCTCACCTCGTATCCCCCTCTCCTTGCCTGTGTGACTTCACCTAAGAGCCCAGGTTTCTGCCTGTGTGACCTCACCTCAGAGCCCTCTGTATAACATCACCTCACAGTCCCCTCCATCCCTGCTTGTGTGACCTCACGTCACAGCCCACTGTCCCTTTTGTTTGTGATTCAATCCGTGTTGCTTGTCCCGGCTTCTTTGTCCACTTTAGAGTTGCCTGTGATGCCCAGAGAAGAACTGTTACCCACCTACGATCTTCCAGACCAGCAAGTGTGACCCCATGTCAGAGTCCCTCTCCGTGTCTGTGTGACCCTCTTCAGTCCCTGTCACCGTCATCACAAAAGCCCTTATTCCTGTGTGGGTGAGCCCTGCCAGAGTCCCTATCGCTGCTGGTCGGACACTCCCAGGGAAGCATGTCTGACAGTGTGCCCCACCTCACAAACCTTTGTCCCACTTGTGTGACCCTGTCCTGTGTGTGTTACTGTGACCGAACCCAGGCCTCTGCCTGCTTCCCTAGCTCAGAATCTGCCGTCCTGTCTTGGGTGACAGCCAACAGAAGCATGCCCCTGTTCTTTTAACCCCACATCAGAGCTTCTTGTCATGGCCCTGCTCACCCTATGTAAGACCAACACTAATTTGAAACAGAGCCCTCGGTCTCCACTTTGTGACCTCAACTCAGTGTCCATGTCCCTGCATTCCAGCGTGATCTCAGAAAAGAAATTGGTCTCACCATAGGCCTCTCCCCACAGGGAACTCAGAGTCCTCGTACCTGACTTTGTGACCGCGACCTCAGAGACTTTTCCTGTGTGACACAGATTTGTACTCTATCTTTGATGTGACCCACCTTAGTCCTTGCTGTCCCTTACCTGACCTTACCTCAAAAACTCGTGCCCTTACCTTTGTCACAACCCCTCAGACCCCATGTTTTTGCCTCTGTGACCTCCAGAAGGAACTTTGGGCATGACCTTTTGTGACACACCTCAGATCCCCATGACCCTGCTTGTGTGACCCCACTTCAGACCTTCTTATCTCTTTTTATGTGACCTCACCTTAGAGTCCAGTGATCCTGCCCATGTGATCCTACCTCAGAGACCCTTTTCCCTGCTCGTGTGACCTCCCACCTCAGAGCCTCGTATCTTGCAGTTGTGTCCCCATATCAGAGCCTTGTATCCATACCTGTGTGATCGGAACTCAACCCTCATGTTGTTACCAGTGTGATCATCCACCTCAGATCCAGTCAATGCCATCTCCGATCCCCACAGCCTTGCCTGTGAAATCACAACTGAGCATCCCATGTCCCTACTTTTATGACCTCACCTCAGAGTTGTATGTCCTTGCTTGTGTCACCTCACCTCAGAGCTGTGTACCTTGCTTGTTTATCCCTGCTTTAGAGTACCACGCCCCTGCTTGTCTTTGAGGTCCCTGTTCTGCGAATACACCTCAGTGCACATATTCCTGCCATGTGGCCCACCTGAGTCATTTCCCCTGCCCGTGTGATCCACTGCAGTGTCCCGTGTCCCTGCTTGTGTGACATCTCCTCAGAGCTCTGTCCCAGCTTGTGTCGCCACCCCTCAGAGCCTTGCTTTTGTGACCCCCCCCCCAGCAAGAGTTCCATGTCTCCACTACTTTGACTGACCTCAGAGCCCTGTGTCCCTGCCCATGTGACCTCAGATTCCCATGACTCTACATAAGAGACCCTACCTCAGAACTATGTACCCTAATCTTTGCCCGTAATCAGAGCGCATGTCCCTGCTTGTGTGACCCCCCACTTAGAGTCCCACATCCTAGACATGTAACCTCCCCTGTGTTCTGTGTTCCTGCCTGTGTGATCTCAACTTAGATCTCTGTGTCAGAGCTGATGTCAATGGCCTATGTCCCACACATGTGACCACCCCTCAGAGACCCTTTTTCTTATCTGTGTGCCCCCTGCACAGATCATGAGTCCCCAACCATGTGATCCAACCTCAGAACCCTATGTTCCAGTGTGTGTGAACCTTCCTCAGAGCCCTGTGTCCCTCCAAACTTGAGCCCATCTCAAAAGCCCGTGTCCCTGCCTGTGTGACCACACCTCAGATTCCCATGACCTTTCATGTGCGACTACACTACAGAGCCATGGACCCTGCTTGAGGGTCCCTACTTCAGAGAGCCACATTCCTGCTTGTCTGACCCACAAATGTCCGATGGATCTGTTCTGTGAGGCTAACTCGATGCCCTGTTTTCCTGACAACTGACCCCCACTGAGTCGGTTAACCCTGCTAGTGTGATCCTTCCTCAGAAACCCTGGCCCTGGCCCTGTGGTCTGTCCCCAGAGCCCTCTCTTCCTGCTTGTGTGACCCTTGCTCAGAGCCCCGAGTCCCTGATTGTGTGACTTCAACTGAGAGCCTCTTACTCTACTCATAAACCCTCCATCCTCAGAGCCCCATGTACTCATCATGTGACCCCCCCACCCATCTATTTTCCTTGCTGGGTGATTCCATCTTAGAACCCTGTGTCCCTGCTTGTGTGACCCCCACTTCAGAACCCATGTCCCTCCCTATGTGGCCCTCTTCAGAGACCCGTGCCCATACTTGTGTGACCTCACCTCCCAACCCCTGTCCCTGCCCGTTTGACCGCTGTTGAAAGCCCCGTGTCCCTCTTTCTCAGAGTCCCATGTCCCTGCCTGTGTGACAACTTCTCAGAGCCTGTGTCCTTCCCCAGGTGACCTCTTCTCAGACTCCATGACCGTCCTTGTGTGACCCCTCCCCAGAAGCCCTGGTTTGTCCTCTGTGACCATATTTCAGAGCTCTGTGTCCCTCCCCTGTCACCACACCTCAGAGCCACGTATTTCTACTTATGTGACCTGTTCTCAGAACCCCTTGTCTCTCCCTCTGTGACCTCTCCTCCGAGTGCTGGACCCTACTTGTGTGACCCAACTAAGAGCCCTGTGGCCCTACCCTGTGACATCCCGTGAGCAACTCCTTGTGACCCTCTGCTTTGTGTCCCTCCTTTGTGTCCCTTTGTGTCCCCCCGTGACCATCCCTTTATGATCCTCAGCTTTGTATCCCTTTATGACCACTCTTATGAGGGGTGGTCATAAGTAGGTACAGAGTCCCATGTACCTACTTATGTGACCCCTCTTAAGAGGCATGTGTACCTCCTTGTGTTATGCTTCATCGGAGCCTCCTGTCCATACCGTTACCCCTTGAGAGCCCTGTGGTGCTCCCTGTGTGACCCAATCTCAGAGGTTCATACACCTAATTTTGTGACCCCTATCTAGAACCCTGTGACGGCCCCCCCAGAGGTCCGAGAACCTACTTGTGTAAGCTCTCCTCAGAGCCCCAATCCCTTCCCTGTGACTGTATGTCAGAGCACCATGTCCCTACTTGTTTGACTCCTCAGAGTTCCCTGTATTTCCCTGTGTGACCCTTCCTCAGAGCTCCGTGTCGTCCCTGTGTGACCCTTCCTCAGAGCCATATAACCCTCCCCGTGTGAGCCCACCTCAGAGCCCCCGTGTCCCTACTTGTGTGAGCCCACGTCTGATCCCATGCCCCTTCCCGTGTGACCCCACCTCAGAGCCGTGTCCCTGCCCGGGTCCCGGAGGGCAGGACCATGGCCCACCTTCCACTTGTCCCAGAGGAGCCGGCCGCTTCAGGAGGAGGCAAGTGTCCCGTCCGCAGGAGTCGCTCAGGTTCCATCAGGTTCAGGATGAGCCATGGCTGTGCCGTGCTCAGTAACCCCCATGAGTCCCTCCCAGCCCCTGGGTTTGATTTCTCCATGCCGAATCCGGCTCCCAGGTCCCAGTCAGCCCGGCCCCTGCAGTGGGGGCTGCTGACGGTGAGCAAAAATCTGTGCAGTCCTCGGGGAGAGGCGGGCGGTCCTGGGGTCTGCTGCCTGCGGCCTAGAGGCTTTAACACAGCTACTGATCCCACCCAACCCCTCCCCTAGGAGTTGATCAAAGTACTTTCAAGTTTGGCACCAGCCTCGGTGTTGCTCAAGGTCACCTCTGACTGTTCTCTCGGGAGTTACTTCTGGGGGCTGGGGGCAGGTACGGGGTGGAACATGGGTGGGCCTTGTGCCAGACCAATGCCCTCCCACTATCCTCAGTCTCTGGCCTCGCCCCCGATGTCTCAATCCCAGTGTTGGAGGTATTTGGATTTGGGGCTCACGGGGAGTGAGCCCAGGGCTGTCTCTGCCATGCGGGTGCCTCCACCAAGCCCCCGCCCCGTCTCTCCCCCTGGTCCTCAGCCATTCTGCTGCTTGGCTGGAGAGCACAGTGGTGCTTAAGATGGGGGAGGAGCCTGGCCTGAGACGGGGCTGAGTAGAGCTGAGGCTACCACGAAGGGGCAAGTACCCTCAGCATGTAGGAGCGGGGAGATGCGCTGAGCTTCTCAGCGCTCAGAATGGGGTGCACTGCAGAGCAACCAGCTCCTCCTTGCCCTTCCTCACCCCGACGGGGCGATGCCCGCTCACCTGCTCGGAGAGAAAAGCACAGTGCAGGCTCCACACACGTTGCAACAACTTTATTTTAGAGAAAAAAATATGCTATCATATATTCTAAGGTAAAGAACAGATTATATCATGTGACTCATACAGAGCAGTTGATCCAAGTCATTTCTGGAACAATATGGATGGTAATGGGAGGTGCTGAGAAACCTTTCAGACTGGGGGGCCCCAGGGTATCTGAGTGGGGGTGTCTGACCGTGAGGCCTCGGGCCATAAGGGCCCCATAGGACTGCAGCCCCTGAGCTCTGGGACACCTATCGCCTAAGCTTCCGGGCTGGGGCACCCTGACGCTGCTGCCCATAGGGGGCAACAAGTGACCGCTGGTGCCACACCAGCTGGGAGACACTGGCGCTCGAGCCCTGCTGGGTCACGCGAGGGGGCACACGGTGCCACGCAGGTGGGACCTGGTTGGTATGATTGATACGTGCCTGCTGGTGCTGTGTGTGTTGGGTGGCACTCCTTTTCGAGCCCTGTGGGGGTGCGGGCACATGGGGGGGCACAGGATGCCATGCAGGTGGGACCTGGTTGGGAGCCGCCACAAGTGGCTGCTGCTACCACATCAGCCGGGTGGCACCACTGGCTGAGCCCTGCTGGGCTGCGGGCCTACGCTTCAGAGTAGCAGGAGCCACAAGTGGCCGCTGGTACCCGCCCTGCTGGGTGGCAGCACTTTTCAAGCCCTGCTGGGGTGCGGGCACATAGCGGGGCACAGGGTGCGACACCTGTGGGATCTGGGTGGCGGGTGCAGGCACAGGTGTCCCCTGGGTACCGCGTGGCCCTGGTGCCTTGGGAGGCACAAGCTGCCTCGGGGGTGCAAAGTGGAACACTGGTCCGCCCTGGGGACCACTTAGCCCTGGCACGTTGGGAGGCCCGAGCTGCCGCGGAGGTGCGAATCGGAAGGCTGGCATGCGTGCAGGGGCACCTTGGGTGCCACTTGGTCCCGGAACATTGGGGGGCACGGGCTTCGGCGCCGAAGGGAGCTGCATGGCAGGTACAGACACAGGGGCAACCTGGGTGACATTGGGACCCGGTCCAGCGCCCAGCTGGTGTCTCTTACTTTGTGGGCCTTGTAGCTTCGCACGGTTGTTTCTCTTCCTCTTCGAGCGCTGCTGCGATATCCCTGCGGCCTGGACGCGGGTCGCCTGGCCCTGGGGTGTAGCCATCGCAGCGCGTGGCTGGGTCATGGGGACACTGGGTGGATCCACCTCCATGTCGCTGAGTGGTTCCCCTTGGGATTCAGCGTCCATGTCGCTGAGTGGTTCCCCTTGGGATTCCGCATCCATGGACTGAATGCTGCTCCCGCAGGACACAACTTCCATCGATTCCACGTCACTGAGACAGGCCTGCGTGTCCTTGGTGGACACAACCTGGCCATCGTCAGGGGCTTGTGGCCACCCTATGACTGCGGGTGCAGCTGGGGTGGGCACTGCCACCGGGAACGGAGGCGGAGGGGCCTCCTTCTGGGGCACTGGGGCCCCCTTCTGGGCTGGGGCGGGGGTCACCGCCCGGCCATGAGGGGTCTTGTGGCCTAGCAGGGCCTGACAGTGATGTGTGCCCCTCTGGAAGCAGAAGGCTTTCCGTGGACAGTAGACCACAGCCTCGCACCAGTCTTCCTCCTTTCGAACGGGCCATCCATGCTGGTCAGAGGGTACTAACTGGGGACCCTGGCGGCGAGCCCGCTGGCCATAGTAGCCATGTCCATAGGCCCCTGTGGGCTGGCCACTGGGCCCCGGCCATGGGTAGTAAGTCGGCGGGCCGTGGACATAAGGCCCTGGATTGTAGGGATAAGGGGCATGGGGCTGAGGATGCCCCACAGAGCTGGGCCCACCGTAGCCCCGTGTGCATGGCGCCTGGGCTGGTCGCGGTGTCCCCAGGTCCTGGTAGAACCACATGTCGCACGGTCTCCGCGTCATCCCGGGTCAGGGCTCTGCAGATCACAGGCCACACTCAGACCCTGGCAGCCCAGAGACGCACACCCCCTCCCTGCCATTGGGGCCCTTTCTGCACCTTTGGGGTCCCCAGGGGTCACAAAAAAACCATTTTATTGTTTGGTCAACTTTGGGGCCACGCCCCATGGTGCCCAGGGCTGACTCCAGGTCTTCCTCAGGGGTCCCTCCTAGTGGGTCTGGGGGCCCATCTCTGGAGCCCGGGAGCGAGTTCGGATCATGCAAGTCTAGTGCTGTCAGCCCAGAAGACACCTCCTATCTGGGGACTCCCATCCTCCTCCCTACGGGCTCCCTGGACTCCTCCCTCTGGACTCCCACCTTCCTCCCTTGGGATTTCCCACCCTCCTCCCTGGAGACTCCCACCCTCCTCCATAGGGGCTTCTCTACCCCCCTCTTGGACTCCCACCCTCCTCCCTAGAGACTCCTTGGTGTCTTCCCTCTGGACTCCCGCCCTCCTTCCTAGCGGCTCCACACCCTCCTCCCTCGAACTCTCACCCTCCTTCCTAGGGGCTCCTTGGACTCTCCCCTCTGGAATCCCACCTACCTACCCTAGGGTTTCCCTCTTTTCTCATTCGAGACTCCCACTCTCCTCCCTAGGGACTCCTTGGAGTCTTCCCTCTGGTCTCTCACCCTCCTCCCTGGGGACTCTCAACTTCCTCCCTCACTGTTCCCCATTCTCTCTGGCAATTCCCATCATTTTTCTAGGGGCTCCCCACCCTCCTCCCTTGTGGCTCACCACCCTCCTCCCTTGGCTTCCCTCCTTCTGTCCAGGGGCTACCACACCCCCTCCCCTGGGGCCTCCCTCCCTCGGGCTGGCCCTGTTTCCCTGACCCCTGGTCCCCCATCCCCGCAGCCCCAGGTCTCTGTCCCCCCCTTGGGCACTCACCGTGGGCGGAAGGGTCTCAAAGGGGGTGATCGAGCTGCGGACAGGTGCGGGTCTGACGCGGAACAGTCAGCGGGCAGCCCCAGGACCTGGGAACCAAGCTGCGTCTGGTCTGACGGAGGAATTCACGTCCTGTCCCATGTTGCCGACTAGCGTCCAAGACTAGCATCCCAGTGGGAGTGTGCCAGTGCGTCGCGTCCCTAGGAACCAGCATTCCTTCCTGGATACCCTTAGTGATGTAGGGCGTGGCCTCAGAACTCCGGGTACGGGGGTCCCGCGCAGTGGAACCTCCCCATGCCCCCCCTGCCATGTGTGCGCATGGTACGGTCGGGCACACAGAGCAGAGGGCGTGTGGGCTTGGGCTCGTGCACAGAGCGCCCAGGCGAGGGGTCCCACTGAATTGGAATCTTCTCCGGGAGCCTCACACACCTGGTACCGGGTCAGGCTTCGACCCGTTGGTCCTGCACGTGCTGGGCCTTCCCCTTCCCACGAGGAACTTTGTGCCCTCACGCTCTGCGGCCGCCTCTGCGCACTCTTTGCATCCTTCGAGCAGTGCAGGGTGCGCCCAACGGATAGGCATGTTTAAGATGGGAGTCCTTGAAGTCGGGTCCCTTGGATTCCCTCTTAGGATTTTGGGCAGGGTTTGGGCAGTACCGGCCACTGCCCCCGGAGATATTCAGGGGACCGCAGCATAGAGGGAATTTCACGGGACCCTCTGTGATCTCTCTGGTTCCTGATATGGTTTAGGGTCCACCTCATTCTGTCCTGGGGCTGCCACGCCCCCTCTTCTGGGCTGCCACGCCCCCCTTGGGTCTGCCTCCCTCTGGTTCATCCCATTTCCCTGAGCCCTGGTTCCCTTTTTGTATCCTGGGGTCCCCATTCCCGATGCAGCAGGTCTCTGCCACCCCCTCAGAGGTGGGGGCAATCACCGTGGGCGGAGGGGTCAGAAAGGGGGTGATCAAGGTGTGGGTAGGTGCGGGCCTGCGGTGCAAGAGCCGGCGGACAGCCGCAGGCGTAGGGCACCAAGCTGGGCCTGGTCTGTAGGAGGAATTCAAGTCCTGTTTTGGCAACTAGCGTCCAGGCTGGAGGGTGCAGGTGCGGCACGTCCCTAGGAACCAGTGTTCCTTCCGGAATACTCTTAGTGACGTGGCGCGTGACCTAGGACTCGGGGCTCGGGGATTCTGCGTGGTGGAACCTCCCCGCACCCCCCACCATGTGCGCACATGGGACCGTCGGGAGCACAGAGTGGAGGGCGGGTGGGCTTGGGCACGGCCACGAGGTGCCTGGACGTGGGGGCCCGCAGAGTTGAGCCTCCCCGGGCTCCCCACCCTCTGGGGGGTCGGGGCGTGAGTGAGGCCTTATGGGAACGGGCTTCAGTGGACACTCGGGGCTCATCGGGGGAGCTGGCGGCCAGCCAGGGAATCCAGGCCTGAGATGTTGCTGAGGGGCGCACCGCACGCGGCTGGGAGTTTTTGTTTGCATCCGTGTTGGGGTCCCTCCCGTTGAAGAATACGAGTTGACCCTATTTCTCTTTGCGGATAACAAACTTCAGTGTGTCTTGCCGTTGTACCTTTTTCTAGTAGGGAAGGATGACGGTGTGGGTGTTTTGCAACAAGCAAAGTGTCTCTGTCAAGTCCAGCCATGGTCCAAAGCTACAATGACCCAATCCCTTGAGTGAGTGACACCCTGCCCTCTCCAGCTCAAACACTGTTTGTGACAATGTGATGTGTTTAGCATGGGTGAAGACAGCAACAAAGTCTAAGCAATATGGCACTATTTTTTATGCTATTTTTATTTTGGGCCCTTCTGAGTACTGACTCTTGGCTCTGTGCTCAGGTGTCACTCCGGGCAGTGTCAGGGGCCCTGTATGATGTGAGACTGGAACAGGCGAGCACCCTCCATCCGTGCTATACTTTCTCTCTAGTGCCTCTTATATTTCATGTGAGTCTGAGGACCGTTGTTTCTCTCTACAGAGAGAAGACTAAAGCCTTCAAGTAACACATCTCTGCGTATCTCTATCAGTATGTGCTAAATATATATGTCAACCTACCTGCTGTATGCATACACACAGGAAATATATAGTGGGCTAATTATTCATAGTTATAGGATAACAATAAAATGTTATTTTGTAAACACTCATATAAACTTATATAAACGCTCATTTCCTGCTGTTTAAACTCTATGTTACATAAAGCGGAGCAAGGAAAACCTTCTAAAACTCGTGGTACTGGAAAAGCTGGCAGTCACTGTCAAAATATGAACTCACCCATTTCTAATGCCGTGCACAAAATAAAATCAATAGGAATTAAAGACCTGGATATCAGACCTGAATCCATAAGGTATATAGAGGAAAAGATTAGCAGAAATCTCCGTTATATTGAAGTTAGCGGCATCCTCAATGAGGCCAGATCACTGGCCACGCCAAACAAATCAAGAGAAACATTTGGGACTACATGAAATTCAGAACCTTAGGGCCAGAGCGGAGGGATAGGCTGCTTTCCATGCATATGGCTGACCGGGGTTTGATCCGCAGCATCCGATATATATATCCCGGAGAACTGCTAGGAGTAATCCCTGCACGCAGAGCCAGGAGTAGCCCCTGAGCATCGCCACGTGTGACCCAAAAACCTAAATACATACATACGTACATACGTACATATATTTAGAAGCTTCTGAACTGCAAAAGAAACAATGACCAGAATAAAAAATTGGCCCACTGAAAATGCGTGATGAGAGTAGACTATAGACCGAAAAAGATTGCCATTCAATGGCTCATTTGCAAAATACGACAATCAAAATGAGAAAGATAACAAAAGGGAATGCCCTGCCACAGAGGTGGAGTGGGTTGGGGGGATGGGGGAGGGAGGGATACTGGGACTGGTGGTGTTGGAGTATGGGCACTGGTGGAGGGATGGGTATTCGATCATTGTATAACTGAAACCCAAGCACACAACTTTGTAAGTCTACAACTGTACCTCATGGTGTTTCACTAATAAAAATTTAAGAAAAATAAAATGGCCCAATGACAAGTGGAAACCATTCATCTGACTTAGGATCAATCTCCAAGTTATATAAGGCACTGGTAGAACTTTACAAGAAAAAAGAAATCCAACCTCATCAAAAACTGGAGAGAAGAGATGAGCAGAAACTTCCTCAAAGAAGAAATACAACCAGCCAAAAGGCGTGTGAGAAAATGCTCAACATTGCTCATGATCAGGGAGATGCCACTCAAAACAAGATGCCATCTGATGCCGAGAGACTGGCACACATCCAGAAGAACGAGAGCAACCGGGCCTGGAACGACAGCACAGGGGAGGGCGCTGGCCGACCAGGGTTTAATCCCCTGCACAACCATGTGGTCCTCCGAGCACCGCCAGGAGTAATTCCTGAGTGTAGAGCCAGGAATAACCCGAGCACCACCAGGAGCAGTAATTCCTGAGTGCCGATGTAGGTTATTCCTTGCATCTCCAGGTGTAACCCTGAAAGCCAAAAACAAGCAAACCAACCAGAACAAGCAGTGCTGGTGTGGATGCGGGGACAGCAAGCCTCGTGCTCACTGCTGGGGCAGTGTCTACTGGCCCGGGCTTTTAGGGAGACAACAGGGACCTTTCTCAATCAACTAGGAATTGCACTTCCATATGACCCAGCAGTAGGTTATATACTGGGGTCCAAAACCACAATGCAGAAAAGACTTCTACGCTCCTGTGTTCATTGCAGCACTAGTCACTCACAGGGGCCAAAATGTGGAACCAACCCAAGTGCCCAAGAGCCGATGAGTGGATCGAGGAACCCTGATACACAGTGGAATACTACTCAGTCATAGGAAAGATGAAGTCATGTCATGTGCTACCACATCAGTGGTTCTGGAGAGTTTCAGGCAAAGTGAAATGTGTCAGAGGAAGAAGCACAGACATGAATGGTCTTCCTACCGTGCAGGATATGAAAAACAGAGTCGGGGAATAACACAAGGCAACCGAAACAGAGAATGAGAACCAGTTTCCAGCAGAAAACTTGCTAGTTGTAGGGGCTGGGGCAGGGGAGAACAGGCTACAATAGGCCATTGGCGGGGGCAGCGGTCACTTGGAGCAGAATGCAGTGCTGAAAAGAGGCAGACAGTGCGTCCACGAGAGACAGGCTCAGGACGGAAACTGGGGACACTGGTGGAGGCATGTGAGCACTGGTGGGACTGGAATGGAATATCCTATGCCTGAAATTCAATGATGAGTAACTTTCCAATTCACCATGACTAAAAAAGTACGAAAGAAAGGAAGAAAAGAAGGAAGGAAGGAAGGAAGGAAGGAAGGAAGGAAGGAAGGAAGACAGAAAGATAAAGGAAAGAAAGGAAGGAAGGCAGGCAGGCAGGCAGGCAGGCAGGAAGGAAGGAAGGAAGGAAGGAAGGAAGGAAGGAAGGAAGGAAGGAAGGGACACCATTATTTTGGCTACAAAAGAATAAACCTGCTGTGAATACTAGACAATCAAATTCTCTACTATTGTGTGTGATTATAGAGAAGAGCGTGTAGGGTAGGTAACCATCTCTGAAGCAATCACCTTAAGGACACATGCCAGGAGCACCCAGTGCAGAGTCTGACCTGGGTTCCCAGTGTTCCTACAACCATCATGGACGTTGTGAGAAGGTTCATGCGGATGCTGGGTGCGGTGGGGAAGGGCAGCCATCAACGGGGGTGCAGGGCAGAGGGCGCACCCATCCCCTTCCCCGTCAGCCCGCTCTGGGGAAGTACAACCCCTGGCACCGGAAGAACACCCTAACTCTTCCCAGCTGCAGCCTCTTCCCGCTTTGCAGCCTGGATGCGGGGCATTTGCAAGGTCATTTAATGCTGAGTTTCCTGCAGACCAGTCACGCAGCCCAACCTGCCCCCCCAAACCTGAGCAGCTGCTCAGTGGAACAGGAATATCTTGGCGTTGATGGGAAGGGGGAGCCGCTTGGCTGAAGGGCAGGTGCTGTTCCCGGCTCAGCGCCCCCGCTGGGCCCTAGCAGGAGGAAAAAGGCCCGCAGCGTGGACAGCGGCCACTGAAGGCTCCTGCTGGTGGACGCACAGACGGTGTGTGGACACGATGTTCAGGGGGCAGTGAACGCGCCTGCGAGGGCATCTCCTCCAGGTGTGCGGGGGCGCGCTGAGGTGGAGACAGCCGCCATCTGCCCCCTACCCGGGGGCACAGAGGTCCCGCGCCATGGACTCTGAGGCCACTGCCGGGTCGGACACCCCGAGAAAGCACCCGCAGCATCCTCATCCATGGGTGCAGGACTGAAGGCACAGACACGCCCACCCACAGCTGACCAGGCTCCGGAGTCTCAGCAGGGCTGGAGCCCCCAAACACTCGGTACTCCGTGCTCAGGGCTGGGCTCAGCTGGCCCGACCACACTCGGTACTCAGTGCTCAGGGCTCAGGGTGGGCTCAGCTGGCCTGGCTGGCCCAGAATTTCTGGAATTGGGGTTGGGGCTCCCCTGCCTCAGACAGACATACAAGCCAAGGAGAGAGACCCCCTAGTATGGATGTGGGGCCATATCTAGTGCCTTTACAGCCCCATGCACGGATTTTTCCCACTGAAGACAAGTAATGGCCCAATCGCTTTCTTGGCAAGACACGGTAAAATTGCTTCTGGTTTCTTGGCGTGTGGGGGTGGCTTTTCCTTCCTTTTTGGTGCTCGCATTCATTAGGCTGATTCTTGGTTTCACAGGTATGCCAGTGGCTGGGCATTCTTCCTGGCTTTCCTGTTGAGTTTGCTGTGCTTGTGGGTGTGACAGTGTCGTCAGTGCTGGTGGTTGTCTCTGTGTTACTCGTGGTTGTGCTGTTGTGTTAGTGTTGTGGGTGTAATTTTCATTGTTGGTGGTGTCAAACCGGGCCGAGATCTCCCCAGAGCACTCACACGAAGACAAGTTGCGATACAATAAGCAAAGGGTTTTTATTAGCTAGCTCGGCTAGCTCAAGCTAGGGCCCTCATCAAGCTCACCGACACAGTGGCAGCCTTCTCAGAACGAGTGGCCCCGAGTCTCAAAACTGAAGGACTTTTCTCCCATAGCATCATGGAACAGGGACTTTCCGCAGACTACCATTTCAGCTGCAGTATGAGGGGTTTCTCACTACTTGTACTTAGCTGATTGGGTATAAGTTGGAGTTACATAGGGAAGCTTCCCTACCTGCACCTGATTGGTAACCCATCATTGACCTCACCCAGGCTATCTCGCTTCAGGGAAATCATGACTCAGTTCCAGGTATCTGTGCCCAATTCGCAGGAATTCCAGAACTGAAACCTACGCCCAGCATTTTCTGGCTTCTGTAAGAGCCTGTCATGGCGCTGCCTTTGCTTCTCTGTCTCTCATTCCTCCCTTTTCTTTTATGCCCGTGGTTGAGCAGGGTCAATCTTGAGCCCTACAATTGTTTCAGAGGGAAATACTTTTCTGAGTACCTTAAGCTGAATGGTACTGACACGTTCTTTCACAAACTCCATGACACCAACTCATCCAGGAAACAGGGGCCCACAGTCAGGAACAGAAGCAGGAGCACTAGGGGTCCCATGAGGGGTGGGATCAGGGTGAGAAGTTGACCTTCCCAGCTCCCCTTCCATAACAATATGCCTGTACCGGAGTCAATGAGATAGGAAGGGGACAAGCCAGACGTTAGGTCATATGTGCAAACAAACCAAGTCTTCTAGCTGACCCTTGGTACAATTGCTGGGAGTCTATCCTATATTTCTGGGTTAAAATCGGCTCAGCAGGGGGAATCTTACAAGTTATAGTTCCCAAAACAAACACAAGTCCCAGGATGGGCCATAACTGGTACAGACCAAGGTGAAACTGTGCAGTCTCCGTCTTTCCTGGGTGTCATTGGCTATAATTCTACCCGTCATAGTGGCAGAAAGTACCCAGTGCCAAAATTTGGGCTCATAGTGAGTTTACTTCACAGCTGAGCAAACAGAAGCAGAGAATAACCCGTGCCACTCCCTAGGATCCCTTCAATCACTTTCTTCAGTTTTATCTTGGAGGGAGAGGCGCCAGTTGGCAGGACACACCACTTGCCGTTGTCGTCCTGTCTTCAAGGGGGGAGGCAGTTTTCACATGTGAAGCATGGACCCAGGCTTTGATTCTTTCCACCTTCAGAGTGAACGGCATGATCAGGGTCATGGGATAGGGACCTCTCCACTGAGGTTCAAGGATGGCAGTCTAATGTCACCGAACCTAGACCAGGTCTCCCAGTGAGTATAGGTGAGGAGTTACCGATGCTTTGGTCATACTCTCAAAGCCCCATATGGAGCTGGACCTGAATGACCTCTAGGGCCTGTCATAACCTAAGGTTTTTGGGGCAACCTCTAATAGCCCTTGTAGGTGTTACCATATTTGAACCCTATCAGATATTGTACGGCAATTCCGGAAGATGGGTATTTAGTGTCTTATGATGGCTCCCGTGGCCGCGAAGCAGCCGCGCGGGTCCGGAAAGTGTCCTGGAGTGTGGCGACGGCTGGGTAGTGGAGGTAGTGTCGGTAGTGGAGGTCTGCCAGTGGGGTATTTATATGGTCCCGGTAGGGGTAGGGTGGGACTTCTGTGCGCATTCCGATCCCTGGGTCTTGGGTGGTTGGTGGAAGCAGACAGGCAGGGTATGGTGGGGCTCCTGATTATAATCCCTTTGTCACCTGCGGTTGGTGGGAGCAAGCAGAGAACCTCTGTCCCTGGGTCCGTTGAGCCTGGAGTCCAAGGTCTCAGAGAGTTCCGCTTATCTTGTTCTGTGGGTCTTCAGTCATGCGTGAGTTTCGGCCGGAGCTGCCGAGAACCATTTATTAAAGGGATTATATAATGTAATTTGACATTTTATCTAAAGTATTTCACTTGATTTATTTCTTTCACCTGTAAAGGTGATTAGAGGCTGCCCCAAAAGCCTCCATCCCTCTCGGAGAGCCCGGCAAGGTACCGAGAGTATCCCGCCTGCACAGCAGTGCCTGGCAAGCTACCCCGTGGCGTACTCGATATGACAAAAATAGTAACAATGATGGTCCTCATTCCCCTGACCCTGAAAGAGCCCCCAATATGCCATCGGGCTACAATAGCACATGACACGGATGAAGAGAGACATTACTGGTGCCCACTCAAGCAAATTCATGAACAACGGGATGACAGCGATACAGTGACAAGGATAACATTTCTGACTTTAAAGAGTTTAGCCTTCTTTATTTGGAAACATGTAATTTTGGAGAACTACAAATCATTCCTTAACTTAAAGTTGTTTTTCTGTTTTACCTACGTCTTTTACCTTCCATTGAACACAATGCCTGCCAAGACAAACAGCCTTCCTGTTTATTCTTAGTGATATTGGCAGTATGAGTATTATTCCTAAAAAATAAAAGATAATTAAAAAATATTATTCTTCATTCTGGGATAATGCTATGAGCTCCAATCATGTTAATTAAGTATGAAACTAAAATTGTTAATGTAAGCTAGTACTTAATTAGTGCTATGACTAATCCTCAAGTCCCTATATATTGAAATATCCATCACCCTCCTCCTTCTTCATGGAGAAACCTAGAGAAAAGTCCTTCAGAGTTTCCAGCATCTCAGACATTGTTTAGCCAGTTTCTGCTGTGTCTTCTTCTAGTCGTGCCAAGCCTCAGCTATTCATGATGCTGCGTCCTCTCGGCAGAAACAAGAAAAGACATTTCTTATATTCCACTGGACCTCCCAGCACAAGCCATTACCTGGGTCTTGTGTTAGAAATTTGAAATTTTATCTGATGCTTCCTTTACTTTAAGAATACTGGGGCGGGGCTGGAGCGATAGCACAGCGGGTAGGGCGTTTGCCTTGCATGCAGCTGACATCGCCAGGTGTGACCCAAAAAGCAAAAGAAAAAAGAATAAACTGTAACATTGACTGTTTCAATGTAGTTTTTACCCCACATTTAATTGTTTGAGCCTCTGTGATTGAAAGGCAGTTAATGGTGCTTTGCGTGCACATCATCCCGACACACATCTTGCACTGGGTACCCACCTCCCTCCCCCAAGGGCCGGCCTCAGTTTGCCCGCTTGTTGCCTTTGGCCCTTCTTGCTCCCTGGCTGTGTCACTGTAAGTCCTGCCATGAGAGATCACCGTGTCAGCCCCTGTCCCTCGGACTGGCTGGACTGCGCATGATGCTCATGGCTCCATTCATGGGGCTGCAGGCTGCATGATTTTGTTCGTAGAGCAGAGCGGGTCCCACTGTGTGTCTATGTCTCACAACTTCTTCATCCCTTGGTCCGTGGTTGGGCCTTTGGGTGGTTTCCACGTCTGGACTTAGCACTGCAGTGGACACAGGTGTGCACGGGTCCTTTCGAATGGAAATCTTTGTGTTTGGGAAAAATCGAAACCTTTCAATGTAGCTTGGAGACTCTTGCGAGCTGGAAAAAGCTCCTTTGGGCCCTGGGAGACGACTCACTAGTTTGGGCACTTCTTTGCATGTTGAAAGCTCAGACTTTGAGGCTCTCGGGCCTCGCAGGAGGAATACTGAGCTGGGAGTACTTCTTAGAGCAGAAACAAATAACTTCCTCTAGCTTGGTTGTTAGTAACATGCACAGTTGTTCTGTCTAATCCAGACCACAGAAATGTCCTATTGAGGCGAAACATCGATGACGCTTACATGAAAGATATTTAAGTCAGACTTTGAATGAGATTAGTGGAAGAATTTTCTCCTCCAACTCCCATTTTAAATGAATCTATTTGTCCGGAGGTCAAGGTTTCTCAGCTTTGACACTCGATCATATTTTTGGCGTTTTCAGAGGGTGAACAGTCGGTGGTGCTCAGGGGGAACATGCTCAGGGGGTACTCGTGGCTCTGCACTCAGTAGTTTCTGCTGGCCGTGCTTGGGGGACCAAGTGGGATGCTGGGCATCAAACCTCAGTCTGCCGCTGCAAGGCATCCCACCAAATTTTCTGTTGCTCTGACCCACCCTCCGGATAATTTTTTGTTGTTTTTGAATTATCGAATCTCCCTGAGATACACTTACAAAGTTGTTGCTGATTGGGTTTCAGTCATACAGTATTGCAATGCCAGCCCCTCTACCAGGTTACATTTCCCACGACCAATGTCCCCAGTTTCTGTCCCGCCACCCTCCCCCCAGCCTGTCTCTTTGGCAGGCACTTTCCTTCTCTGTCTTTGTCTTTGTCTCGGTCTCTATCTCCTCTCTGTCTCTGTTTCTTCCGCCTTTGGGCATTATGGTTTGCGATACAGGTACTGAGAGTTATCCTGTGTGTCCCTTTGCCTCCTTTCGGCACAAAGCTCTTGTCCAGAGTCACCATTTCCAGCTGTCTTTGTCCTGGTGGTCCCTTCTCTATCCCCCTGCCTCTCCCCCAGACCCTGAGGCCCGGTGGGTTGTTTGTTGGGGGCTGGCTGGAAGCAATTCTCCCCTCTTCCACCCGGTGGCAGTGGTGCACTCTCCCATCCAGGTAGTGGGACTGGTGGTTCAGCGCCTCCCTTCCCCTTCCCCTTCCCCTTCCCATTCCCCTTCCCCTTCCCCTTCCCTTTCCCCTTCCCCTTCCCTGCAAGCAGACCGGGTGCGAGCAGCAATTCCCAGTCGCCGTCATGGGTCCTTCCTATTTAATTCACTGCCTCAGAATCACAGCCAAAATCAGATCGAACAGGACTGAGCACGGCTCCTCATGATATTATGCCCCCCGCACGGTCCCCTGAGCCCCTCGCAGGTAAGACCTGAGTGCAGAGCCAGGAGTCAGCTGGGTATAGCCCCAGCGACTCCCAAAAACCAATAGAAAATCATTATTATTTACATATACTTTTCCCCTAAAGGCACTCTTCTGAACCCAGTAACTATTATTAGGTTCTAAGAAACCTTCCCAGGCAGCACATTAAAAACAAATAAATGTGCCTTTCTGACATTATCGTCAGAATCTTAGATGTATGTTTCAGATTTTCTGGGTACATGGCAAGTTTCTACTGTGTAACAAAATCAGCTCTTTTTTCCCCCAAGTTCTAACCCCTCATATCCTATGTCCTGTCTTGCAAAGTAAGCAGCTGAAATAGTTCATCGTACTGAAGGAGTTAGGATGTGTCTCAGAGAAGACGTTTGAACCACAGACGAATAAATTGCTGTAGACATTTGTATGCTTGCTGACTCCCCAGCAGAAAGTGGTCACTGAATGAATGTGTCCATATTTATCATAGGTTGCATAAAGAAGAATAAACTCACATCCTGTTGCTCATTGTTCGTCGATTCGTCGATTGCCTCGAGCAGGCCCCAGTATCGTCTCTTTCAACCTTGCCCTGAGATTATATTCAAGGCTATTTAGGAGAATGAGACCCATCATTGTTACTGGTATTTGGCATATTTGGTATGCCACGGGGAGTTTGCCAGACTCTGCCCTGTGGGCAGGCTACATTCAATAGCCTGCAAGTTTGTCCAAAGTAGGAATAAGACAATAAGATGTCATAAAAAAAAGTTCTGTGAAGATGTCGCGCGGCCGCGAATGCGGCCGCGCGGTTCCGGGTTCTGGATTTTAAAGTCTCTGAGTCTTGGCCGCTGATGGGATTACACGGCGCCAGGGGGCCAGGTGGTGGGTGTTACCCCCGCCTACTGGAATTTGGAGGATCTGGGTGGAAGATGCTCGACTCCAATTCGAGTAGGCTTGGAGGTCTCGGCCCCGGAACCCGCGTGGCTTTGTCCCTCTGCCAGTACCTTCAGGTGTGCGGAGAGTGGTCTCAGCATGGTGGTGGCTGGTCCTGGAGGTCTCCGGCTGCCGTAGCCCTGGCCGGGGCGGGGAGGAAAGCTCAACCCGCTCCCCTCCAAGGGACTCCGGGAAGGAACACCCAGGCGCGGGGGCAGAGACTGCACTGTTCTCGTCCGGGTTCTGGATTTTAAAGTCTCTGAGTCTTGGCCGCTGATGGGATTACACGGCGCCAGGGGGCCAGGTGGTGGGTGTTACCCCCGCCTACTGGAATTTGGAGGATCTGGGTGGAAGATGCTCGACTCCAATTCGAGTAGGCTTGGAGGTCTCGGCCCCGGAACCCGCGTGGCTTTGTCCCTCTGCCAGTACCTTCAGGTGTGCGGAGAGTGGTCTCAGCATGGTGGTGGCTGGTCCTGGAGGTCTCCGGCTGCCGTAGCCCTGGCCGGGGCGGGGAGGAAAGCTCAACCCGCTCCCCTCCAAGGGACTCCGGGAAGGAACACCCAGGCGCGGGGGCAGAGACTGCACTGTTCTCGTCCGGGTTCTGGATTTTAAAGTCTCTGAGTCTTGGCCGCTGATGGGATTACACGGCGCCAGGGGGCCAGGTGGTGGGTGTTACCCCCGCCTACTGGAATTTGGAGGATCTGGGTGGAAGATGCTCGACTCCAATTCGAGTAGGCTTGGAGGTCTCGGCCCCGGAACCCGCGTGGCTTTGTCCCTCTGCCAGTACCTTCAGGTGTGCGGAGAGTGGTCTCAGCATGGTGGTGGCTGGTCCTGGAGGTCTCCGGCTGCCGTAGCCCTGGCCGGGGCGGGGAGGAAAGCTCAACCCGCTCCCCTCCAAGGGACTCCGGGAAGGAACACCCAGGCGCGGGGGCAGAGACTGCACTGTTCTCGTCCGGGTTCTGGATTTTAAAGTCTCTGAGTCTTGGCCGCTGATGGGATTACACGGCGCCAGGGGGCCAGGTGGTGGGTGTTACCCCCGCCTACTGGAATTTGGAGGATCTGGGTGGAAGATGCTCGACTCCAATTCGAGTAGGCTTGGAGGTCTCGGCCCCGGAACCCGCGTGGCTTTGTCCCTCTGCCAGTACCTTCAGGTGTGCGGAGAGTGGTCTCAGCATGGTGGTGGCTGGTCCTGGAGGTCTCCGGCTGCCGTAGCCCTGGCCGGGGCGGGGAGGAAAGCTCAACCCGCTCCCCTCCAAGGGACTCCGGGAAGGAACACCCAGGCGCGGGGGCAGAGACTGCACTGTTCTCGTCCGGGTTCTGGATTTTAAAGTCTCTGAGTCTTGGCCGCTGATGGGATTACACGGCGCCAGGGGGCCAGGTGGTGGGTGTTACCCCCGCCTACTGGAATTTGGAGGATCTGGGTGGAAGATGCTCGACTCCAATTCGAGTAGGCTTGGAGGTCTCGGCCCCGGAACCCGCGTGGCTTTGTCCCTCTGCCAGTACCTTCAGGTGTGCGGAGAGTGGTCTCAGCATGGTGGTGGCTGGTCCTGGAGGTCTCCGGCTGCCGTAGCCCTGGCCGGGGCGGGGAGGAAAGCTCAACCCGCTCCCCTCCAAGGGACTCCGGGAAGGAACACCCAGGCGCGGGGGCAGAGACTGCACTGTTCTCGTCCGGGTTCTGGATTTTAAAGTCTCTGAGTCTTGGCCGCTGATGGGATTACACGGCGCCAGGGGGCCAGGTGGTGGGTGTTACCCCCGCCTACTGGAATTTGGAGGATCTGGGTGGAAGATGCTCGACTCCAATTCGAGTAGGCTTGGAGGTCTCGGCCCCGGAACCCGCGTGGCTTTGTCCCTCTGCCAGTACCTTCAGGTGTGCGGAGAGTGGTCTCAGCATGGTGGTGGCTGGTCCTGGAGGTCTCCGGCTGCCGTAGCCCTGGCCGGGGCGGGGAGGAAAGCTCAACCCGCTCCCCTCCAAGGGACTCCGGGAAGGAACACCCAGGCGCGGGGGCAGAGACTGCACTGTTCTCGTCCGGGTTCTGGATTTTAAAGTCTCTGAGTCTTGGCCGCTGATGGGATTACACGGCGCCAGGGGGCCAGGTGGTGGGTGTTACCCCCGCCTACTGGAATTTGGAGGATCTGGGTGGAAGATGCTCGACTCCAATTCGAGTAGGCTTGGAGGTCTCGGCCCCGGAACCCGCGTGGCTTTGTCCCTCTGCCAGTACCTTCAGGTGTGCGGAGAGTGGTCTCAGCATGGTGGTGGCTGGTCCTGGAGGTCTCCGGCTGCCGTAGCCCTGGCCGGGGCGGGGAGGAAAGCTCAACCCGCTCCCCTCCAAGGGACTCCGGGAAGGAACACCCAGGCGCGGGGGCAGAGACTGCACTGTTCTCGTCCGGGTTCTGGATTTTAAAGTCTCTGAGTCTTGGCCGCTGATGGGATTACACGGCGCCAGGGGGCCAGGTGGTGGGTGTTACCCCCGCCTACTGGAATTTGGAGGATCTGGGTGGAAGATGCTCGACTCCAATTCGAGTAGGCTTGGAGGTCTCGGCCCCGGAACCCGCGTGGCTTTGTCCCTCTGCCAGTACCTTCAGGTGTGCGGAGAGTGGTCTCAGCATGGTGGTGGCTGGTCCTGGAGGTCTCCGGCTGCCGTAGCCCTGGCCGGGGCGGGGAGGAAAGCTCAACCCGCTCCCCTCCAAGGGACTCCGGGAAGGAACACCCAGGCGCGGGGGCAGAGACTGCACTGTTCTCGTCCGGGTTCTGGATTTTAAAGTCTCTGAGTCTTGGCCGCTGATGGGATTACACGGCGCCAGGGGGCCAGGTGGTGGGTGTTACCCCCGCCTACTGGAATTTGGAGGATCTGGGTGGAAGATGCTCGACTCCAATTCGAGTAGGCTTGGAGGTCTCGGCCCCGGAACCCGCGTGGCTTTGTCCCTCTGCCAGTACCTTCAGGTGTGCGGAGAGTGGTCTCAGCATGGTGGTGGCTGGTCCTGGAGGTCTCCGGCTGCCGTAGCCCTGGCCGGGGCGGGGAGGAAAGCTCAACCCGCTCCCCTCCAAGGGACTCCGGGAAGGAACACCCAGGCGCGGGGGCAGAGACTGCACTGTTCTCGTCCGGGTTCTGGATTTTAAAGTCTCTGAGTCTTGGCCGCTGATGGGATTACACGGCGCCAGGGGGCCAGGTGGTGGGTGTTACCCCCGCCTACTGGAATTTGGAGGATCTGGGTGGAAGATGCTCGACTCCAATTCGAGTAGGCTTGGAGGTCTCGGCCCCGGAACCCGCGTGGCTTTGTCCCTCTGCCAGTACCTTCAGGTGTGCGGAGAGTGGTCTCAGCATGGTGGTGGCTGGTCCTGGAGGTCTCCGGCTGCCGTAGCCCTGGCCGGGGCGGGGAGGAAAGCTCAACCCGCTCCCCTCCAAGGGACTCCGGGAAGGAACACCCAGGCGCGGGGGCAGAGACTGCACTGTTCTCGTCCGGGTTCTGGATTTTAAAGTCTCTGAGTCTTGGCCGCTGATGGGATTACACGGCGCCAGGGGGCCAGGTGGTGGGTGTTACCCCCGCCTACTGGAATTTGGAGGATCTGGGTGGAAGATGCTCGACTCCAATTCGAGTAGGCTTGGAGGTCTCGGCCCCGGAACCCGCGTGGCTTTGTCCCTCTGCCAGTACCTTCAGGTGTGCGGAGAGTGGTCTCAGCATGGTGGTGGCTGGTCCTGGAGGTCTCCGGCTGCCGTAGCCCTGGCCGGGGCGGGGAGGAAAGCTCAACCCGCTCCCCTCCAAGGGACTCCGGGAAGGAACACCCAGGCGCGGGGGCAGAGACTGCACTGTTCTCGTCCGGGTTCTGGATTTTAAAGTCTCTGAGTCTTGGCCGCTGATGGGATTACACGGCGCCAGGGGGCCAGGTGGTGGGTGTTACCCCCGCCTACTGGAATTTGGAGGATCTGGGTGGAAGATGCTCGACTCCAATTCGAGTAGGCTTGGAGGTCTCGGCCCCGGAACCCGCGTGGCTTTGTCCCTCTGCCAGTACCTTCAGGTGTGCGGAGAGTGGTCTCAGCATGGTGGTGGCTGGTCCTGGAGGTCTCCGGCTGCCGTAGCCCTGGCCGGGGCGGGGAGGAAAGCTCAACCCGCTCCCCTCCAAGGGACTCCGGGAAGGAACACCCAGGCGCGGGGGCAGAGACTGCACTGTTCTCGTCCGGGTTCTGGATTTTAAAGTCTCTGAGTCTTGGCCGCTGATGGGATTACACGGCGCCAGGGGGCCAGGTGGTGGGTGTTACCCCCGCCTACTGGAATTTGGAGGATCTGGGTGGAAGATGCTCGACTCCAATTCGAGTAGGCTTGGAGGTCTCGGCCCCGGAACCCGCGTGGCTTTGTCCCTCTGCCAGTACCTTCAGGTGTGCGGAGAGTGGTCTCAGCATGGTGGTGGCTGGTCCTGGAGGTCTCCGGCTGCCGTAGCCCTGGCCGGGGCGGGGAGGAAAGCTCAACCCGCTCCCCTCCAAGGGACTCCGGGAAGGAACACCCAGGCGCGGGGGCAGAGACTGCACTGTTCTCGTCCGGGTTCTGGATTTTAAAGTCTCTGAGTCTTGGCCGCTGATGGGATTACACGGCGCCAGGGGGCCAGGTGGTGGGTGTTACCCCCGCCTACTGGAATTTGGAGGATCTGGGTGGAAGATGCTCGACTCCAATTCGAGTAGGCTTGGAGGTCTCGGCCCCGGAACCCGCGTGGCTTTGTCCCTCTGCCAGTACCTTCAGGTGTGCGGAGAGTGGTCTCAGCATGGTGGTGGCTGGTCCTGGAGGTCTCCGGCTGCCGTAGCCCTGGCCGGGGCGGGGAGGAAAGCTCAACCCGCTCCCCTCCAAGGGACTCCGGGAAGGAACACCCAGGCGCGGGGGCAGAGACTGCACTGTTCTCGTCCGGGTTCTGGATTTTAAAGTCTCTGAGTCTTGGCCGCTGATGGGATTACACGGCGCCAGGGGGCCAGGTGGTGGGTGTTACCCCCGCCTACTGGAATTTGGAGGATCTGGGTGGAAGATGCTCGACTCCAATTCGAGTAGGCTTGGAGGTCTCGGCCCCGGAACCCGCGTGGCTTTGTCCCTCTGCCAGTACCTTCAGGTGTGCGGAGAGTGGTCTCAGCATGGTGGTGGCTGGTCCTGGAGGTCTCCGGCTGCCGTAGCCCTGGCCGGGGCGGGGAGGAAAGCTCAACCCGCTCCCCTCCAAGGGACTCCGGGAAGGAACACCCAGGCGCGGGGGCAGAGACTGCACTGTTCTCGTCCGGGTTCTGGATTTTAAAGTCTCTGAGTCTTGGCCGCTGATGGGATTACACGGCGCCAGGGGGCCAGGTGGTGGGTGTTACCCCCGCCTACTGGAATTTGGAGGATCTGGGTGGAAGATGCTCGACTCCAATTCGAGTAGGCTTGGAGGTCTCGGCCCCGGAACCCGCGTGGCTTTGTCCCTCTGCCAGTACCTTCAGGTGTGCGGAGAGTGGTCTCAGCATGGTGGTGGCTGGTCCTGGAGGTCTCCGGCTGCCGTAGCCCTGGCCGGGGCGGGGAGGAAAGCTCAACCCGCTCCCCTCCAAGGGACTCCGGGAAGGAACACCCAGGCGCGGGGGCAGAGACTGCACTGTTCTCGTCCGGGTTCTGGATTTTAAAGTCTCTGAGTCTTGGCCGCTGATGGGATTACACGGCGCCAGGGGGCCAGGTGGTGGGTGTTACCCCCGCCTACTGGAATTTGGAGGATCTGGGTGGAAGATGCTCGACTCCAATTCGAGTAGGCTTGGAGGTCTCGGCCCCGGAACCCGCGTGGCTTTGTCCCTCTGCCAGTACCTTCAGGTGTGCGGAGAGTGGTCTCAGCATGGTGGTGGCTGGTCCTGGAGGTCTCCGGCTGCCGTAGCCCTGGCCGGGGCGGGGAGGAAAGCTCAACCCGCTCCCCTCCAAGGGACTCCGGGAAGGAACACCCAGGCGCGGGGGCAGAGACTGCACTGTTCTCGTCCGGGTTCTGGATTTTAAAGTCTCTGAGTCTTGGCCGCTGATGGGATTACACGGCGCCAGGGGGCCAGGTGGTGGGTGTTACCCCCGCCTACTGGAATTTGGAGGATCTGGGTGGAAGATGCTCGACTCCAATTCGAGTAGGCTTGGAGGTCTCGGCCCCGGAACCCGCGTGGCTTTGTCCCTCTGCCAGTACCTTCAGGTGTGCGGAGAGTGGTCTCAGCATGGTGGTGGCTGGTCCTGGAGGTCTCCGGCTGCCGTAGCCCTGGCCGGGGCGGGGAGGAAAGCTCAACCCGCTCCCCTCCAAGGGACTCCGGGAAGGAACACCCAGGCGCGGGGGCAGAGACTGCACTGTTCTCGTCCGGGTTCTGGATTTTAAAGTCTCTGAGTCTTGGCCGCTGATGGGATTACACGGCGCCAGGGGGCCAGGTGGTGGGTGTTACCCCCGCCTACTGGAATTTGGAGGATCTGGGTGGAAGATGCTCGACTCCAATTCGAGTAGGCTTGGAGGTCTCGGCCCCGGAACCCGCGTGGCTTTGTCCCTCTGCCAGTACCTTCAGGTGTGCGGAGAGTGGTCTCAGCATGGTGGTGGCTGGTCCTGGAGGTCTCCGGCTGCCGTAGCCCTGGCCGGGGCGGGGAGGAAAGCTCAACCCGCTCCCCTCCAAGGGACTCCGGGAAGGAACACCCAGGCGCGGGGGCAGAGACTGCACTGTTCTCGTCCGGGTTCTGGATTTTAAAGTCTCTGAGTCTTGGCCGCTGATGGGATTACACGGCGCCAGGGGGCCAGGTGGTGGGTGTTACCCCCGCCTACTGGAATTTGGAGGATCTGGGTGGAAGATGCTCGACTCCAATTCGAGTAGGCTTGGAGGTCTCGGCCCCGGAACCCGCGTGGCTTTGTCCCTCTGCCAGTACCTTCAGGTGTGCGGAGAGTGGTCTCAGCATGGTGGTGGCTGGTCCTGGAGGTCTCCGGCTGCCGTAGCCCTGGCCGGGGCGGGGAGGAAAGCTCAACCCGCTCCCCTCCAAGGGACTCCGGGAAGGAACACCCAGGCGCGGGGGCAGAGACTGCACTGTTCTCGTCCGGGTTCTGGATTTTAAAGTCTCTGAGTCTTGGCCGCTGATGGGATTACACGGCGCCAGGGGGCCAGGTGGTGGGTGTTACCCCCGCCTACTGGAATTTGGAGGATCTGGGTGGAAGATGCTCGACTCCAATTCGAGTAGGCTTGGAGGTCTCGGCCCCGGAACCCGCGTGGCTTTGTCCCTCTGCCAGTACCTTCAGGTGTGCGGAGAGTGGTCTCAGCATGGTGGTGGCTGGTCCTGGAGGTCTCCGGCTGCCGTAGCCCTGGCCGGGGCGGGGAGGAAAGCTCAACCCGCTCCCCTCCAAGGGACTCCGGGAAGGAACACCCAGGCGCGGGGGCAGAGACTGTTCAATTTTGAATAAAGTGATGGGCTGTGCTTTATCGAATTGCAAGTTCTTACCCCACAAGAGATGTGATGAATGATATCCCCTTTCAACAAATGTATCTGCTAGTTCTGGCCTCCGGGAAGGAATTAGGAGACATCTATAAAAATTCAGACACTGTCCCATTAATCATGTGAGACTTTATGATCTTACTTTTCCTCTGTAGCGAATAAAGAACACAAACGTGAAAGATAATCACCCCAGAAGCCTTCCCGTTTTATGTGTTCTTTATGTGTTTTTAACAGAAAGGAGAATACGGGGCATTTTATAAGATGAAATACAGCGAGACTGGCTGCAATTTAATCAGCACGGTATTCCCTGTGTTAGGACAGAAGGTACCTTTGTGACTCCATTGCTAATCTGCCTCCAGTAAGCAGACATCTTAATCTTTTCACAATCTAGGTCTTGTTCAGCCGGCTAGTTGATTTCACAAGTCAGAAAACCGACTCGTCTGAGCTGCATTGATGATGGAGTTTGGTGGTATCAACCCCTATCTTAAACCTTTCAACATCCTGCCAATTCTACCCAGGTAGAGGAGATGGCGGTAAATAATTCTTGCCCTTGCTGTTTCTTCCTTTGAGTGGAAAGCTCATCCATAGTGTTAAGAGCCACCAACAATCTTTTCTTTTGCCTTTGGTTCCCAGACTAGGGCTTGGGGCAGATCCAACCTACCTACTGTTCTTGTTGATAAAGTTTTGTAGGGACACAGTTGCATCGATGACTTACTCTATTGTCCGTCAAATCCAAACTGTCTGCTATTCTTGTCAGTAGTTTTATTCAGACACAGCCACATCTATTCCTCTCTGTACTGTTAAAGTCAAAGTGCCTGCTGTTCTTGTCAATAAAGATTTATTTAGGCACAGCCATATCCATTCCTTTCTCTGCTGTCTGTGATATCTGAACTGCCTGCTCTTCTTGTCAATAAAGTTTTATTGAGACACAGCCACATCCACTTGTCTCTGTCCCATCCAATTTGAACTGCTGGCTGTTCTTGTCAATAAGTTTAAGTGGGACACAGCCACTTATCAGTAAGTTTTATTGGGACACAGCCACATCCATTCCTTTCTCTGCTGTCTGTGAAACCCAACCTGCCTGCTGCTCTTGTGAGTAAAGTTTTATTGAGACGCGGCCATATCTATCCTTTCCTCTGCTGTCAGTGGGTAATTCGGTGATGGAGCTGGGGGTTGCCATAGGGACAGTTTGAGCACAGGCTAGCAAGCATGTCCTGCCTCTTTCCAAAACACCTTGGCTGGCTCCTGCCTTAAGCTTCTCCCGTGGATTCTCCTGGCAGGTGGTGTTGCTTGAGTCTGGGCAAAGCTGCGTTCACTATAGGTGGTTTTGGATGCCACGCCGTGGACTTTGGAAGGGCTTCCTGATGCTAGTACATTTACTACGCTTGCTTCTAGCCATCACCCTTAGCATCTGTTTGCCAGATGTGAGCACATCTTTCATTTGCAGCTTGATCAAATCTCACTTGATCAAGGGGATTTTTCCCACCCAAATCTTCCTTGAGTTTTCAACCAATAGAACTCTCTCCTTGTGTCGTAGTTTTAAATTTTATTTACAGTTTTCATGACTCGAAACAGAAATTAATTTGTTCTCTTCAACATTGTGGTAATGGCTCACTTCACCAGTTAGAGCCAATACAGGATGCTTTGTTAAAATCGATTTTCAGGTCAATGGCAGACAGATCTTTAGTAGCAATGTGTCCCTTGAAGATAGAATTCAAAGTCACAGGGTGTCTTGTGTTTGAACCTGGCTACCCTCATCCCGAAGGAAAGTTTTAGTACATCCCATTTTCTAGTGGAGGTCTAGGGAAGCCAACCTAGGTCTAGGGAGCACAGACCCAGGAGTTTTCCTTTAGGACAGAGATAGGAGGAATCTAGAGCACAGACCAGGAGTCATCCATGAGCACAGAGCCAGAAGGAGCCCTGAAAACAGAGCCAGGACTCACCCCTGAGCACTGAGCCAGGTGTCAGCCCTGAGCACTGTCAGTTGTATCCCCCTGAGAGATAAGTCAACACAATGGGGAAACAGATCGTTGTTCGCAGAAGGGAGAGAAATGGATCCTGTGTTGATCCTCCTCGTGGGGTCCCGCAGGCAGAGCACTTCCCCGGGACTGTGAGCACCTCCTGTGCCCACACCAGACCCAGCGGGGACAGAGGAAGAGATCCCCGCTCCTGCCGCCCTGTGATGGGCCCTGTGGCCCTCAAGCACTGTGACCCTGAGCTCTGTGCCACGTCCTGTCTGGGGGACACCGAAGCCCATGGTCGGGACCAGGGCTTGGCCACTCTGGACTGTGCCGTGGAGACTGTGCAGAGGCGCGTGGGCGTGCGGGGAGCCGGGGGCACTGTCGGGCCGAGGCAAGGCCTGGTCGGGAAGGACCGGCCTCTGTGTTGGCCCGTTTCCTCCCCAGCTCCTTCTGCTGCCACAAGGCGCAGTCCAGCCGGAAACACCTCTTTCCCTTCCGTTCTGGCCCCAGGGAGCTTTCTCAGGCCGGGGCTGGTGAGAAGGCACTGGGCTGGACATTTATCGCCCGATAATCCCATTGCAGCTGCTTTAAGTCGTGTTGGAGCAATAATGTGGAATCCATGAGGGGTCTTTAGAGGTGGGCTGGGAGGGGGGAGGGCGAGGGCCTTGGTGCAGGGAGGGAGCACAGCGGGGTTGGCGCTTGGATATTGTGTGCCAGAAGCAACTGTTAGCAATAACTTTATGGATAACGGCAGTGTAATAAAAGTAACTTTAAAAAATTTCTAAAGCAAGAAAAAGAGGAAGGAAGAGAAGGAAGGAAGGAAGGAAGGAAGGAAGGAAGGAAGGAAGGAAGAGCGGGAGGGAGAGAGGAATGGGGAGGGAGGGAGGGAGGGAGGGAGGGAGGGAGGGAGGGAAGGAGGGAGGGAGTTCAGGCTGCCTTCATGACACTGGATCTCTGTTGGGGGTCACAGGGTACACAGCATCCCCTCAAACTTTCCCACTTGTTCAGTTTGACCTCGCGGCTATTGCTGCCCTCTGGTCAGGGGAACTTTCATGCTTGTGCCACAGCCTGAACCTGCGTTCCCCGACCCTGCAGGCTCCTCAGAAGCCAGCAGTCCAGAGCTGCAAAGAGGCGTTCCGGAAGGGAGCTGCACCTTCCAGAACAATCCCCAGGCAGCCCTCCTGGGCCCTGGAGCTGTGAAGGGGGAAGAGCCTGAGACATGTCCACCAGGTGCCCCCAGAAACCCACGTGCAGAGCCCCGAGCCCATTTCCCGTTCAGGCCGGTGTGACGCAGTGAGGCAGGGAACTACGCCTCCCCCGCTCTGGAACCCGTCCAGCGGCTGGTCACTGCGAACAGGGCTCGGTGTCCAGGCGCTAAGCGTGACTGAGGTACCTCCTGCCCGTGTATGAGCTGTTTGTCCGTGTGGACACTGGGGGGGCGCTGTTTCTGCCAAAAGCTGCCTGTGACCTTTTCCTGATGCTTCTTTCATTCTATTATTTCCAAGGTTCAAGGAACATGGAAAAAGAGTGAGAGAAAGAGAGAGAATGGAAAAGAAGAAAGAAAGAAAGAAAGAAAGAAAGAGAGAAAGAGAGAAAGAGAGATAGAGAAAGGAGGGAGGGAGGGAGGAAGGAGGAAGGAAAGAGAAAGAAAAGAAAGAGAGGTCGCTAGAGAGATAGCACAGCGGGTAGGACCAACCTGGGTTCGATTCCCAACATCCTATATGAGCACTACCAGGAGTAATTCCTGAGGGTCCATGCGCTTTCTAAACAGAACAAAGCATCCATATTTATGAAGAGCACCTGTCAGTCCTTTCAATGTTTAGGAACGAAAACCAGAACACAAGTATGTTGGTTTGAAGAGCATTTGTTTAAAAATGCCTTTCAAAGTGTCACTGTGTCACATTTTCATCGTGGCACTTTGGGGAATGGGGAACACATCTGGCAGTGCTCAGGGCTTCCTCCTGGCTCAGTGCTCAGGGATCACACAGGACAGCGTTTGGGGGATAAGCGACACGTTGGGGGTCGGAATGGGGTTGTCTGTGTGGAAGGCTAGCACTTTGCCTGCTGCAGTGTCTCTGGCCCATAGATATATTATTTTCTGTAAACAACGCATTACCTGTTCCACATCCAAGTAGGCTGCTGAGAGGTGCCAAGTTTAAAGGTCTGTCCTTTCAGATTTAGCCCAGACCCTCTCGTGTAGGTCTCCTCTGATTTGCCTGGCCTGGGGCTTCTATAAATGGAAGGTTGGGACCGAGCCAGTCACGTTTCAATCCTGTCGAGACCCGGACACTAGGCCAGAGAGTGGGACAGTGCCAGCAGCCAAGCCCACTGGGGTCCTGGCACCTTGCGGGGTTCCCCAGCACCCTCGGGAGAGATCCCTGAGCTCTGAGAGGAGGCTGGGGCTGAGCTGCAGGGACCCCAGGAGGGGGCCACGAGGCACCATGTGCCCCTCGGGGACCAGGGACAGAGAAAGGGCATCCTCTGGGGTTCTTTCCATCCAGCACCAGGGCCACGAGAGATCCCCTCAGTGCAGACGCCTGGACAGTGGCCTGCTCTGTCTGCCCATCCCCCACAGCCTCATCCCACTTTCCTTCCAGACCCTGCCCTGTCCTGATGCTTGGGTTCTAGTCATTTTTAGATGTGAATTTAACTCTTTAAAATTTAGTGCTTTTATTTTTTTATTTTAAAATCTTAATTTTAAAATTTTAAAATATTCAGGCTGGAGTGATAGCACAGCGGGTAGGGTGTTTGCCTTGCATGCAGCCGAACCGGGTTCGATCCCCAGCATCCCATATGGTCCCCTGAGCACTGCCAGGAGAGATTCCAGAGTGCAAAGCCAGGAGTAACCCCTGAGCATCGCCAGGTGTGACCCAAAAAACAAAAATTTAAAATCTTTTTTAAAATTAAAACTTTTTATTGTGAGCTTTTAATTTTTAGTTTTTTAATTAAAATTAATTTTATTTTAATTAATTGTTTAATTCAAATTTTAGTTTTAAATTTAATTTTGTTTAAATCCTTTATTTTTCCCCCATTTAATGACGGTGAGATACACAGTGACAAAGTCATTCACGATTGGGGGAGGGCTGTCATCTTCTGTCCCCCTTTCATGATCTTCCCCTC
Source organism: Sorex fumeus (assembly GCF_029834395.1). Taxonomy (NCBI): domain Eukaryota; kingdom Metazoa; phylum Chordata; class Mammalia; order Eulipotyphla; family Soricidae; genus Sorex; species Sorex fumeus. The sequence goes on along the minus strand of NW_026606319.1, from coordinate 54,502 downwards.
TGGCCCCTTGAGAATCCCCTGGGAATACTCTAGAGATGCTGATACAGATTAGATTTCCTGCCGAATCTAGGCACCAAACACGTCAGTCTCATTGCTGGCTATTTGGGGTAAAAGGCAATGCGACGGGAACTCCTGGGAAGCAGTAGAAGCTGGCCAGCCTGCTGCTGGACAACCTACCTACTTCGAGGCGTTTGGAAACTGGTTTTCTCCTGGCTCAGGACCTTGGTGCAGTCACTGGCAGAGGCACCTCTGCTACATCTCAACCTGGATACTGTTGCACTTAGTGAAGATCCCTCTTGAAAGATCCCGGCTGGCTGGTGACTGGTGACTGGTGCCCTACAGGTGCACACACAAACCTGCATTGCACCGTTTCCGAAGAGGCTATTCATTGCGTTGCTGGCTGATGTGGTCCTTTCGGGGAATATCTGCTTTGCAAGATCTCTTTCCTTGTCGGAAATAAGAGCATGCACAAAAACCTTGTACCAATTCCATCCCGGCCACTCCACAGGATCCCCTGTGCACCGTCAGCCACCACCCTGAGCACAGAGCCAGAAGTATGCCCCGAGATCTAACAGGTGTGTCACAAAAACAAATAAAGAAGAAACAAGAAATCTCCCTGTGTCCAAAGGCTGCCTTGCAGCGGGCCATGATGGCCGTGGCCACCAGTGATGGGTTTGGTTCAGTTGCATCACCTTTGTACTCACCTGCAGGAATAATGAGCCTAGACTAGGCAATCTCCTTCTCTGGAAATTCTAAACACTTCACTTCTGCCAAGGCATTTATATTATTATTATTATTATTATTATTATTATTATTATTATTATTATTGCTTTTGGGTCATACCCAGCGATGCTCAAGAGTTACTCCAGGCTCTGCACTCAGGAATTACACATGGTACTGCTTGGGGGACCTAATGGAATGCCCGGGAATTGACCTGGGTAGGCTGCGTGCAAGGTTGTTTGGGAGCCACACACAGCCCTACCCGCTATACTATAGCTCTGGATCCAAGAATTTTTGTGGTGGGGGAGGGGGAGGGCTGCTTTCGTGTGGGCCCCAAGGGTTCTGGGGACTATTAAGCACCTGGGATTGAACCTTGTGAGCTACAAGCAGGGTGAGATTATTTTGTCGTTGTTCTGTTCACGTTGAACAAGAAAAGTTCTAAGCCCTCTTTCCTCTGACTGTGACTCGGCCCTTTGGAAAGGTTTCCAGTTATAGTCAACCCCACGTGCCATCACCCTACATTCTGAGGTGCCCCAACCCTCTTCTACAAAAAAAGAAACAGGGATACACCAAGATACAGCTCAGAAACCCCCGTGTTGGGGTGAGGGAATCCTCCATTAAGGGACTGAGGCTGTTTTGGTTTGTTCATGATTTGGGGGCCACAAAACCAGCAACGCACAGAAGTTCTCCTGGTTCTGTACTCAGGAATCACTCCGGCATGATGGTAGGGGTGTAGGAAGAGCCAAAGAAAGAACCAGGGAACTGTGACTGCAAGCCCAGAGCACTAACCACTCTCTAAGAATTTTCCACCCTTGGGTTTGCTTCAGTGTTAAGTATGGGGTCATTAAGGATCAAGCATGGAGCACCAAAGGTGCAGCGGTAGGAGAGCCTGCGGGTGTTATTCTTTCATTCGGGTGACCAGCGTTCGATTCCCCCTTTCAGATCTTGTGGGGTCTACAGCCGAATCACCTCGGGGGTCGAGTGGGTTGCTCCAGCTTTGTCTCTGGACCATGAAGGGTGCAGAGGATTGAACCCGACATTGAACTAGCAAGGCAGAGTCATTTTTTATTTTTTTTCTCTGCTCTGAGCTAGAAAATGTCTGAAGCAACTTTCCTATGTCTGTGATCAAGCCATATAGAAATATTTCCTGTTATGGGCAACCCATACCCCATCACCCCACGTTCTGAGGATGCCCAACCATCTTCTAGAAAAGGAATAGGCAGCAAGGATACGGCAAGATACAGCTCAGAAACCCCAAGGTTGGGGTGAGGGAATCCTCCAATAAGGGACTAGCTGTTTTGATTTTATTCGGTTTGTTCATGGTTTGGGGGCCACAAACCCAGCAAGAGATTCTCCTGACTCGGCACTCAAAAATTTCTCCGACATGATGGTGGGACTGTATGAAGAGCCAAAGACAGTACCACGTCCTGTGTCCACTAGCCAAGAGCACTAACCTCTCTGCTCCCACTGCAGCGACCCAAGCGGTTTGCTTGATCCTTAATGACCCTATACCTAACACTGAAGCCAAGAAAAGGGCTGTAAAATGTAAGGGTGGGAAAGCCGGGCCGCGCTAGTTCCGCCGAAATGCCACGAGATGGCGCTGTGGGGCGTTTCCGTCCATCCCCAAGCCCGTTTCTATAAGAATTTTCCACCCTTGGGTTTGCTTCAGTGTTAAGAGTGGGGTCATTAAGGATCAAGCAAGCCACTTCCACAGGGGAATCGGTAGGAGAGTCTGTGGGTGCTACCCATTTTAAATGAAGTTTCCATTTAAAATCCTACATAATAGGGGTTGAGATGATAGTACAACAGGTAGAGTGGTTGACTTACATGCAACTAATCGGAGCATAATCCTGAGCATCCCATATGATCCACTGAGTCCTGCCAGGAGTATTTCCTGAGTACTGCCAGGTGAGGCCTCAAAACAAAAGAAAAATCCAAAGTATTATTACCACACTTGTTAAAGCATGCAGTGATTTTACCCTAGGTACTTAGATAGTTCATTTACAGAGGGGGATCCAGCCAATAGGCTTCTGGGACCTGCTTTGGGACCAAAGACTGGACTTCTCTACTGCCTTGTCTCATTGCCAGGGGAAAGGGAAAAGGTTTATAAAATCTTGTAGACACTCCCATGACCAAGAGACAAACAATTTAAACTGAACAAAATAACACAATATATATTAATAAATACATGACTTCTCTGTCACTCCAGTAACACACCTTAATCTTCCTGAGTATTACATTGAGGGTATTACCATATAACATGCCCAGAGCTATGAACTTCCGACAAACCACTTTCTATTTGCCTCAAAATATTTCAAGATCAAAACACTATCATGTAACTGTATCTCATGGTGATTCGTTAAAATCAAAAATTTTTTTTAAAGATTTCGAGATTAAAGAAAACAAAGATGGAGGCTGTGTGTATTAGTTTGAATGTAAAATTCCGGTAACTGTCAGTCACCTTTTGTTAGCCTGCATCCGTGAAGCAGAAATGCTAAGGAAAGGCAGGATAATTCCCAACCATTCACTAGTACACGTGGCCCCTGTTTTCACTGGCCTCGGATATTAGGTTATTTTAACATTTTAAAAATTTTATAAAGTAGTTCACAATATTTGATTACATTTAATATTCAAGCACTAATTCCACCACCATTACACCTTTCCACCACCATATTTTGGAAGGTTCCATCCCAAATCCCAACCCCTGCCCCAGAGCAGAAATGAAATAATGTATTTTGTATTGTTTGTTATGAAAAACCACTGAACATGATACAAAAAGTTTCTTTAGAGGAAAGAATATGAGGATTGTCGTATTTCACGCACGGGCCATTAAACCCTTCTATAGAGATATTCACAGGTTGTTAAAGGTTGAGTCTTGTGAGATATATATATATATATATATATATACATATATATATACATATATATGAAGAAATATTTCCCTCTAATATTGATAAGATTGGTTGCCTCTTACTTGAACCCCATCAAGTGTGGTGCGGTACTCTTTGAGTTTGAGTGGTGTGTGCTATGAAGTGTCGTGTGGATTCACATATGGCCATGCGGTCCAGGAATAGGTTCACTTGTAGGTGAAGCTCAGCCGGAGTGTGTGGAGAGTGGCCATGAGCATGTTGGTGATTGAGTTCTGAAGGTTTTTGGTTGCCAGGGCTGGGGTCCCTTGGGGTGGGGAGGGGTCTCAACTGGCGGCCCTCTGGGATGCCCCAAGTGCAACAGCCTGGCACAGGGTCCAGCAGCATGGGTATGGCAAGTGTCATGTTATGCTCCCATCTGGAAGAGAAGGATATGTGACTCTGGATGGTGGTCGATGATGAGTTTATCTGGCGCCAGCCAGAGGTGTCTTATGGGTGTGACTGCTGTTTCTGGAAATAGGGGGATACGGGTGGAGGATCCCGTTCCTGGTCCCATCAAACCCTGAGTTCTCAGTCACAAAGTCCCGCATACCTGGGTTTTCTGTGGATTCAGTCATATGTGATGCTTGGCCCCAGCATTCGGAGAGTGACTGTGAGCAGGACGGCGATTGAGTTCTGGAGGTTTTTGACTACTGGGGCTGGGTTCCTTGGGGCAGGAATGGGTCTCTCCTGTCGCCCTGAATGAAACAGCCTAGCATGGGGTCCAGCAGCATGGTTATGGCAAGTGTCATGTTAGGCTCTCTTCTGGGAAAGAAGGACATGCAACTCTTAGATTATATATATATATATATATATATATATATATATATATATATATATATAAAAGTAAAGGCCCTCCCCTTGATCGTCGATTTGCTCGAGTGGGCCCAGTAACATCTCCATTGGAGACTTTGTTGTTACTGTGTCTGGCATATCCAATACTCTCGGTAGCTTGCCGGGCTCTCCGAGAGGGGCAGAGGAATCGAACTCGGGTCGGCCATGTTGGCCGCTTGTAAGGCGAACGCCCTACCTGCTGTGCTATCGCTCCAACCCATATATATATATATATATATATATATTATTCCGCAATATATATATTCCGCAAATGAACCATGCATGTTTTTTAATAGGAAAATAGCTCTTATAGTCTCTGGGTCTTAGCCATTGATGGGAGTACACGGTGCTGGGGGTCAGATGGTGGGTGTGATCCCTGCCTACTGGGAGATGGAGGATCTGGGTGGAGGATGCTCAGCCCCGATCCAAGGAGGCTTGGGGATCTCAGCCCCGGGACCAGCATGCCTTTGTTCCTCTGCCGGTACCTTCATGCGTGTGGACAGTGGTCTCAGCATGGTGGTGGCTGTTTCTGGAGGTCTTCAGTGGCCAGATATCTGTTCAGGGCAGGAGGGAAACTCAACCCGTCCCTGTCCATGGGGCCCCAGCGAGGACAGCCATGCGTGGGGGCTAAAACCCAGAGACTATAAAACTCAGCTCCCGGAAGAGAACAGCACAGAGCCTGCCAGATGCGATTCCTCAGTGCCGAGCCAGGACTAACCCCAGAGTACCTCCAGGTGTGACCACCAAACCAAAAGCAGGCTACCTTACTTTATATGTATAATATGTATAATAATAATAGTAATAATAGCATTTTATATCAAACAGTAATTTGGGGTAAAAACATTTATAATTTTTAGCCCTTTTTGTGGAGTTCTTTTCTTTTTTTCTTTTTCTTTTTTTTTTCTTTTTGGGTCACACCAGGCAGTGCAAAGGGGTTACTCCTGGCTCTACACTCAGGAATTACCCCGGGTGGTGCTTATAGGAATTGAACCCGGGTTGGCTATATGTTGTTTGGCCGTTTATTTTATTTTATTTTATTTTATTTTATTGGCTTTTTTTGGGGGGTCACACCTGGCAATGCACAGGGGTCACTTCTGGCTCTGCACTCAGGAATTACTCCCTGGCGGTGCTCAGGGGACCATATGCGATGCTGGAATCGAACCCTGGTTGGCTGTGTGCAAGGCAAACTCCATACCCGCTCCAGCCCCCGTCCATTTATATTTTTTATAAAATTATATTTTTATTAAAACACCATGACTTACAAAGTTACTCCTAATACAGTTGTTTCAAGTACACAGTGTTCCAACACCAATACCAACAGTGCTACCTTCCTTCCACTGATGTCCCCTATTTCCCTCCCACCCTTCCAATCTGCCCCCTTAAGTGAACTCATAAGAAACTGACTGCAGATTGTTTGCTCCAACACAACTTAGAAGAATGGCAAAAGGAACTGTCACAAAATAAATCAGTTACAGTTAATGTGATGCTTGGTTGCTATAAGATTTTAATCTGGGGCTGAAGCGATAGCACAGCGGGTAGGACGTTTGCTTTGCACACGGCCGACCCAGGTTCAATTCCCAGCATGGTCCCCCGAGCACAGCCAGGAGTAATTCCTGAGTGCAGAGCCAGAAGTAACCCCTGTGCAATGCAGGATGTGACAAAAAAAAGCACCAAATAAAAAGATTTTAATCTATGTAAATAAAGGAATTCAAATCATTTAACATAATATACTAGAGAGCCTATTCTCATTTACAAAATTCAGTTTTTAGGGGTTGGAGCATCAGTGCTGCGAGTTGGGCATTTGCCTTGAACGGGGCCAACCCAGGTTCAATCCCTTGGGGCGACCTCAGAGCACTGACAGGTCTGGCCCGGAAAACCAACCAAACAGTGAAGCGCTGAGATCACCAGCACTCGGCTTGAGGGTATCTGCATCTGTGGCTCCTGTTGGGCAGAATGAACAGCTCTAGGGGCCAGGACCCAGGGAGAGGTGGGAACTGACACAGTTTCCCAGAGATTTTCAGTGACTTGCTTTCTTTTTCTTCTCCAGTGACAGTCTAGATGTGTGTCTTAAGGAGCACCAGCAGAAATTGGACCATGAGGTGAGCAGCTGGCTCTTTCGGAAATGGTTCCCTGATCTGGAGACCGAATGTTGATGACTGAGGCTCTGCTGGGGTCAGGGAAAGATGCTGGGACAGAATCTGCCTGTCTTGAGAAAATATGTCGAATTGAGATGTAGGGATCTGATAAGGTCAGTGGACTGGGAGGGAATCAAGTGATGAAATCACTGCAAGTTCTCAGAATATTTCAGAAGAATTCAAAGCATGTTAATGTTGTGTTCCTGTTATAATAATTACTGCAAATACTTAAAAAGTATTTGAGCCACAACAAGCGGTGCTCTGGAATCAAACCCGGGTTGGCCACGGGCAAGATAAGTGCCCTCCTCATTGAACTAACGTTCTGGCCCACTGATATTTTTTTCACATAGGCTACAATCCATTAGAATTTGGGGGCTGCTTGGGCTATACCAAATGGTGCTTTGCGGCCCATGAAAGCGTGGGAGATAGAACTCAGGGCCTCAGATGAGCGACACATGTATTCTACCACCTGGGCGTTTTCTCTGATCCAAATAAACTGTGTATTTTGAGGAAAATCTTGAAAATGACCTGAGCCAGCCATGACTTGCACCATCTTTACACCGATAGCCCAGTGAAAAATAAGAGAAACATTTTACAAACCACAAAGGCAGAGCTCAGAAGCTTGATTTTAATGCAAATATTTCTATTTATCACTAGGTATAATAATGTTACCACCATGTGCTGCTGGAATACCACATGTTAAGCGTCATGGAGTTCTTTTTGCAGATCAGCAGGTAATTATAGTGGAGTGCTAGTCCAAAAAATACCACTCAGAGGAAAGAATGTTTCCCTCCTTCTAATTGCAAAAGGAAGAAAATTAAGACAACTAGAAAAAGGATAAGAAATGTACATATTGAGGGTTGGAGCGATAGTACAGTGGGTAGGGCATTTGCCTTGCACGCGGCTGACCTGATTTCAACCCCTGCCATCCCCTACTGTCCCTCAAGCACTGCCAGGAGTGAATCCTAATTGCAGAGCAAGGAGTAACCCCTGAGCATTGCTGGGTGTGACCCAAAAATAAAAAAAAGAAAGAGAAAGAAAGAAATATCGTTTGTTATCATGCTAAGTGAAATAAGTCAGAAAGAGTGGGACAGACATGGAATGACTGCACTCATTTGTGGAATATAAACATGAGACTGACACCCAAGGGCAGTACACACAGAGCCCAGGAATATTACTCTATGGTTGGTAGCCTGCCTCATGAGCTGGAGAGAGGACAGGTGGAATAGAAGAGAGATCGTTAAGTCAATGATAGTTGGAAGGATCACTCAGGATGGGAGATGTGTGCCGAAAATAGATAAAGGACCAAAGGTGATAGCCCCTCAGTACCTGTATTGCAAACCATAATGCCAAAAGTAGAGAGTATGGGGTACATTGTCTGCCATAAAGGTAGGAGGGAGATATTGGTGGTGGAAAATGGAGGGATGGGTGTTCGATCATTGTATGCCTGAAACTTAAACTCAAACTCAAGCTTTCTAGCTATATCTCACAGTAATTCAATTAAAAAAAGAAATGTTAATATTGTATCTGCCTAAGACAATTGTGTGCCTTTCTTTTTCCCTTTTCTCATGTGTTCATATTTTTACTTAAGTAATTAATTTGGTGGTGCAAGGCTTGGGCCTCACAACTGAGCCACATCCCTGACCAATATATTTAAATTTGAAATTTGTGAGTCTGATTTGATAATAATCATCATTTACTCTTTGTCTTTTCAGCAGACTTAAGCCACAGTCATAGATTGTAGAGAAATGAATTTAACAGACTTAAAAATAGATCTTCACAGGTAATCAATGAAGATCAAGGCCTGGACTTGCCTTCCCCAGGCCTCACTTAACCCTGGGCTGAAAGGAGGAACGATCATATAGAAGGCATTTCGTGGTCATCTCGAAACTCCTGGTTTGAAGTAACAGGTCTCCACCTGCTTTCCTGAGTATAATATCACATTTTTCCACTCCCCAGAGAGAACTATTTGAGAAAAAGCAGAGGCGCAAGTGCCTGAATCCAATGATGGTGTGGTCAAATCCTGTTACTGGACTTCCTCTTGCAAAGGAGAGAAGTGGGAAGAATCGATTCCATCTGATGTCATCTTGTCCTCCCGGCATCGATTTCATCCTGCCTGGTGTGTGTTCACCGCAGCTCTTCTGCTGGGGGGCAGTTTCTGCAGCCATAGGAGAAGGTGGGAAGGGGGACCAAGGGGCCTGTTTTAGCATCATTCAAAACCACATATGAGCTAGAATTAAGAAGTGGACTCATCAGTGGGAGGTTTCTGTTCTCTGTCTCTCTCTCTCTCTTTAGCTTTTTCTTTGGTTACACCCTGTGATGGCTCAGGGGTTACTCCTAGTTCTGTGTTCAGCAATCACTCCTAGCAGTGCTCAGGGGCCCCTGTGGGATATTGGAAATCAAACCTGGGTTGGCTGCATGCAAGGAAAGCACCTTACCTCTGGTACTATTGCTCCAGCCCCCATCTACTGAGTGTTCTTGGTGTTAGGCTTCTAAAGTACAACATCGTGTTTATTTGCATTAGTAAAACATGGTAGAGTGAACACCATGCCTGTGAAACCATAATAGGTAGAAGAGAAGCGGGATGATTTGTTGGTTCTAATTCTTAGGTGCATCCAAACCAACCGTCACAGAAAAAGCGCATTCTTCCTTTGGTTTTCCTTTCCGTTGGCTTCTAGGAGCTCTTGACCCAGCTGCCACTACGAGGTCCAACGATCAGGATTCAACCCTAGGACTTCCTCTAAACTCTTCTGCTGGGTCGAGCACTGCAATTGGTGAGGACAGGAAAGACTTGCAGATAGACCGCTTGCAAAGCTAAGCGGTCACATGTCACCTTCTCCTTGATATATTGTTGGGGAACGGAATGTGGGTATTGGGTTTTTGAGACACAGCTGACTGTGCTCAGGGACCTCCCCTGGCAGTGTGGGGAAGGATATGCCAACCCGCGTTGGTTGGGTGCAAGGCCTAACCCATGATCCAGTCCTTGACTTTTGTTGTTGGGATAAAATAAATGAAGAAGAAAATATCTCCGGGTGGGTCAAAATTGTGTGTAACGCAGCTTATGGCTTAACAGGTGACAGCACATTCCAGATGCTGCCCTGATCACTGCCAAGAATAATCTCTGAGTGCGGAGCCAGGAGTAAGCCCTGAACACTGCAGGTTCTGGTTCCTTCCCTGCCCCACCGCCCCCAATCTTTACAAAGGCATCAGATGTCAAACCATATGTGCTTGGCAGATTGGTAGGGACCGTCAGACTGCAGTGTGGCCAGTGGCGGAGATGCAGATGCCCGAGCTCTGGAAACAGCATAGAGGATATGAACTCTGGAGTAATGAATTTATTTTCTGGGGGTTACGTTTCTAAAGCACAACACCAATTATCAATTTTTAATTTTAGCCATTCCCAGCAGTGCTCAGGGTTTCCTCCTGGCTCTGCCCTCAGGAATTCCTCCTAGTGGTGTTCCGGGGACCCCATAGGATGTCAAGGATTGAAGCTGGGTTGACCGTGCGCAAGGTAACCTACTATATTATATCACTATATTATATATATTATATATATATATTATATCACTCTGGTCTAACATCGAGAATATTCTATGTTAATAAAATTCCTTTCAGTGAACACCAAACCTGTTTGTATTACAGGAAGATAAATTAAATGGTATGGTGGTTCTGAATTCTCACCTATATCTGAATCGCCCAGCGACATACCAACTCAGTGTTACCTGGGTTTTCTTTTTCTTTTGGCTCCTAAATGTTGTTGGCACAGACAATAAGGATTTGGACTTGAAACTTCCTGTCTCCTCTCAGGGCTCTCTTACCCCCGTAGAGAAAATTGAGGCATTGGAGATAATTCCATACTCTCCAAAGCGTACTTCTATCATTTTATCACAAAGATGGTAAGGACAGGGAAGAGATCGAACCCAGGTCTTCCACATGCACTGAAGACTTTTGAGCTTTTTCTGTGGCTTCCATCTTGGGGTTTTCAGCTGAGAAAGGCTATCAGAAGTGGACTGTAGACAAATGACCCTGTATCCTAAAGAATGAATTTGAAGGTGAGCTGGAGCATAGTATGCAATAGGTTGTGTGCTTGCTTGGTATGCAACAGACCTGGGGTTGATCTCTAGAACCACATATGGTTCCCCAATCCATTTAGGGTATGATCCCTGAGTGCAAAGCTAAGCGGGAGCCATTAGCACTTCCAGGGATGTCCCAGAAAAGAAAAAAAAAGAATGAATTGAGGGGAGCAAGTCTGGAAGCAGAACTACCCCAGAGATGGTTTGACTCCTAATCTGAGCTCTATTCCAGTGTGGCGTGTTAGAAAAAATTAGCAGAGAAAAAGTAGGATTACAGTGCAGGGCGGTGAGACAGGGGTGAGCCATCTGCACATCTCTGAGTATGACTGTGACAAGAGTTATCAACATTTGGATAGATGCTAAGTATGCCAAAAAGATTTTAATGACATCTTTAGTTCAGAGATTTTCGTTTTTCATCAGAATTGCAACTGTTGAAATATTTTCTCTGATAGCTATTGCAGCGCACGTGATCATGATTGGAGGAAGACAAGGAAGTAATTCTAAAAAATTACTGCAGAAGTAATTCTAAAAAAAAGTTTACCCTTATCCACAGTGGAGAAACCTGGGGGTGCAGCCAGCTTGAAGTCAGCCACGGTACGAAGATCCAAAATGTTTCTAGTTAAGTGAGAAAATAGTTAAATCTAGTTAAGTTCAGTTCTGCAGTCACTGGGAACGAAGGGGACTGTCCCCCAGACCTAGCTTCAGTATTTCAATGCCATTAGTCAATCTGGTGCACCTTCCTAAGATTTGAGCTCAAATTTAGGCTTCAGAGTCACAATACCTGTGGTATCTTTTGTCTCCAACTGACTTGAATCCACTTCTCATCTCTCGTCACTCTCTATTCACCAACATCTCACACCTTTCAGTATTTCCTTTTACCATGCCTGGAAAATTGAAGAGTGGAGGTAACCCAGTCCATTATTTTGTTGAAGTGTTTCTTAAAGAGTTTGAGGTTTTCCTCTCAATGTCCCAAATGCTCATGAATAGTGCTTCCCTCAGGGTTCGGCCAAGTCCTTTGAGACAGCCATTTCCAATGTAAACTCCCTTTTGGCATCTATGAATAATCTGAAGGACTTTGCTTACCGTCAAGCTCCTCAGGAGGTCGCTGTGAGATGTATGATAATCAGAGACATTAATGGTATCTTCCCCGGCTACTTTATGTTTGTGGAAGCTAGAGAGAATAAGGAGGTATGACACAGGATTTTTCTGTTAAGCTGGGGTCTCAAAGGGAAGAGTTTAGGGAACTTGGGTTGCTGAAGGGTTCTTGAGGACCTTCGCATGAGGGTTAGACCAGGTCAGCTTGTGGGAAGAAGGGACTATTTTTTCCTGGGCTCTGTGTTCCTGGAACTCTTAGGCGACTAGGCACAATCTTCTACTCCTGTGCAGCCAAAGGAAAAGAGTTTTAGGGGCTGGAGCGATACTACAGCGAGTGGGGCATTTACCCTGCACGCAATCGACCCGAGTTCAAATCGCAGCATCCATATGGTCCGTCGAGTACCATCAGGAGTAATTCCTTAGTGCAGAGCCAGGAGTAACCCCTGTGCATTGCCGGGTGTGACCCAAAAAGCCAAAAAAAAAAAGAAGAAAAGAGTTTTAGAACAATAGTAAACAGGGAAAGGCATTTGCCTTGCACAGGACCAATCCAGGTTCAATCCCCGGAACCCTGACTGGTACTCTGAGCACTGCCAGGACTAATTCCTGAGAGCAGAGCCAGGAGGAATCCCTGAGCATCATGGGGTGTGACCCAATATCCCTCCCACACCCCCATAAGGAAGGAATATCATGGGAAGGAATATTTAAAGAAATAATTTTCCCTAATTTGGATGGATGGAGGGTTACTGTGGCCATTCTGGTTATTTTCCTTAGATAGGAAAGGAAGATAAATGCTGTTTGAAATACGGAACATGGTGGCACATTTCACTGTTGACCAGAGCTTTCTTCTTTTTCCAGATGTTTTTCCTTGCAGCTAGAAAGTGCAAGAAGTTTATGAGATCAGAATACATTATCTCCACTGACACTGTGGATTTACATCGTTGAATTACGTTGGCCAACTTTGGTGAGAGTCGCCTTGTATCAATGCCTTTTCTTTTGACAAAAAACATTAGGGGGTGCATAGCACCCGAGGCTCAACCTGTCACATGTTAGTGATCTCTTCTACAAGGCCTTAATGTCTCCAGGATAAGCTACAACAATCTCTACCCCCTTTCCTCTACGGAAAACTTTTGGGATAATTGGTAGCAGAGTATTCATAACAAGCAATAAAAAAATAAATTATTTAGGATCGGCCTTTGGAGCAGGCTTGTGTGGTGTTGTGAAGATTTGAAATAATGGTCGTGGGAAGGGGGAATGGTGGTGGAATTGGTGTTGGAATATTGAGTGCCATAAGTCATAGGAAGGTAAGATAAGGTAAAGGCCCTCCCATTGATCGTCGATTTGCTCAAGCGGGCCCAGTAACGTCTCCATTGGAGACTTTGTTGTTACTGTGTTTGGCATATCGAATACTCTCGGTATTCGATATGCCAAAGTCATAGTGAACAACTTTCTAAAAATAAATTTTTTTAAAAATTGAGGATGGGAGACACCTGATAAGACAGTCTGCATGCAACTGGACTGCATTCGAATCCTGGCACCACATTAGTTATCTGAGCAACACCTGAGGTCCCTCATGAACATAGAAGTAGGAATAAGCCCTGAGCACTCCTGATTGTGGCTCTACCCTGCCCTCCAACTTCTTTCTAATGAAATGGGCCACTCCTGGGGCGGGGGGTGGGGTAGTAAGATCAACTCCAGCAGCCGTCAGGGAAGCAACCCTTGCTTGCTTCCAGGAGAGATCTCTGAAGAGGTGATGGTGAGCATTTGGCTACTTGGCAATGAGCAAGGCAGAGAAACTCCCATTCTGTACAACATCAGTAGATTTGCTTCCGCAGGGGAAACCCAAAAACCATCTCGCTGACTCCGTGTCCTGCTTCTAGGGCCAACCTCACGGAGACAAAGTACACACTATACAGCAATAGTATGAATCCAAACCAGTGCAGGGACTCGAGAGACAAGTGCTCCATGCAGCAGGAACTCAGGACCATCACTTACTTAAGTGTCCTTGGGTGCCACCTCTGTCCCCAGGCCATCCTGCTGTGTTTCCACTTTGAAAGGTGGATTTCTCTCAAACAGGCCACTGCCTTTTTCTTTCCTTCCTCTTTTCTCCTCCTCTGTAGCCAACTATTCATTTTTTCTTTTTATAGCTTATTTTATTTTTATAAAGCTGTTCCAAATAACTTAGTACATTGAATAATCCAACACCAAGCTCCCCCACCATTCTAACTTCCCACCTCCATATTTAGAATGTTTCCACCCCGGCCCCCAAAGCAGGACCTCAATAATTTAGTTTGTATTGTTCATTTGGAAATCCGCAAAAAATGATACCAAAAAAGTTTCCTTAGATGAAAGTGTATGAAGATTGCTGACCCTTAATATGTTCTGAATGCCTGTTGCATTCTCTCTCCAGCAGTGCTCCTTCTGTTTTGATTAAATAGTCACGTGGTTTTAATTTTACATGATCAAGATTTTAATTTTACATGACCAACACCTTGTGTTAAGAAAATAATCCTGGACTGTAGCTATAGCACAGCGGGTAGGGTGTTTGCCTTGCACGCGGGTGACCCGGGTTTGATTCCCAACATTGCATATGGTTCCCTGAGCACCGCCAGGGGTAATTCCTGAGTGCAGTGCCAGGAGTAACCCCTGTGAAAAGAGTCTGATCCAAAAAGCAAAACAAAAAGAAAAGAAAGAAAGGAAAAGAAAAAGGAAAAAAAGAAAAGAAAATAGACTTACCCTGCCTTTAACGACAGTAAAAAAAAAGTTATGCCTTATTTTTCTATCTAGAAAAATCAAGCACTTGGATTTTGAAGGCCTAAGAGTATGACTGTGATCATTCCAAGCTCTACTGGGAGTGAAGAGCAGGTACCAGTTGAGTCAAAGAGTGTAAGTAGGAGCATAGTTGCTCAGAAAAGTCTATAAAAGAGATGAATACAAAAAGTGTGTGTGTGTGTATGTGTGTGTAGACCTTAAAATTGCATTATAGTTAAGTTGTTTGCACCAATGTTGACCTTCCTGATCTTAGTTTACTCCACCATTTCACCACTCCACTATTTCACCACACCACAAACAAATCCTACTTTTTTAATTTTACTTTGTGCAGGGGTCTGGACCATATGCCAGAAATCCAATCTGGGGCTCCAGCGTGCACAGTGTGCAGCGTATGTTCCAGTCCATGGTGTCATCTCCCCAGCCCTAAATGAAGACTAAGAATTCTGTCACTCGGGACCATTGTGAAAGTGATTGAATTGAAACAATTGAGTCTGGAGGGAGAAATGACAGATAACTTATTCTCATTTTTTAAATGACTTAATTTCTCCCTCCCCCTCCCCCCAGCTTTCTGGGTCACCCTCAGTGATGTTCAGGGGTTCCTCCTGTCTCTACACTCAGGAAATAACTCCTGGCAGTGCTCGGAAGACCCTATGGGCTGCTGGGGATCAAGCTCCGGGCAAGCTACATGCAAGGCAAAAACCCTGCCCACTGTACTATCGCCCCAGCCCCCAAATGGCTTCAATTTTGACATTGTTCTGTTGGATTAGTTCTCAATAGAAGAGACCGTTCCCCTGTGCTACTCTGTACCTCAGAGAGTGGAAATGATCTCTTGTGGTTCCTTGTGCAGAGTCACATACTGTTTCCCTTCACACAGATCTTCAAGATTTTTTTCTCTAAACAGAGAAAGAAAACCAAGGACAATATCGTTGAATTGATAAGCAAGAAACCAATTGGGAACCTTGAGACTCAGAGCTATCCCTTGCCCCAGTGGATAAAGAAGTCACAGAAGAGCTTTCAGCTCATTCACGGAAGTGAGCCTAAGTCCAGTGTCAGGGCTGGATGGAGCAAAAGGAAAGAGCATCTTTCAGATGGGGGAGGCCGTGTCTCTCATGAACCATTCTACTCAGGAGGGGAATGGTTTAGAAAGATGTGACTGCTTTCTAATGAGAACATTTCACAGTAGAATTTGAGTTAATTTCTTTTTCTTTCTTTCTTTCTTTCTTTCTTTCTTTCTTTCTTTCTTTCCTTCCTTCCTTCCTTCCCTCCTATCTTCCTTCCTTCCTCTCTTCCTTTCCTTTCTTCCTTCCTTCCTTCCTCCCTTCTTCCCTCCCTCCCTCCCTCCCTCCCTCCCTCCCTCCCTCCCTCTTCCTTCCTCTTTTCTCCTTCCTCTTTTCTCCCTCCCTCCCTCCCTCCCTTCCTCCCTTCTTTCTTTATTTCTTTTCGGGTCACACCTGGCAATTCTCAGGGGTTCCTTCTGGCTCTGCACTCATGAGTCAGAGCTCATGGGACCATGGGGTACCGGGAATTAAACCCAGGTCTTCTGCATGCAAGGTAAACGCTCTCCCTGCTGGGCTCTCCCCGAGTTTGAGTTTCTGAAACTTTGTGCTGAGGCATGCAGATTTAGAGATTCTCTGGGCCCAATTGAAGGTTTCACGTTTCAGAGATGAACTGCTGAGGAAAATTTGTTTGTTTGTTTTTCCTTCTTATTTGATTTTAGGGCCACATTTAGCCATGCCTGGGGGTTACTCCTTCTTTGTCCTCAGGAATCACTCCTGGTTGGTCTTGGGGGACCCTATGGCATGTTGGGGATCCAAACCAGGTCTGCTGCATGCAAGACAAAATGCCATATCAGCTGTCCTATGGCTGCAGGCTGAGATTTTGTTTCTGTCCCTTCAATATAGGTTTTTCTCTAGTCCACCTACACCAATGACCTCATGTCTTTCCTTCCCAGCTTCCCATGTGGTCAAGCAGCTTGAGCACGTGATCAAGCATGAATATGTCATGGAGTTCAGCCACCCTCTGTGGACAGTACAGGCATTTGCCATTGCTCTGTCAAGGTTTGACAGAGGTTGATGGGTTCATGAGGGCCAAGTCCGCCCCATGCATGACTGGAATGTTGTGAGTGGAATGACAGGGAGAGGTGGGGCGATATCAGGTCACTTCGTTCCTTCAACGAGTCATTTTCTACCTGGCCTGCCGAAAACAAATTAGGTACCAGTAAGTCTTAGGGGTGAGAGAGTGGGTGAGATATGGCAGCTGGTGACAGGCAGTCCCCAAGCCGGACATCCTTTCCCGCTCCTGCAGGACTAGCAAATGTTCTCCCCCAGTGCTTGCGGCTGGTACAAAGTCATAGGGAACGGAAACTCCAGGGATAGATTCAGTGCAGGAGGGCCACCAAGGGGACACAGATGCAGGACTGCAGCTGCAGATGTCAAAGAAGGTACAAGACAGGTTGAACTAACAGCATCGTAGAGATTCAACCAGGAGTCTGCCAGATAGCCAGGTACCAGAGAAATGACATTCTAATCCAGATAGGGAATCCAGCAGCAGGTCGAGAGACATCACAGCCACCTGGAGGTGGATAGAGAAACCTGGAAATCAGAGAATACCTTAATTGTTTGTTTATTTTTTTCAATTGTTCATTTAGTTTTTTAAAATTTTTTTGTTATTTGGATCTCTTCTTTTGATTTTTTCCCTTTTATTGAATCACTGTGAGATAGACCCTTACAAAACTGTCCGTGGTTAGGTGTCCATCACACAGGGTTCCAATGCCCATCCCTCCAGGAGCTGCTTCAGCGTCTTTAATTCTGTCTGCAGTTCTTTCATGTAGTCCTCAGGAACCACATGCCGAGGAACAAATCTACTGTTGTGGGACCATGTCTTGGTGTTCCAGAGTTGACCCTTACTCAGCGACTTGGATGCAGGACCAGAGAGACAGTGGACTTCTACATAATGACCTACCTGTGTCATCACCACAGAGAAAAAGTCACCACATGACTTCCAAGATAGCATTTTCCCTGCCCTCTTTAAACCAAAAAGTGGGAGAAGAAAAACTTGGACTCTGTCAGTTCTGTCCATCCTGAATTGGCCAACAATGGAAGACAAATAACCCTCAGATGAGTAGAGATATGGTCACCTTTGCAAAACAGCCAGAATACCCAACTCTCTTCTGTCTTCTCCTCCTCCTCTTCAGCTGGATACCATGAGCCCAGCCTCAGCCCCATCTTGGTTTTCGTTTCCATATCAGACAGCCGGGTGCAAAACCTTGAACGTGATAACACCACAAGTTTGAGCTCTCTAGACAGATGGAAAATTGAGTTATCGGTTCTGTCTTACCCCACAACTCAGAATGAATGCCTTCAGGGGAAAAGAGCCAATTCAATGGCCAGTACAGGATCATGGGGGAAAGTTATCTGGGACAAGGATCACGATTTTGCTATTTAGTTCTGTGATTTTTCAAAGTTTGGTTTCTGGGCTGTACACCCAGTGGTGCCTAGGGCTGACTCCTGGCTCTGCGGTCAGGGATCACTCCTGGCTGACTCAAGGTCCCCTTTGGGTGCTGGGGATGGAACCCTGGTCAGCTATGTTCCAGGCAAGTGCCTTAGCAGCTCTCTGATCTCTCTATGGTTTTGTGAAATTCTTGGAGTGGGGAAGAACTACACTGGATTCAGGATGTGAAAAAGGGCCTTGTTCAAGGAAGGCAGTATATTGACAACCAAGCTGTTGGCCTGAGGGGATGTGTCTTGAAAATATTTCAAACATGGCAGCAGCTCAAGACCTCACCGAGAAGAAGATGGAGAAATGGGAAATGATATTTTAAAGATGTTTACTACTTTTTTAAATCTCCCTGGCAAGAAGACTAGCTACTTTGGTTCTAACCTTTTCAAAGGAGTGACAATATTCCTGTCTCAATGCAAAGGTAGTCATTTGGGTCTCGGTTCTAACAGAAAAAGTGGTTGATGTGGGTTCTGCTGTTTTCCAGAATGTCTTAGATGTTTACCTTTCTGTTTACTAGGGAATGCCTAAGATAGAAACTTAGGGTTTTGCTGTTTCAAAGAAAACCCTACAAAGGAAACGTTGATCTGGGTCTTTGCTCTAGGAGAGAGAATGGTTAATTTATGTCTTGCTTTTTCTGATCAAGTGGGAAATATTTTTTTCTTAAGAAAAGTAAGTAGTGGGCCTGGAGCAATAGCACAACGGGTAGGGCGTTTGCCTTGCACTCAGCCAACTAAGATTCGATTTCCAGCATCCCATATGGTGTCCCCTGAGCATTGCCAGGGGTAATTCCTAAGTGTAGAGCCAGAAATAACCCCTGTGCTCCCCAGAAAAACCTCAGGGCACCTGGGATCTTGGATCATTAAAGGTCCAGAAACACTTGCTCCAGACCTCTGTGGGGATCCTGGCTCCTGAAAATGGCTGAGTTCCCCCACAAGCTGATTTCCAATCTTCCAGTTTTCTCCTGCCAGTCATAAATTATTTTACTTTCCTCAGGCCTCTTCCTCATGCCTGTCGCCCCAAGTCCTGCAACTCCAGAGATCCTCTGATCCGCTATCAGATAAACTGTCTCAGCTGCTGTACATAGGGCCAATTTCTTGGTCCCACCCTAGTCAGGGAACGTGGGGGCCCCAGGAAAACTCAGCACCCAACTTTGTCAGCAGGAAGTCCATTTGGAAGATGGGTTTTTGCTCTTGATCCTGAAAGGAATTATGGGTACAGGCTGCCAGCGGTGGGGAGTGTGTGTGTGTGTGTGTGTGTGTGTGTGTGTGTGTGTACGCGCGCGCGTGTTTGCGCACGTGAGCGTGTGTGTGTGTGTGTGTGTGTGTGTGTGTGTGTGTGTGAAGGGAAGGCTTGGGTGGGAAAAGAAGGTTGAATCCACCAGGAAAACTGGTTGCTTTAAAGGGTTGTGTTCAGTCTTGCTTGCTGTAATATTATCCTGTCACAACAGGACATGGAGAGCTGGGAGGGATGGGGGCAAAGTAGCAAATAACAGGAACACACTTTGCTCTCCTGAGCTGGGCAACACTCTCTTTGCTCCTCACCCCTGGCCACAGAGAGAGCAGTGTAGCCAAGGGTCGTGTCCATGTGCACGTGACTGTGAATAGGGATGATGGGAAGCGCAGGGGCCAGGGAGCTTGTAGGGGACAGTCCCAGACAGGCCCAGCAAGAGAAGCAGCAGGTCCCAACAGCAGTAGCATAAAGGACAGATTTCAGACCAGGACAGAGAAGGGCACAGAGACAAGACAAGACAAGACTCATCATGCACTGGAGACAGCAGACATTGATGTACAGGACCAGGCCATTGTACACTGGAGGTGAGCAGATGGCGAGTGACAGGACTAGGCTATCATACTCAGGACCGGCCATTAAGGGACAGGACGAGTCACGTCCTATATGGGCAGGAGATGCTTGGACTTTGGGGTTGACCAAAGTACAGTTTTCTTTTCCTTGGCTGACTTGAATTTACAATAAAATCACTTCTTAAAGCTTTGAAATTTGTATGGAAATGGCTCATTCAGTTGCCCTAGAGACTCAGGAATGTGTCCACTTTCGGGATAACTGGACTCCCTAAGGTACAGACCTCACGAGAAAGTGTGTCCTCTGTAGAAGTGGAGGCACATCCAGTGGTGCTCAGGGCATCAGAACTCCAGCCTGTGTGTCCTGCATACTGACCACACACCCCAGCCCATGCTTTTTGCTTCTTTGTCCAACAGTGCTCATTGGGCACATCAAGGCATTTCAGTTCTGAAATGTAGGTAGTTCACCTGGATTTTATGGTGGGTTTTTGTGGAGGAGGGTGTCACAGGGCTTACTCCTGTATCGGGAACCATGTGAGGTGCATGGGATCAGACTTGGGTCAGCTGAGTGTAATCATGTCTTACCCACTAAATAATCTCTCTTGCCACTTGACCGGATATTAAATGACCACTCTCCTCCCATTGTTCATCAATTTGCTTGAGCAGGTCCAGTAATGTCTCCATTTTTTGACACTTGTTGTTACTGTGTTTAACATATTCTATTTAATAGATACTCTTGGTAGCTTGTCGGGCTCTCCAAGAGGGGCAGAGGAATCGAACCTGGTTTGGCTGAGCTGGCTGGGTGCAAGGCAAACACCCTACTGCTGTGCGATGAAAAATAGTGTGGGACTAGGTGAAATGAGTCAGAAAGAGAGGGACAGACATAGGATGACTGCACTTATTTGTGGAATATAAAATACCATAATATGAGACTAACACCAGAGGACAGTGCAGACAAGGGTCAGGAGTTGGAAGCTGGTCTCATGTGCTGTGGGAAAAGGCTGCTGGGATAGAGAAGGTATCACAAAGTCAATGATGGTTGGAGGGATTGCTCAGGATGGAAGGTGTGTGCTGAAAGTAGACTAAGGAACAAACTTGATGGCCTCAGTATCTGTATTGCAAACCATAATGCCCCAAAGTATAGAGAGTAAGAAGGAAGGTGCCTGCAACAGAGGCAGAGCATGGAATGGGGTGAAGGTGGAGGGATGGATAGTGGGGACATTGGTGGAAATTTTGCACTGGCGAAGAGATGAGTGTTTGATCATTGTATGACTGAAACTCAATCATGAAAGCTTTGTAGCTGTATCTCACCGTGATCCAAAAAAAGAAAAAAAAAAGAAAAATCTACTGCAAATAAAGAAAAAAAATAATATAGCATGGGATGAGAGACTGTTGTGTTGGATAATACCGCTGAGGATAGTGCAATTGGAAGTGTTCAATAAGCAGTTTAGGAATATTCGAAGAGTTCAAAAGAAATTCAGGATTCAGCGGGTATCAGGTGTAAAGGTATAAAGTGCTGGGATTTGGGATGCAGAGGAGAAGGGAGGACTAAAGTCACAGGAATTGGGCCGGAGTGTTAGTACAGCGAGTTAGGCATTGACCTTGCATGTGGCTGACCTGGATTAGAACCCCAGCTTTCCATATGGGCTCCCAAGCATTCCTGAATGCAGAGGCTTGAGTCACCCCCTCAGAATCTCTGGGCATGGTCTAAAAACAAAACAAATTTTTTTCCTTTTTTGAGGTCTAAAAGGTAATTTATTTATTTAATTAAAAAAATTTTAGAGAGTCACCATGAGGTACAGTTACAGACTTACAAACATTCGTGCCTGTGTTTCAGTCATACAATGATCGAGTACCCATCCTTCCAAAAACTTCAAGAAATATTCTGACTGGGATGGAGGGCGGAAGGGAGGGAGGGAGGGAGGGAGAAAAGCGTCTTCTACAGAGGCAAGCTGGGGTGGGTGGGTGGGGGTGATGGACAGGAACCTCGGAAAATGGTGCTGGGAAATGTACACTGGTGGAGGGATGGGTGTTGGAACACTGTATGACTAAAAATTTAATCATGAACAGCTTTGTAAGGGTCTATCTCAAAGGAATTCAATAATAAAAACTTAAAAAATAAATAAAATAAATCTCCAGCCTATAGCCTATAGCCCCAACATCTTTTTTTGCCTGTCGAGTTCTCGGCTTAGGTATCTAAATCTTTAGTCTTCATTCTCCTACCAATTCTCTTTCAGATGGAGGTTGTTTGTCCAGCAGATCCGGGTCAGACAATGGGCTTATTTTTGTTTTTGAGGGGTGGGGTAGGGGCATCACTGCTAGTGCTCTGGCGATACTCCCAGTCTAGTGCTCAGTGGCAACTGTGGAACCGTGCTGCAGGAGATCAGATCAGATTCTCCCATTTACCACATATGCATTTGACCTTTTGCGACAACTCACTGGCCAGACTGTTCAGCCCAATAGGCCAGGATATATTTATTTTTCTATTTGTGTATATTTCTTTACCATCTACCTGGCATCATATGTGCTTCATAAATGGGGGCTAAAATAATAAAGATGAGGAAACAGGCACCGTAAAACGAAAAACTCAAGGTCAAAATCTATAGCCAAGCTCATTGAAACTCACTGTTATCTCCCTGGGAGTAGATTATCCTTAACTTCCATTCACTTTAGTTTGTATAACGTTTCACTGAACATGCAGAAAGCCAGTCCTTCATTTGCCTTTAACTTGGACTAAGGGAAGTTACTGGATATCTGCTGCTAAGAACATCTAGAACTAGGGCCTGAGTGATAGCACAGCTGGGAGGGCGTTGGCCTTGCAGAAGGCCAACCCAGAGTTCAATTCCTGGCATCCTATAGGATCCTCTGAGCACTGTCTTTATCACAAAATAAAGATACCCAGAGCCTTAAAGAAGCTCTCATGTGAAAATTATGTGGAGAACGTTCTGGAAACCAAGTGTTCTGTTTCCATCAAAATCTACTATATGCATTTTATGGGGTTGCTATAAGAAAGTTCTTTCTTTGTCTTCACATAGTTCTTTTACTGTATCTATGCCCACATCACCTTTTATACGGTCACCAGGAACATTGAGTTAAGGCCCACCTCAAACACCTCATTGGAATCTCACCCCCTAAAAAGTCATTCTGATCTCAGTGGGCCCCACTGGTAGCGTATGTGAAGTTGCCAGGAGAAAGACGGTCACTTTCTCCCCATCCACCTCTGTCACCCGGGAACCAGGGTTACTAGGGTTTTGTCTTGCCTGCAGAATAGAATTTCAGGAGTAGACAAGCAGTGAAGTGAAACAGATTTTACTTGGAGGTTTTGAAGGAAAGGAGGGAGAGAAAGTGAGAGAAAGTGGAGAGCAATGCACTCAAGAGAGAACCCGGGCTTCTCCAGGGGCGGAGAGAGCCCTACACACACTCCAGCATTAGACCTGAAAGCAAGAAAGTCCACCGCTCAAGAGGGGAGATGCGGGTGACACATGTGCTCGGTCACATGGGCACAAGCAGTACATGGGCTCGGGCAGCATATGTGCTACCTTCCCTTGTTCAAGGTGACCTTTATAGATTTTCTCCAATCTGCCCCCTTGTGGGGCTTTGACCTAGGTCAACGTCCCATTGCTAAGGAGGTTGCCTAGGCAGGTTGGGAGTGGTGATGATCTTCTTTGAAATCCCTTTCCTGGCCTTTTGTTTCTGCAGGAGCTTTTCTGGGTCTGTTGCTGGCCATAGGTGAGTGCGTGATCAGTCCTTAGTTCCTGTTTTCTGCAAGGTTGGCCTTCACAACTTCAGAGCTATTCCCGGGAAATTTACTGCCTTTACCTTGGGAGGGGGAACCTTCCCTATCTGCCTGCATGCCTACATCAATTCCCTCCAAACCATTAGGAGGTGCTGGGCGTTAGGACGTTAGGAGCCCTCAACCCTGGCCCCAGAGGAGTGACTCCTGAGTGCAAAGGCAGGAATAAATAAGCCCTGAGCACTGCTGACTGTGTCTCCCTCCCCAAAGATGCAAATCCTAAGGCTCCCAGTGCTGCCCAGGTAGCTGATTACTCGATGTGGTACCAGGGTACCATGTGATACTGGAGGTGAGCCCAGAAAAACCATCTACACGCAGAGAAAGCCTTGAACACAGGGATCACTGAAATCTCTCACATCTGTCATTCATAAACCTAATCCCCCTGACATAGTGCTTTCTTTTCAATACACAAAACAAGTACTTTTTTGTAGGGGCGGGGGCAAGGCACAACCAGAAATCCCCAGGAGTTACTTCTGGCTCCGCAGGCAGGATCACTCCAGGTGGGCCTGGGAGGGGAAGGGTGATCCCCAGGTCATCCCCTGCAAGGCAAACGCCCAGCAGTCCCTAAAATCTGAATTTCAACTTACCTTGAATGCATCATTCAATTTCTCCCAGGCCTTGGGTGGGATACACAGTGCATCCATTATCTCTGGGTTCCTCAGGGCTTGCCCTTTGACCATTTTTTTTTCATTTTTGTGTCCCACCTGGGTGATGCTCAGGGGTTTCTCCTGAATATGCACTCAGGAATTACTCTGGGAGTGTGGTGCTTGGGGGATCCTATGGCAAACACTCGGCTTCAACCTTTTGATGTCTTAAATATACACTCCTAGTTCATTCTTTATGTTACAGTTCTCAAGTTCAAATTAAACTGGTGACTTCAGTACTATGATGGAAAGGGAATTGCTGATCATTGCAATTCAGGGAAACACAAAGATCTTCCCATTCTGTACACTCTTAAAAGTTCTTGCCACTGTGTATTTTCATATGCCTACTAAGGTTTGTGTTCCTGGTGAACCTGAATTAACCTCCTGAGTTACCTTATATAACAAACCATAATAATAATGTAATGATTACTATTTCCTATGCCAGTGTTCCAGCATTTGGACTTGATGTGTATGTTAACCTGTAAATAATGGGTCCTTTTTTTTTCTTTTTTTGGGGCGGGTCCCACCCAGAGATGCTCAGGGGTTACTCCTGGCTTTGCACTCACGAATCACTCCTGGCTGTGCTCGGAGGACCATATGGGATGCTGCAAATCGAACCTGGGTCGGTCTCATGCAAGGAAAACACCCTACCCGCTGTGCGATTGCTCTAGCCCCTGTAAATAATGGGTCTTGATGATGGAATCCAGGTGAAAACTGATTAAATATGAACTAAGTAAATGGGTACCAAAACCACCCCTCGATAACAATTATCAGTGTCACTCTTTTTGTTTTCTTGTGTTTTTTTGGTCAAACCCAGAGATGCACAGGGGTTACTCCTGGCTCTGCACTCAGGGATTACTCCTGGCTGTTCTTGGGGGACCCTATGGAATGCTGGAAATTGAACCCGGGTTGGCTGCATGCAATGTGAACGCCCTACCCGCTGTGCTATCACTCCAGCCCAATGTCTCATTATGGCTTGTACATGAGGCAGAGACCCCGGTTGGCGGGGTTTATGATAGAGATCAACCAGGACGTTGCAGTGAATCCTTTGGAATGGAAAAAGAGGCAAACCGCCATACTTCAGGCCTTCCTCTGTTATGTTTTGAGGAGCGCTTTGCTTACGCCATTCTCTTGGCTCTGAGCTCATCCATACCTTCGAGGGAGGTCATAGGTATTCTTATGGGGATCTGGACTTTGAATCCTGATCAGTCTTATGCAATCAAGCACCTTCCCGCTGTATCAGCTCTGCACTCCTAGTATTCAGATTTTCATTAGATTTCCCTAAGCATTGAGGATAAATATTTCTGAAAAGTTTAGGATAATAGCCCTGTCATTATTCTTTTATAGGGTGGATTAGAGATAGTTGAAATGGTCTTTACTGTGCACAGAAAGATTTCTGATGGTTCTATGAAAGGATGGAACAGGCCCCTTGATCAAAATATTTTACAAATTGTGGGAACCTGGCAGATGCCCAAACTCCAATCTCAGCAGGTAATAACATCACCTGTGATGACTAACTATAAAGGGTGGTCACACTCCTGGATTTTACTCTTCTCATTTCAGTTATATTAGGAGAAAAGACGACAAAATGTTGCATTTGCAAGTGGTAAAATCTCAACCCTACTAGCCACCAGAATGATTCTGACCATTTTTGGTCTGTCCAAAAGACGAAGTCTACAAAATGATCTAGTACACTTTGGTGTCCATTAGCTCCTATGTGCCTCTGTTCTTAGGGCTGGTCCATACATGGATTTATTTATTGAAGTATGTTTTATGTAATTTATGCCATACTTGGCAGTTCTTAGGCATTTGAGTTGTTTTTTGATGCCAGGAATGGAACTCAGGAAAACCATGTTTAACACAGCATTAAACCATAGTACTAACCTCTTTTCCCATACTCTTGGTTGAAAACGTGTTTCTAGACCTGCATCCTGGGGTTTCCTTTTACGTTCTTATAGAGCATGTTTTCAAGGGGCAGAGTGTTCACTGTACAGTGCTCTCTGATGTTCTTCCCAGCCTTTGGTCCTGTCCAGTGTTTCTCCACCTCTCTGGGTTGCTGCTAGGCCAGTTCCTCTGCATCTTCAGGACTGGCTTCAGAGACACTGTACCCATTTTGATTAATGACTTCCCAGAGAAACTCATTGTCCCAGGAGCCATTCACAACCTACTTGTCTGTTTTACTTTGAATCAACCTGCTTTTGTTTTTCTGATGGACGTTTTTGGGAGCATTGGTTCTATGTTTGACCAGTACAGGACCAAGGGACTCCACCTTAACTCGCTGCCCTGAACTCCCTGACCAGCCCCTCCAGCACTTGCCTCTCCTCTTTTTTATTCGACCTCATCCCCTTTGCACTGGTTCACCTGGGCTGCCATAATGGTCTGTCTGCACTTGGAACCTGGCACGTTAAGGCTCCTTGGTGAAATGGATGATGTCACAGACGGGAGTCTTCCATGTGCACCTTTACTTCCTAATGACATCAAGTGGATCAGGCCTCCTACAGGCTTGTGTTTAAAGGACAAAATGATACTTCAGTCGAAGGGGGGCACGAAGGCCAATTAGTGGCAGGACATGTGGATCTCTCACCTCCAGTCCCTGTAATGTGATCAACGTGATCGTGCCAGCTTTTGGGACACTTTTATGGTTGTTTTTCACTCCCCCTCATCCATATCCAGTGGGTTCCTGGGGTCTGCCTAGCTCCAGAGGCTTTAGGAGAATGTAGAGTTTTGATGCTTGCATTGGGAGGATTTATCATGGCACATGGGTCTCGGATGTGAGCTTGGGGGCATCTTTGTCTCCAGCTCTGCGATGGGGCAGCATGGCCTGGGTGCGGAGCTGAACATGGGGGGCTGTGGGTCTTGAGGATGCCGGACCTGCTGATGGAAGAAGTCTTCACCATCCCAACCTTCTCAACCAGGGGTTGTACCAGGCCCTGCCCCGCAGCTTTCGGTGTAGACATGTGTATGCAGAACTGCCAGATCACTTTGAGGGGCAGCTCCTCAGCCCCCAATGATGAGGGACCCTGTTGAAGCCTGCTTTTTCATTGGCACCTGCCAAGAAGAATCCTGGGGGCCTGGTACTAGCATGTGGCTGAGGGTTGTAAATAAATAAATAAATAAACGTTGGGACTTAGAGAGATGGTCTTGGCGGCTGTATTTTTGTGAATTTTATTTCCTTCGGAAATACAAAGACTCTCTGCTTGACATGTTATCTGTTCATCTCATCTCTCTCTATCTATCCCAGACCTGGCAACCCCTAGCTGTTTGGATCACCTAATCCTATCCCACAAACGAGGAAAAATGAACCTTCCTGACCAGGAAATTACCTGGTCAGGAATATTTGAAGCTTGGCCCTTTAAGGCTCTGGGTGAACGTGCAGGTGACATCACAAAATCCAGGTCCTTTATCCGCCTGGCCTGGGCATTCTGTGCGGAAGTGCCAGCGGGTCGCGTGGTTGCAGAAGGTGAGGAGTGGGTGAGGGGGCACCCTGGGCGGCCAGGGGGGTCCGGGAAGGTTGGTTCCCCGCCGCCCGCCAGGGTGGTCGCTCTGAGCGCCTGAACGTCCGCGGTCCTTGCCTTGTGGGTGGCAGGGTCGCTCCGTGTTGGTGGCCCAGGGTGGCAGCCCCTCAGCCGGGACGCACAGAGCGGTCCTGCCCAGAGGTTTATCTTGTTTATAAATTAATTTTGAGGGAAACACGGTCATTTTTACTGAGGAGAACTTACCTAGAAAGATGCGTAAGTGGGGAACGTGGCCGGCCGGGTTCTATCCCGGCAGCCCACAGCGTCAGATCACCGCCTGGCATGAGCCCAGAGTCCGGAGTAACCCCCCAGTCCCTCCAAAAAAGGTGGGTGGGTAGAGAAAACATGTGGTGGAGGAGAAAAATGAATTTGAAGCTCTAAGGTCATTCTGAAAGCTTCAGAAACAAGGACAAAAACCGAACAAACAAAAGTGAAAAAAAAAGTTTTAATTTTTTTTTTTTGCTTTTGGGGTCACAACTGGCGATGCACAGGGGACCATATGGGATGCTGGGAATGGAACCCGGGTCGGTCCCGTGCAAGGGAAACACCCTACCCGCTGTGCTATCGCTCCAGCCTGTTTTAATTCTTTTAATGTGTTTTAGACCCTTACCCGATGGCACTCAGGACTCCCTTCCTGGGGATCCGAGGACCCTTTGGGGTGTCGGGATGTGAGGCCAGGGCCCTCCCTGCTGACCCGTTGCTCAGGCCCCTCACAAAGCAGAAAGTGTCAGAGTTAGAGGGAGCCTCAGTCTCCCCCCAGATCTGATGGGGCGTGTGAGGGATCCTCAGCATTATCTTAGTTTTGGGGTGATGACCAGCACCTTGTCAGCCACAGGGGAGGGTGGATCATCCCAGCAGTGTCCCCAGGACATCCCGTTACTGGCCCCCTTTCATTCCTTAGGCGGATTGTGGAGTAGGGCTAAAGCATGGGATTCCCATTTCAAAGGGACCTGTGGGCGCATTCTTTTTCCTCGTGGGGGGGTGTTGAGCTCCACCTGGCAGTGTTCAGGGGTCACTCCTGGGGTTTCTCAGGGTACCCCATATCTGGGTCAGCAACATGAAGGAAAAAACACCCTCCCCTCTGTCCTGTCGTTCTTGGGGGGTGGCGGGGCTGGATGAGGGGAGGGGCTGGGCATATTCTTTATTTGCTTGGAGCTCAAAAGCATTTGTCAGAGCCTTTGATTTTCACTGGTTCTTGTGCATTCAGTGGGTTCTGGGAGTTCAGGGAGGTGGGGGGCTTCTCTTTCCTTTTTATTTATTTATTTTGCATTTTGGGTCACACCCAGCGAGGCATTATGGTTACTCCTGGTTCTAAATTCAGCAAACATTCCTAGTGGTGCTAGGAACCATAAGGGATGCCCAATATTAAACCCAGGTTGGCCGCCTTCAAAAGAAATGCTCATTTGTCTCTGTTGTCACTCAGGCCCCAAGGTGTGGAGCTTTAAGCCAACTCAAGTTGCAGTCTGGAGGGGTGCATCACGGTGGTGGTTAAGTGGGTCTTGCAACCAAATATGCAATCTTAGCAGGAAGTAGCTGGGGCACTTCCAGAATGTGCCCTAAACCCTCTAATAATGCAATTTAGGATCACTATTGGCAACCACAACTTTATTCATTTAAATGAATTAATTATTTAGTCTGTAGGAATTATAACTGCAATACTCAGTTACTTCTCCTGCCTTTGCACTCAGGGATCACTCCTGGCTGGGCTCAGGGCACCGTATGTGATGCCAGGATTCAAACTTGGTTTGGCCGAGTGCAAGACAAGCACCTCACCTGCTATACTGTGTCGCATATCTCTTTACACAGAAATTTCTTTTTGTTTTTGGATTTTTAGGGTCACACTCAGCGATGCTCAAGGTTTACTTAGGCTTTGCATTCAAGAATCACTCCTGGCAGTACTGGGGGACCATATGGGATTTCGGGAATCGAACCCGGGTTGGCCGCATGGAAGCTAAACTCCCTACCTGCTGTACCATCGTTCTGGCCCCAGAAATGTCTTCATTACTTAATTTATTGTACTTTTTTTGGCCACAGCAGCACTCAGTGCTCAGGGGTTACTCTTGGTTCTGAAATCATGATCATTTTTAGCAGTGCTGGAGTGGGTGAGCCTATGTACTGTTGCATATTGACCCCGGCTTAGCTGCTTGAAAGAAAAGCACCCTATAAACTTATTAGCTTTGCTAAACCTATGTGATTATATTTTCTCAGAGAAAAGTATTTCTGCTTCACCTGCCCAGATTCCAAACATCTCCACTGTCCATCTCTCCAAGACCAGGGGTGTGCCCTGCTGTTGAAGTGAGTACTTGCAGAAAGGGGTTTTCCAGGGACCAGCTGCAATAGGTTGTAAATGTCTCACTCTAAGGGGCTGGTGCAGTAGTACAGCCAGGAGGGCGTTTGTCTTTCTTGCGGTCACCAGAGTTATCCCTGCCACATTACTAGGTGATATTGTCCCCTGAGCATCACTAGGTATGACTCCAACCCTTCCACTCCAGAATTTGTCTTGACACATGAGCATTCTTTGAGTATCTTTTTGGGGTTGGAGTGTTTCTCCTGTCTTTCCCTCTCCCCCCTCCCCGCTCCCCGCTCCATTTGCTACAAACTTGGAGATAGTCAGAAACTCTACCTCTCTTGTGTCTGTGAGTCTGAGATGAAGGGGGAGCCATGCCATGTCCCCCAAAGGTAAATCAGGTGCTCAGCCCTCTGAGCTCCTCTCCTTGGGTGTATCTCACTACTTGGGGAGCAGATGAGATTTGGGGCCACACCTGGTAGTACTTGAGGTCTGTGTCCTGCTCTGTGCTCAGGGACACTGGATACCAGGGAAGGCCATCTGGGCTTCCATGTGGCTGGCATCTGCTTCAGTCTGGTGTGCTCTCTCCTGTTTATACCTTCATTGAAAGGTATAAACTTACATGTGAAAGGTATAAACTTACATGCTTACATGTGAAATTTCTTGAGCCCCTTCAGCAGATGGCTGTTAGGGGAAAATGAAGGAGTTGGAGGCTCTGAGCAAAATTATGGACTTTAAAATCTCGTTTTTGCTAAATTTAAATTTTCTTTTTCTCTCTCTTTTTTGTTTTTGGGAGACAACGGTAATCCTCAGGTGTTATTTCTGGCTTGGCACTCAGAAATCACTCCTGGGAGTGCTTGGGGGACTGTATGTGATGCCGGGTACCGAACATATGCACTACCAACTGTACTATCACTCTGGCTCCAAGTATAATTTTTTATCCTCTTTTTCTTTTATAAAATCATGTACCCATAGGAGTAAAATCATAGTCTGAAAACCTGGCCTGTAAGCTCTAAGAATTTCTGGATGTGGTCCCAAAACAAAACAACAAGTCCAGAGGACTGACCTTTCAGAATATATTACTAGATTTCACACCTCTTCTGTTGGCAGTTAACCCCTCATTGCCTTTATTTGTGCAGGAGGAGGATTGGCTATGCGAGATTTTGCCAAACCCAGCAGTGCTCCGGGATCACTCCTTGGCAATTCAGGTTGTGAAGTTAAGTCTTTTGCATTCATGACAAGTGCCCTGCCACTCATTGTCAGCTCTTTCGGGCCGCTGCAAACCTTTGAAATTGCAGACTGTACTTCTGGCTCAGGTTTGCACCAGGAGGCCCCAGGTGCCAGCAACCCTGCCCTGACCTCTGTCTCCCAGCTGGGCCTCATCGCTGCCCCCTGCCTGTATCTTTCTCATAAGGTTCACACTATTTATATAGAATTTGAATTCCTGTGGTCAGAGATAGGCCAGAAATGCAGGACCTGTCCTTGCAAGCAGTCTGCCATGGTACAGTCTCCTGCACAACGCAGGATTCCCCAAGCACCTCGCAGGTAAGCTCAAAATTCTGCCACCTTTAGCAAAATCCAAACCTGCATTCTATAAAACTGGTTGGTGGAAGTTGACTTGTGAACAAATTAGATATAGATATAGATATAGATATAGATATGCACACATACACAAACACACACACATATATATGTGTATATATATATATACACACATATATATGTATATATATATGGTCATACCCTGTGGTTGCTGCCAAAAGGTACCAAACAATACTCAGTGTGGTGCCGGCGTATACAGGTCAGCCGTGTACAAGGCCAGTACCCTACCAGACTATAGATCTGGCATCTAAATTTATTGATTAATTTTTGGCTAGCTACACCCAACGGAGATTAGAGTTTACCCCGGCTCTGTTCTCATTGATAATGCTAGGATTGGGGACCCTCTGAGGTGATAGAGATTGAACCTTGGTCAGCTATGTGCCAGACAAGCAACTCATAGTCTGTGCTTTCTCTGTAGCCATCATAAAAATGCTTCTTTGCTAAGTCGAGAAAGTTGTGCTCTTTTTTCTGATTAACTATACAATTCACTTTTTTTTTTTGCTTTTTGGATCACCCCCATTGATGTACAGGGGTTATTCTTGGCTCATGCATTCAGGAATTACTCGTGGCGTTCTTGGGGGCAATTTGGGATGCTGGGAATCAAACCTGGGTTGGTCATGTCCAAGGTAAACACTCAACCCGCTGTCCTATCGCTCCAGCCCCCCGGCACAGTTCACTTTTTTGTGTTTTTGTTTTCGGATCATAGCCAGAAGTGCTCTGGGCTTACTCCTGACTCTCACTCAGGAGTCACTCCAGGGGGGCTTGTGGCACCCAATGAGAAATGGGGTTTGAACAGGATTTACACGTTAACAGATGTTCCTGGTCTCTCTTGGCGGCTCTCTCTCTCACTGTCCACATTTGGTGTTCTCGAGCCACTTCTCCACCCTGAACAGCTGTTGCTTTGGACCGATGAAAGTAGAATGAGGACCAGACTGGTTGCTGATTAGTTGCCCTTTATTCAGTCTCTTTTCTCTCCCAGCTCTATCCAACCCTCTGTCTAACTCGCTCCTCAATACTCTCTGTGACTCCTCTCCAATCTCCCCAGCCACTCTTACTCTCAGCTCTCAGCCTTCTCTCTAAGTTGCAACCATGTCCTCTAACTCTGTGTCTCTTCTTCTCTCACTGTATCATTGTCATCCTGTTGTTCATCGACTGACTCAAGCATGCCCCAGTAATGTCTCCTTCTTCCTATCCCTGAGATTTTAAGAAGTGCCACATTTGAGGCTCTTTCAGGGTCAGGAGAAAGAGAACCATGATTGTTTGCGGGGTCCCGCAAACCACTCTCCGACCCGCGGAGGTGGCCCTAGGATCCGTAGGTGCAGGGAAGGACCGACCGAGTGAACACAAGACACAAGAGACAGAGTATAATTTAGAAATAGAGAGAAAAAGGGACAGCACTTTATTGAGGGATACAGGCTGTTTATATAGGGTCCGGGCAGCTCAGTCAGGAGCAGAAGCAATATAACCATATATGGTAAGGTCAGCAACAAGAGTTTTACCTAACATTCAAGGTAGACATTTGTACATCAAAGTGTCTTGTGGCAGAAGGTGCATCCTGAGCTTTACATTTGTATATCAAAGGGTCTTAGGGAGTAGATGCATCCTGGAGGTTACTATAGATAAGGCCAGCTAAGCTAACTGTCAGCCTGATGTTGCTTGCTATAGATCAGGCATCCACTGAGATCAGGAAGTCCTGGGAGACTGTCACCAATGTCTGTCCCAAGCAGTTCCTAGCATGGGAACCACGGTCAGGGTCTATGAGAGGGCTCTTGACTTCCCACAATTGTACTTGTTTTTGGCATATTGAATACACAATGGGGAGTTTGCCAGATTCTGCAGTGTGGGCAGGATACTTCTGGTAGCCTGCCAGTTTTTCCAGAGTAAGACTAGATAATAAGATTTCGTGTGGCCATGCACTTCCCAGAGAACGGTTTTATTGTCTTTGGGTCTTGGCCATTGATGGGATTACACGGCACCGGGGACAGTTGGTGGGTGTAATGCCTACATACTGGAAGATGGGAGATCTGGGTGGAGGAGGCCCAGTCCCAATATGAGCAGCTTGGAGATCTAAGCCCCAGGTCCTGCACACCTGGGTTCCTCTGCTGGTTCCTTCATGCGTGAGGCTCGTCCGAATGTGTGGAGAGTGGTCTTAAGCATGGCTTTGGCTCGAACCAGAGGTCTTCAGCTGCTGGGGATCTGCTCGGGGTTGGGAGGGAAACTCAACACACCGTCCTCCAAAAGGCCCCAGTAAGACAGCCAGACACGGAGGCAGGAGACTGTGCTGTTCTCTTCCATGAGCAGGGTTTTATAGTCTCTGGGTCTTGGTCATTGATGGGATTACACAGCACCAGGGGCAGTTGGTGGGTGTAATGCCTAAATACTGGAAGATAGGGGATCTGGATGGAGGAGGACCATCTCTTTTCTCAGTCTCCTTCATTCCCCCGTCTCCCTGAAGCTGCTCTTTTTCTTCTCTCACCACGACCCCAATCTACACCTTCCCACGGAAGCACAATGAAAAATGGTTTTCCAGACTTCCCCATCACCTGCAGCCCACAAAGGAAAAGCAGCCCTTAAGGTGTGTTACTCCTCTCCTTAGACCAGCAACTTAATTGACATATTTAGTTTTATTTCCTAATGATTACTATTCTTTATGGACACAGAAATAGACACTTTTAGGCTTCTTGGTGACTCTCCTGGGGACTTCTCACCATAGATTCAGAGTCCAGTGCTCAAGCCGGATCAATCACTCCTTATCCCAGCAGCATCCAAGTCTAGTTATTATTTTTTGATTCATGACAAATTTGTCCATGACAAGGCTCTTATAGATAAGCATTATGGTACTTTTGGCAGGCCGATTTCGATGCCAGGGTAGCTAGCTCACCACTTGCCCTGGGTCCATCTAGTCCCTCATCACACCCTTCTTTATGAGATCGAGGAAGTAAGGGCAACTGAGGCTTCAGTCAAGAGAGCAGATGTCCAGGAGGTAATATTATCTGTAGACCATCAACTCTCAAGCTCAGGCTTGTCTTTGTAACTGTCTTCCTGTATCCATACAAAAAGCAATTGCTCTGAAATAGCTAACCATGCAAAAGACATTAAGGAGAAGAGAAAGACAGTACTTACAAGTCAAAGTCTGATCAGTTGACAAAGGTAATTGAAAGGTTATAGGCAATCAACAAACATAAGCTCTCACCTGCCAGGGAGCAAGGGCAGACCACTATTATCCTACAATACCTGGTGGTACTCAGTGGTTTCTCCTGGCTCTGCACTCCGGTATTATTTCTGATGGTGCTCCGGGAGACTCTACAGGATCCTGGGGATTGAACCTAGGTTTGCATTGTGCAAGCAACACCCTACTCAGATGTACAGTTGCTCTGGTCTCAGTTGGAGAGTTTAGATACACGTAACTGTGCACAGAATGTCGTTTGAAAGGATGGAAGGGGTGCCTTAATGAAATCTTTTATAAGTGGGAATATGGGTCAGGTCCCAAGCTCTCCGCATCCCAGCAGACCATTCCATTTACCTGTGATTTCTGACAAGGATGGTCACATTCCTGGATCCCACCCATGTCACTTTACTAATAGTAGAGGTAAAAAAAAGGAAACATTTACGATTGGATAAAGCAAAATTCTATCCATATATTAGTCAGATGGTCCTTAGGGGACCCTTTGGAATTCTGGACATTGTACCTAGATTGACTGCATGCAGCGCACTGTACTAACCTGATACTCTCAGTTTCAAATCATGTTTCTGAAACTGCCTCCTAGGGTTTTCTTTGTAGCTGAGAGACCACTTCTCGCGTGATGTCAAGGGGTGGATCATTGGCCAGACCTTGCTCTCTGATGTTCTTACCAGCCTTTGCTCCTGTTCAATGTCTCCAACTCTCTGGGTTTCTACTATGCCAGTTCCTCTCTGAATCCCCAGGGTTGGCTTCAGAGTCACTGCTTTCATCCCCATCTGGATTTATTACTTCCCCAAGAAACTCATT
The DNA here is from genome assembly GCF_029834395.1 of Sorex fumeus. Lineage (NCBI taxonomy): Eukaryota > Metazoa > Chordata > Mammalia > Eulipotyphla > Soricidae > Sorex > Sorex fumeus. Next base: position 18,847 of record NW_026606319.1, on the reverse strand, counting down.
GTCCCGTACCCTACCAGCTACCTACATGCCGAGCTTGATTTCTTTTGACATGAAAACTCTCATGGCATAGACTAATAATTGGAATCCTTCTCTGTTCCTTTACATGGAAGCAGCCAGCCCTCGTGGAATGTCTCTTACTGCACACTGTGATAAAGGCTCAAGTGAGCAATTTGGCCCTCATCCCCACAGGGATGTCAAGACAGGTGGGATGTGTTCTGAGGGTGATCAGAAGATCACTCTTCCCATGTCCTCAGCACCATCACTTTCCCATAGAAGCCCATATTGGACAGAATCCCCAGAAATGTAAGCACTGAGGACAAACTTTTGAGTCCAGCCAGACCCCGGTGGGACTATGTGAACATCCACACAGGAGAGAAACCGTTTAATTGTAAGGACTGTGGGAAGGCCTTCAATGGATCCTCATACCTTATACACAGGAGATTTCATACTGGAGAGTCCATATGTATGTAAGGAATGTGCTGTGGCCTTTCTCTGACTCATACATCTTAGTATACACAGAAAAAGTCACACTGGAAAGAAACCATATGCATATATGGAGTGGAAAGTCTTTGCTTATTCCACAAGACTTAGTACACAGAAAAACTCACACTGGAGAGGTAACTTATACTTGGGAGCAATGTAGGAAGGCCTTTGCTTCTTCCTGAAGTCTTAGTTTTCATAATTTCTGTTTTGTAGAAAATCCTTATATATGTGAGGTTAGTGGAAATGCCTTTCATTTCTTCTCAGGTCTTTCTGAGCATACGAATGTTCATACAGGTGAATGAAACACTATTCATGTCACTACTGTGGGAGGGTCTTCACTTACTATTCAAACTTTTTTGTCCATAAGAAAATGCACATTGCAGTGAATCTATATATATATATATATATATATATATATATATATATATATAAGGAGTGTGGCCAGGCCTTTGCTTATTTCACAATCCTTTTGTGATACTGAAATTTTCATACTGGAGACAAACTTATGTTTGTAAAGACTTTGGCAAAACCTTCACTTTCCCCTAACTCCTTATTAAACATAGGAAAATTCATACTCGAAGAAAACATAGGTAGTGGTGTGGGAAGATTTTTACTCAATCCTCAAGCTTTGCTGTGTGAGAAAAATGTATCCTGGATTGAGGCCTTATATATGAAAGGACTGCAGGAAGATTTTGATGCAATTGGCATAGCTTTCTGAACAGGAAAATTCACAGTGGAGAGACCTCATAAGTGTAAGGAATGTGGAAAGGTCTTCAGTTTGTCTTCAGCCCTTACTGCGCATGTGAAAAGTCATTTTGCAGTGAAAACTTATATCTGTTAGGAGTGTGGGAAGGACTTTCCTGGATCCTCAGGCCTTATGCATAGGAGAATTCACACTGGAGAGAATCTATATATAAATATACATATTTATATATATGTAAGAATATATATATTATGTAAGAACGTGGAAATCGTATTATTCGCACCTGTGACTTTAAAGAGAATCCTGGAGAAAATCCTGTAGGTAAGGAATATAGGAAGGCCTTCATGTTCCCTCAGGCTTTAGTAAATATAAAAGTTTATGCTGGATCAACCACTTCCATGATAACAATGGCCAGCGTCAGAACAGGGCCCTTAGGTAAAACAATTTTAGTTTCAACAAGTGGGTGGGGGATAGATACAAAAGTACAGTAAGGAAGGAAATAATCCTGTTATGTGTGAAAGCTTCCTGTGATACTAGTACCGTAAGTGAAAGGTACTTGCTGATTATCCCCTGCACCATGGTTATGACAATGTCCTGGCATGTGGACTTCCCAGTATGTTAACTGGTAAATAATGGTTCTTAGTGATAAAGCAAGGTGGAAGGAATTAAATAAGAAGTGAATAGGTACAAACATTGCGTTTTGCTGGGTACTGTCAAGACTCACCATGGTTTCATTCTTTGCTATGACTCTGACTTGGCTCAGAGGCCCTGGTTTGCAGAGGATCATGGCAGAGATTAACTAGGGTGCTGCGGTGAACCTTTTTGACGTTGGATAGACAGCCAAACCTCCATTCTTCAGGCCTTTCTGTGTTATGTTCTGGGGGCCACATCTCGCTGTGCTGTCTATAATTTGTGTCTAGGTCGGCCACATGCAAGGAAGCACTTCACTCGCTGTAGCATATCTGCACTCATTGTATTCAACTTTCCATTTGATTTGCACAAACATTGAGGGTAAATGTTTTGAGACTTACACTTTGGAAGCAGTAAAATACGGAGGGCCCGCAAAACCACTCTCTGGCCCGCGGAGGTGGCCCTAGGATCCGTAGGTGCAGGGAAGGACCGACCGAATGAACACAAGACACAAGAGACAGAGTACAGTTTAGAAATAGAAATAGAGAGAAAATGGGACAGGCTTTATTGAGGGATGCAGGCTGTTTATATAGGGTTCGGGCAGCTCAGTCAGGAGCAGAAGCAATATAACCATATATGGTAAGGTCAGCAACAAGAGCTTTACCTAACATTCAAGGTAGACACTTGTACATCAAAGGGTCTTATGGCAGTAGGTGCATCCTGAGCTTTACATTTGTATATCAAAGGGTCTTAGGGCAGTAGGTGTATCCTGAGCTTTACTTTTGTATATCAAAGGGTCTTAGGGCAGTAGATGCATCCTGGAGGTTACTATAGATAAGGCCAGATAAGATAACTGTCAGCCTGATGTTATTTTCTATAGATCAGGCATCCACTGAGGTCAGGAAGCCCTGGGAGACTGTCACCAATGTCTGTCCCAAGCACTTCCTAACATGGGAACCATGGCCAGGGTCTATGAGAGGACTCTTGGCTTCCCACAGTAAAATCCTAACAATCTACTATTCACCAAAATGGCAAACACCATGTAGATATGTGCAAAAGGCCAAGCCAGGATGCAAAGTGACCAGTGTGCTTTGCTGCCTGATAGCCCCATGCATGGCTCCATGCTAGGGGTTGGTCTGTACACGATGTTTTCTGGACTTAATTATGTATTTTCTTTTTTTAAAAATTTTATTAGTGAAACACCATTAGGTACAGTTGTAAACTTACAAAATTTTGTGCTTGGATTTCAATTATACAATGATCAAATACCCATCCCTCCACCAGTGCTCATTTTCCACCACCACAGGTCCCAGTATCCCCCCCACTCTAATCCCCCCATCCCGCTGCCTCTGTGGCAGGGCATTTCCTTTTGTTCTCTCTCTCGTTTTGGGTGTTGTGGTCTGCAAAAGAGGCATTGAGTGGCAATCATGTTTGGTCTATAGTCTACTTGCATGCTTCTCCCATCCTAGTAGGATCCTCCCAACTCCCTTTATTTGATGCTCCCTTCACTACTTCACTCCCTTTTACCCTAGCATGTGTGTTGGGGGAAACCTGACAGTTCTTCAGGGTTACACCTGGTGGTTCCTAGGCCACTGTTGGGGATGTCAGGGACTGAACTGACTGAGTTCAAGGCAAGTGCCCAACCCACTATACTACCCCTAAGGCCACTGTTGGTTTGAAATCTTGTTTCTGAAACTGCCTCCTGGGGTTTTCCTTGTAGGCATGAGTCCACTTCTCTCGTGTTGCTAAGGGGTAGAAGCCTTTCCTCCAGTTCCAGTGTCTCTCTGGTTCTCTGGGTTGTTTCTAGGTCAGTTCCTCTCTGCTCTCCAGGGCTGGCTTCAGAGTCACTGTGCAATACAGGATAGGGGGACTTCTTTCTCCAGAACCCCACTTTGTGACTGAGCACTCTAGCCACCACTTCTCCCTCCTTTATGTGAGCTCATTCCATTTGCAGTACACTTTTTTTTTTCTTTTTGGGTCACACCCAGCGGGGCTCAGGGGTTTCTCCTGGCTCTTCTGCACTCCTGGCCCTGCTTGGGGGACCATATATAATCCAGAGGATTGAACCTGGGTCAGCTGCGTAGAAGGCAAACGCCGTATCCACTGTGCTTTCGCTCCAGCCAGCCAACCTTACACATTTACCTGCATTTATCTAGTTGTTCTCTGCGCAGCTGGTGTGTGACCCTTTAAGGCTGTTTGCAGATGCGGAAATGACGTCACAGCAGGGCATTTAGGTGTTTGCATGCAAGACTCTGATTCAGGCCTCCATTTGTTACGTGGGTGAAGGGAGAAGAGGCTGTCCCGCGTGGAAGGGGTCCGTGAAGGCCGTTTTTGTGGCAGGACACTAGTGGCCTCTCGTGAGCACCCCACCCCACGCCTCCCAGTCTCAGCACTGTGAGGGGCGGGGCCAAGCCAGCTGTAAGGACACTTTTAAGCTCCTTTTTCAACTGATAGCCAGGTGTTTCCTGAGGCGTGCCAGGGTTTTGTGGGTGACATGGAGCTTTGGTGAGTGCAGTGGGGGCTGTGCAGGGGCGCAGGGGTCGCGGGTGTGAGTGCGTGGTTCTGGGGATCCCCTGCAGCCACAGTCCCCTTTAGCTCTGCCGTGGGACAGTGGCAGGTGGGTGCGGGGTGAGCCCAGGGGTTGCGGAGCGTTGGGGCTGGGCTGTCCTGACCTTCCCTGCACGGGACTGCATTGAGCCCTGTCCTGAAAGCTTTGGCCCTGACCTCACAGCTGTAGAACCTTCAGATTCTCTTAGAGGACCAAAGAGATAGCACAGCAGTTAGGGCATTTGCTTTGCATCTGGCCCACCAAGTTCGATCTCCAAGCTCCACCAGGATGGGTGCCTAAGCGCAGAGTCAGAAGTTTCTTGTTCATATCGCCGGTGGTGCCTCCAAAACTATAAAAGGACTGTTCATTTTTGAGTGGCGGGAGGAGGGGGAAGGGGCAGCTCCCTAATGGCTAATGACACTGTAGACCTCGGTCACTATTCATTAGTAGCCTTGATGTCCAGACCATCCTGTGGGCGTGGTTCTAGGGGTGGTTGTGGTTTGCAAATGAAAATTTACTTTGGCGCTATTTTGGTTGTATTTTGGGCGCTTCTGTGGAAGCTCAGGGCTTACTTCAGGAGTAGCATTCTGGAATTGTTTTTTTTAAGTTCTTTAGAGGTCATGTGAGATGCCGAATATCGATCTGGGTCAGCATGGGAAGTGCCCCTCCCAGCTTACTTTCTCTGACTTCACATTGTTGCTTTTTTCTAACGTAGATTTTCTGTATCCGAAAATCAGCTTGAAAATTGCACCCCGACTCTTCCTCTCTCCCCGATCAGGCAAAACTAGGTATTACACTGAGTACTGAGAGTTGTGTTCAAATAATATCTGGACATGCGCTGCGTGCCTTTGGTGGCTATGATTGGTCTCCCCACCCTGGCCGGTGAAGGGTGACAGAGGATCAAAGAAGGAAACAAGGGCCAGGCTGTTGGTGATCTGCTGGATATTAACCCAAAGTGTTTTAGGCTTCATCTGTGAATTGCCCCTTTTCCTCTTCCCAGAGAAGTTTATCATGTCCTTGCTGTCTCAGTTCCCCAGGTCAGTCTTGATTACTTATAAACCATAACTTTCTGGTAATTCTAAACTTTGTATTTGTACTGCTTTGTAGTTGAAGTGCTGTGTATTTGTATCTGCTTTCCTGTTTCCCCTATAGCTTTTTTTTGTTTGTTTTTACTCAACAGCACTGTTCTTTGGTTAAACACAGAAAGACCATCAATGCTTTTACTCCTAATATTTGGGAGTTCATGGACTCAAGTATATCTACTCCTGGGCATAATTCCTTGGTCATAATTACTTGACTCTGGCTTCAGTTGCTGTAGTTCCTAACACCCCAAAAGGGAGGTTCTGCCGTGGGATTTGGATGGGCCCGGGGCAAGTGGGAAAACTACCCCAGCTTCGAAATGGAACATTCTAGAAACACATATACATGGTCTTGATGCAAACTGTTACAACATTAGAGACAGGACCCCCATGGGGAAGGACAAGATGAACTGGCCTGAAGTCTTAGTTTGGGATTTACAGTAAAAGCCTTGCTTGCTCTCAGAGCTCAGAGAAGTGTTAACAGCCTTATTTGCTCTGAGGGCTGAAGAGATAGCACAGTGGGTAGGGTGTTTGCCTTGCACGCGGCCAAACTAGGTTCGATTCCCAGCATCTCATATGGTCCCCTGAGCAACGCCAGGAGTAACTCCTGAGTGCAGAGCCAGGAGTAACCCTTTGTATCTCTGTGTGTGACCCAAAAAGCAAAAAAAAAATTAAAAAAGCCTTATTTGCTGTCAGAGCCCAGAAAACTAAGTGTTGAGATCTTTGTCTCTTACTGTGTTTATCCAAACAACTACAAGTGTTGATAACTTACACAACTAGAGGAAAATATGAGACAGAGTGTCTCCTTGGGTGAATCTCCCCATAAGAATTTCCTCTGCCAAATGTATATCTATAAATGTATATCTCTGTTTAACGTTCATTGATTTAAAGAAGGCCTTTGATTCTGTTGAGATGGAAGCGGTCATTGAAGCCCTAGCCAATCAGGGCATTCAAGCCCAATACATCAAGATCCTCCGTGAGCTGTATTGCGGATTCACTACCAGGATCTCAACATTCTACAAAGAAGTGATCGTTGATGTCAAGAGAGGGGTTCTGCAGGGTGATACCATTTCACCGAAACTCTTCAGTGCCACCCTCGAGAACATCATGCGATGACTGGAATGGGAAGGAATGGGAGTGAAGATAGATGGTCGGCAATTACACCACCTCTGCTTTGCTGATGACATTGTTTTAATAACACCAAACATCAGCCAAGCAGCACAAATGCTGGCCGACTTTGACCGTGAGTGTGGAAAGGTAGGACTACAGCTGAATCTTACAAAGACAATGTTTATGAGAAACAGCCTCGTTCCTGATGCTGCATTCGCTCTCAACGGAATGACCGTCTCCGAATGCAACAGCTATGTGTACCTAGGTTGAGAAGTCAACATGACAAATGACCTGGCACCCGAGCTGCGCAGGAGGAAGAGAGCGGCTTGGAAGGCCTTCAAGAACGTCGAAGAAATAGCTAAGAGGATGAAGAACCTCCAGCTCCGGGCACATCTCTTTGATTCCACTGTTCTTCCTGCATTAACATATGCCTCAGAGACCTGGGCCCTACACAAACAGGATGAGAACGCTAGTCAGGTCTCCCAAAGAAGAATAGAAAGAGCTATGCTTGGAATATCACATTTTACTCAAATGAGAGAAAGAATCCGGAGTTCCGACATCCGTCGACGATCAAGAATCAGGGACGCTGTCTCATTTGCCAAGGTGTCAAATATCAGATGGGCTGGTCACGTAATGAGATTTAAAAATGACCGCTGGACTAGAGCTGTTACTGACTGGATTCCACGGCATGTCAAAAGACCACGTGGCCGCCCACCTACCAGATGGTCAGACTTCTTTGTGAAGATCATGAACGGTCGGTTTGAGGCTCTTCATGTTCTCAGAGCGAACAGATGCCATTGGGCTACACTAGCACGTGACAGGGACAAATGGAGACGTTACTGGCACCCGCTCGAGCAAATCGACAACTAACGGTAAGTTAAGTGATTAAGTGATTAAATGTATATCTGCGTAAATGATCAGTCATTCCTATGTCCTTACCTCATGCCCCCTCAGATGTTCTCTACATATGGTAGCTGTTCTGCAATAAACAGGCCATTTTCACATTCAGGCTGTGATTTTCTGTCTCCTTGTCTCTCTGTCTCTGTTAGGAAGGGTTCAGGAGGTGGGGAGGCAGCGCTGGGCCACCAACACCTTACCGCACCCCACGTTTTACTTTGTGGACTCACAGTGATGAGTTGCTCTTTATTTCGTTCTCCTGCGTACCTATACCAGTCTCCCACGGCTCCTCATTCCCTCTCCTCACCTATCTTCCACAGCCTTTATTCTCCAGTCCATTCCACAGAGTTAGGTGTAGCAAATACACAGAAATGTGGTTGTACAATTAGGATGTAAAGCCCTTCCCTCAGGGGAAACTTCTAGGCCAAAAATCTAACTCAAGGAGAGATCAGGAGATCAGCTCAAGGGCAGAATTTTCTCTAAGGACATATTTTTTCTTTGCTTAGTTAATATTCACTGAAACAGTCATCTTAAAATTACACTTACTCTTTCTGTTCATTTTGAATGGACACAGTAAGAGATCTATTAAGTTTTTAGGGTGTCTCTATTGGGGATATTTCCTATAGTTCCCAGACTACACTCCCCAGGACAGGTTAGTCCTTTCTAACCACAGCAGGATCCTTATCTAGTTGCTTATGTTTGGGTCATAATGGAATTTGTTATGGTGCTTACCTGTCCCTTTTCAATGCCAGGGTAGCTCACAGCTCTCCTGGGTCCATCCAGTCTCTTGCTTTTGGGATGCTAAGAACAAAGGGCAGCTGAGGCTTAAGTCTCATAAACATGTCAATGTCCAGGAGTATATAGTGTTCTGCAGTCAATTAACTCTGAAGTTACAAAAGCATAATATTGCCTTCCTTTGTCTATACAAAGCTGAGGGCTGGGGGCATGGCTCTGCTACAAGGAGTTTAGGCTTACTGAGTAACGCCCATCCCAATCCTCCCAGCACAGTCTTCCCAACCTGGGACTGCACTGGTCCTTGTCCAGGAGCAAAAAAGCATATTTGTCTAAAGTAAACTGCAGAGTATATAAAGGAAAGGGAAAGTCAACATTTCACTTCCAGATACAAAATCCAGAGATCTCTGAAGAATCTGACTTTACAATTCACAGGTTGTGGTTATGGGAAATGGGTGAATAACGTATAGGGGAAGCAGAGCACAGGGAAGTTAAAGATGAATACTGAGGAAATGGGAGTCATTGGGATGGGTGTTATTCAGTAAGCCTAAGCTCCTTGTAGCAGAGGAGAAATGATGAACCAATGTTAAACCTAAATTGTTTAGAACTAGAATCCAACCAGGGTAAAGGGTTTTGTTTTTTTAAGCATGAAAGTTTTGTTTTTCCAGGAGTAAGGACATTTGCTCAGGAATCACACTGGGTGTGCTAGGAGCACGTTTACTTAGGCCCAGAGCCATAGTACAGTGGGTAAAGACTTAACTATCTAAGCAGTCGACCCAGGTTCTATCCCCTGCATCCCATATTATCTGTACCAGAGTGATTCTTGCGTGTAGAGCTAGGAGTAAGCCCTGAATCTGCCGGTTGTGGCCCTGAAACAAAAATCACACAAAGTCACACTTATATATACACATATATATGCACAAACAATGGTGAATGAACAATAGGGATTCAGGAGAAACTGAGTTTCTGTAACAGGGACCGATCAAAAATAGGGGATTATTTTCTTTTTTGGATCAAAGCTGGAGCTACACAGGGATTACTTCTGGCTTCACACTCAGGAGTTACTCCTGGCAATGCTCAGGGGAACATATGGGATGCTGGGAATCGAACCCGGGTTGGCCACGTGCAAGGCAAACGCCTTACCCGCTGTGCTGTCTCTCCAGCCCCAAGAATAGGGGATTTTTAAGGACCAGAAATTTGACTCTTTTAATGTTTCATTCTCGAATTTATCTTTGTACATCATTTCCCCCACCCTTCGGTAGAACTTGCCTTTTTTCTTGTTATATTTTTCACCACAGCCTACAGTGCTCAGTGTTTACTCTTGTCTCTGAGCTCAGAGATCATTTGAGAAGAGTCAGGGTAACATTCTGTGTTTAGATATCATTGGTTCAATGTTAGGTGACAATGCAGGATCAGGGGACTTCTCCTTACCCCCAGGCCCCCAGTGTGTGACCGACCAGTCCAGCATTTGCCTCTCCACTCCTTTATTCGAGTCCATCCTCCTTGCAGCTCAGATTCACCTGGGTGGCAAAAAGGTTCTCAGTGGTTAGACTCTGGCTCTTTAAGGCACCTTATGGAAATGGAAGTGATGTCATAAGTGTGTCATGGTTCATTTTCCATCCCTGATACAGACACTGGGACTTTTGCTCAACTGGCAAAGGACAAGTAAATTTGCGCTTCATCCAGGAAGGGGGACTCTGAAGGCTTATTTTGTGGCAGGATTCGAGCAGCCTCCTATGAGCACCCCACACCTTCCCATTTCCACACTGTGAGCGGAGGGGCTGAGCCAGGTTGGGGGGCATTTTTGTGCTGGTTTTTCACTTGTTCCCTGACATCCGAGTGGATACTGAGATACAGTGGATGCTGTAGGGGAATGCAGAGCTTTGGAGGTGCGGTGGGGGCTGTATCAGGGTGCAGAGGTCGCAGTTGTGAATGCGTGATCCTGGGGGGCCTCTTTGGCCATGATCGTCTCCAGCTCCGGGATGGGGCAACAGTGGGTGAATGTGGGACTCAGCCAGGGGCTTGGCCATCCCAACCCTCCCAGCAGTCCCATGTTTGAACCATCGGCCCTAAGCTCGCTTCTGTAGAATCTCCAGATTTGAGGGGCAGATCTCCACCTAATGGCAGGAGACCTGTTGCAGGTCATCTTCATTGTCTGCCGTGAGAGCCCGGTTCACGTGGGGGAGGGGGGGAAGAGGACTTGCAGGTGTCTGAGGTTTGCCAATGAAATTGTATTTGGGGGCTATTTTTGGTTCTTTAGATTTTGGGGGGGGGGAGAGAGGGCACATCCGAGGAGATGCTCATGACTTACTTGAGTCTCTAAGCTCAGGTATTATCCCTGGTGCTGCTGGGGGCCATATGGGATGCAGAGGATTGATCGGTTCATCTAGTCAAGCACCCAATTCACATTATTGCCTTCTAACCACAATACTGGTGCTCTTTCTCCGGATCATGAATTTTAGTTCCCTCACATCAAGCTGCAAAGCACCTGTGACTCTTCATCTCTCCCTGAGCAGACAACACCTGGAGCCTCCTGCTGATCCTCAGAACAACAGTGACAGGAGAAGATGGTGACACGGCTTCTGATAAACTGTCCCCAGGTAGGAGTAGACGGAAAGAATGGCATGAGGTAGTACCAGGAGTGCCCAGGCTTCCTGGGCCATCTGTTTTGAGTTTCTTTTGGACGGATTCCAAGATGAGACTTCCGATCGGACCGTCCCATTCTGCTGTTTGAAGTTGCTTTTGTGTACATTTGTTTTGTTTTATTTGGCTTTGGGGCCAACCCAGTGGAGCATGAGGAATACTCAAAGCTCAGTGCTCAATGCTCACTCCTGACAGGTCTAGGTGACCAATGGGATGCTGGAGGTCCAAAGGTTTCATCTTGGGTTTTCTGTTTTATTAGGGGTGGCAGAGCAAGGATTCTCGCAATCATTCCTTGTGCTGCACTCTGGTATCGCCTCTGGCAGTGCTTGTGGGACCATATGGGATGTCGGGGATCGCCAGTCCTACATGCTGTCCCCGGAACAGCTGTCCTGTTACGCCAACCTGCTGCTTCGGCTTCTTTTGCATTGTTTTTGTCATCAGCTGTCCTCTTGACTCTGTGCTCTGGATTCACAAGTGATGGGCCTCAGAGCACCCTGGGGTGTGTTAGGCCCGTTTGCGCCCTGGCAACTACAGTGACTTGGGCTCCCAGACTTTCATTTCTCTTGTTTTGTCCTTCCTACTTTGGAGAGGCTACCTGCTCGGCCATATAGTCTTACGTTCACATAATCTTGTGTGTGGATTTCTGGGCATGCACCGATCCCAAGGAGAAAGAGCCAAGGATCTCTGAGGCCAGTAGAGATGTTTGGGTAAAGAAACTTCTACCTTCTTTGAGCGGGATTTGGGGCGGTCCTGAGCACTGAGTTCCTACAGGCACACATGCCATGCACTGCTCTGAGTAGTTGTCTATATGGACTGTCGAGTTCTCAATCCTAGTGGTCATGTGCTTTGGGGGTGCAGTGGTGAGCATGCAGTGTTTTTTGCTACACCCAGGGATAGTCTTTTGGATCGTACAAGTCTGTGTTCAGGTGATCTTCTCTACAGTGCTCACTGGAACAGTGGTGCTCGAATTGGCCCTGGGGTTACCAGGAAAGGCAGATACATCCAAGAACCTTCTGTATAACGTTCTCCCACTTTAGCAGATCCAGCTGCCTTATGTGATTTCTCGGGCCCGTCAGCCATGCGTGTGCATGGAGGCTGGTTCATTCGGAGGGCAGAGGCCCCAGCGACAACATAGGACCCTGGGTCCTGGCCTCAGAGTAGTGGGAATGAGGCTAAGATATACTATGACTCCCACCCTCTCCGTGTGCTGACTCAGGACGCAGTGACCTTCAATGACGTGGCTGTGAACTTCACCCTGGAGGAATGGTCATGCCTGGAGGCCTCTCAGTGGAAGCTGTACAGGGACGTGATGCTGGAGACCTACCAGCATCTGCAGGCTGTCGGTGAGAGCAGTGTGGAGCCAACCGTGTCTGACGAGACCCGCGTGGGGTCCCTGGGGTTGGGCAGCAGCTGTGTGTCCAACAGTAGCTCTGTGATGCGCTGGGATATTGGACAGGCGTGCAGTAGCACTTCCCTCCCTCATTTTTTTTTAGGGTTCACCTGTGTATACTCAGGGCTTACTCTCAGCTTTGTCCTGAGGAATTACTCTTGTGGGGTAGCCAGACCCTATGGGGTGATTCAGATCAACCCGTTTCGACTGTGTCCATGGGAAGATGCCCAGTTATTGCTCAGGTCCCTTGAAATAGATCCATCCATTGGTGAATCAATTTACTTTGTATACTACACGAACTTTTGTATGTTTAATTGGTTTTGCTGTTGCCTTTGTTTGGGGGTGCAGTCCACAGTTCTCCTGGCTCTGTGCTAAAGGATGACTCCTAAGAGTGCTCAGGGGCCATGGGGTACCATGGACTGAAACCTCTTCGTAACTTAAAATGTTGGTGCCTCACCCCCAGTACTTTTGCACCAGTCACTCAACGGTTTTTGCATTTTCTTTTTTCCTTAGGGATTAGGGATTATTCCTGCTTGTGTATTCAGGATCTACACCTGGCCTTGCTCCAAGACCATATGGGCTGCCTGGGATCAAACCCACATATGTGTGCAGTGCTTCTGTCCTATCTGCTGTACTATCTCTCTCCCACCACAGGGGATTTGATATCTCGTCTCTCAACTCATTAGACGCTGCCCTATTTCAGTGCTTGGATTTACTTCTAATGGTTCTTGTGAGACTTCAGCAGGACTTAGGGTTTGCTGGACTCTGCACTCAGGGATCACTCCTGGTTGGCATGAGGGACCCTAGGAGATATCTGGTATCGCAACTGGATTGTCCGTGAGAAACTCCTGCTGTGCTCTCTTTCTGGATACATTTTTTAGCTTAAAAAAATAAGGGTCTCTTGCCACCCTTGGCCATTTCCAGATTTATTATGCACTTAGTTTTACTGAAATCCGTGATGAGTTTATGAGGGGCTCGGGAAACTCCATGTGCTGCTGGGCCTAGAAAGACAGTACAGGGAGGAAAGTGATTTTCTTCCAAGCGGCGCACGTGGGTTAAATCCCCGACAACCTATGTCATTCCAGAGCACCAGCAGCAGTGATTTCTGAATACAGAGACAGGATTCACCCCTGAGCATTGCCAAGTGAGACCCCAAACAAGACAAAAACCAACAACATATTGTGCTGAACAACCCCCTGTCGGCCATACACAAGGCCAGGTCTAAAGTATTTGTGATATTTTCTTGGGTCTTAACTCACAAATAACTAGAAATATGTGGCATTTTGGAAATGGACATTCTGTTCATGTCTTTCAGATATTTTCCCAGTTATATCAGGAAAACATGGGAATTTACCTGTCACCTTTTCTCTGTCACTTATCCATGCTTCTGTCTCTGTTGGGGCAGTTCATTCTGGGATGAAGCCTGCGGCGATATCCTTGCTGGAAGGAGGAGCCCTGAGATCGGGGAGGAGAGACATTTGTGCGGGTGAGTGTCTGAGGATCCTTCCTGGCTCAGGCCCTTTGCAGTGTATGGGTGCCCTGAGCATGTATGAAACACACTGCTGAGACCGGGGTCTTGGTCTCCTGAATCCTTGGGTCTGTGCCGCACTCACACTCCTCTTCATTCCCCTGGAATGTGAGTCACAGAATGATCCTGTAATTTGCTTCCATGGCTTTCGAATAAGACCATAACAGAGCTAGTTTGGATCTGAATGATAGTACAGCAGGGAGTGTCTTGCAGTGCCTGAAGGTGATCTGTTCAATAATGTGTTCAATAACCTAGTTCTCCGAACATTACCAGGTCTGCTCAAAAACAAAAACAATACCTAGTGTAGAATTGCCAAGATCCTCACAGTTTTCCACTATCGAATCTTTTCTTTAGTGTGGGACTCTTTGGACTTTGAGAAACACAGAGATGTACTCTTAACTACATGGCATCATTTTGCTATATTTTTGGACAAGAGCTTGAATTGCATGTTTTGTTCACTTTCAGAACTGAAACCACGGTTTCAGGATTTGGCATTACAGCACTTTGATTTGGGAATGGGGTCCGCAAGTATGAGTGAGTTGGTAAGATTCGCTAATTCAGAATAAATATTATTATGCCAGCAGGAGTGGACCAAGTATGTGATTGTTAAGTTGGAAGGCTGGAAATAGCAGGGAGGAATTCCAAAGCCTGATACTTGGAGTAGAGGACCCTTAGCTTCACTAGGTGCTGAAATTAACCATGTATAAAAATACTGTGAGTTTTGATTTGCTTGATAGTGGTAGTTGTTTAGAAAGCTAATTTGTGCGCCTTAGAGATGATGCAGTGAGAAATATACTTTCTTTGCACAGGGATGGATGGTGCTTACCCAGCACACCTTATAGACAGCATAGATCACAGAACTGATCCTAGACACTGCATGGTGTGCCCCTCCACCCACCCATTCCCCCAATAAATAGAAACTACAAAACAGAATAAAAAAAAACTTCATTGATCCTGAAAGGCATCACTTGTGGTGAGAGCTTTGCAAAAGTCACGTGGTCTATCTCAGCTGCGTGATGATGCAGCGTAGTCTTCACCCCTGCATCAGAGGTTCCACTCTGAGCTTTAACCAAACCCACTGTGGATGTATTTCATTTTCTTTTGAAATGGATGCGTCCGTTTTCTATAGACGGAATTATTTCTAGTTGTATTCCTTCATTAATTTAAAGGGGGGAAAGTCAGAATTTACTGACTCTCTATCCATCAATTTTGTGCGTCCAACTTACAGCAACATGAAGTTATTCAATAGTAAGACAATTCATATGTCAGTAATTGCATTTGTGTGGTGCATATGTGTGAAACCACATCTGAAGGGCTCAGTTTTTTTTGACAGGAAGACTCAGTGAATAAGTCAATAGTTAGAATCCTCTGTTGTTCTACAGGAAAGCTGCCACCCCGAGTGGAATGTCTCTGATCCTGCACTGTATGATAATGTCTCATATGAGCAATCCTGCCCTCAGCCCCATGAGGACGCCGAGACAGGCTGGATGTCTTCTGAGGGTGATCAGAATGGCGAGAGCTACCTCGCTCTGAAGAAGCCCTCTCCTGGAAAAAGTTCATTGTAGTGTGTTATTCTCAGTTCACAGACACAAAATTCCCCAGTGGGGCACCTATTAGGGAGTGGAGCACTGTTTATAGTGAGTACGTCTCAGCAACATAGCCTCAACCACAGTCACCGTGAGCAGAACCCATCTACATGTAAGGAATGTGGGGGAGCCTCCCCATATTTTCAGCACTGTGTTGTTCCCTTAGAAAACCACAGTGGACAGAATCCCCAGAAAAGTCAGCCCCGAGAACAAAGTGTGAGTCAAGGGTTACTTCATCATGATCATATGAATATAAATTCAGGAGCGAAACCTTTTGCATTTGAAGAATGTGGGAAGGCCTTCGATCTATCATCACATCTTATTATGCATAGGAGAATTCATATAGGAGAGAAACCTCATGAATGTCAGACATGTGGGAAGGCCTTTATTCAGACCTCTAGTCTTAATAGACCTATGAAATCTCATAGTGAAGAGAAGCCTTATATATGTCAGGAGTGTGCTAATGCCTTTACTCGATCCTCAGGCCTCAGTATACATAGAAGTGTTCACACTGTAGAGAAACCGTATATATGTAAGGAATGTGGAAAGGCCTTTGCTAGAGCTTCAAGACTTACTGTACATAAAAGAATTCACACTGGAGAGAAACCGTATATATGTAAGGAATGTGGGAAGGCCTTTGCTGAATCCTCAAGCCTTCGTGTTCATAGGAGAATTCACACTGGAGAGAAACCATATATATGTAAGAAATGTGGAAAGGCCTTTGCTGTAGCCTCAGTACTTAGCGTACATAGAAGAATTCACACTGGAGAGAAACCATATATATGTAAGGAATGTGGAAAGGCCTTTACTCGAACCTCAGGCCTCAGTATACATAGGAGAATTCACACTGGAGAGAAACTGTAATATATGTAAGGAATGTGGGAAGTCCTTTGCTGAAGCCTCAAACCTTTGTGTACATAGGAGAAATCACACTGGAGAAAAACCATATATATGTAAGGAATGCGGAAAGGCCTTTAATTCATCCTCACAATTGACTGTACATAGGAGAATTCACAATGGAGAGAAACCGTATATATGTAAGGAATATGGGAAGTCCTTTGCTGAAGCCTGCTGATTTTCACCCGGGCTGTACCTATGCCAATATTCTTGTGCTTGGAATTGCTTGTGTGTTTATTTGTAGATAATGGGTCCTGGTGATGAAAATAAGGAGGAAGGTGACTGAATAAACAGGTACAGAAACACCCTCCTGCTCAGAGTTGTCATGGCTCACTACTCTATTATTGTTTGCTATGCTTCTGGCTTGGCCCAGCGGGGCTGGTTAGCGGGAATTATGGCAGAAATCAAGATGCAGCATTGAATACTTTGAAAATGGAAAAACAGGTAAACCTTCATTTTTCAGTCTTTCCTGTGTTAGGATTTGGAATGCTTGAGCACCCTGCAAATCCCGGTTTGGAAACATGAGCACCAGGTCACGCCAGCTTCTATGGTGCATTCACGCTTGTTTCTTACTTGTTCTGGATATCCAGGTTTTAGTGGATGTGGATCTTTTGAGGGGTGCATTGGGTGCTGCTCTGTGGCTCAGGAGTCATGGGTGAGGGTGCGTTATCCTGAGGGCCCCTGCAGCCACGATCGCATCCAGATCCAAGATGGCACTGGACGGTGGACACATGGACTTCAGGTCTTGGTGTGAGGATCCTGCAAAAAGTGGGGGTCTTGGTCATCTCATTCCTCCCTACTCGAGACTATGAAGGACCCTGTTTGGAGCCTTTGGACTGGACATAATACTTATTGAAACTCCAGATATGTTCATGGGCAGCACCCAAAGGAAAGGGACACTTTCGCCTTTGGTCATTTTCATTGGCTTCCGTGCTGGGTTTGGGACTTTGGGGCGTATTTGGACAAGTGAGAGGTATTTGCCTCTGAAAATTTTCTCTTTAGATTATAATTTTTTTTTTTGCTTTTTGGGTCACACTCAGCGTTTCACATGGGTTTCTCCTGAATTATGCACTCAGGAATTACTCCTGGTAAAGCTGAGGGGACCATATTGTTGCTGGGATTCGAACCCAGGTTGGTCACGTGCAAGTCAAACGTCCTACCCGCTCTGATATCACTTCAGCCCCTCTTTGGATTAATTTTAATAGCTGCTTTTATTCAGGGGAGTTGGAAGGGATTCTTTGATACTCAAGGTTTACTTCTGGTTGTGCATCTCAGGAATTATTCTGTAGTGCTGCTGGGTTCCTATGGGATGGGGAGGTTTGACCTGGATCAGTAAGGCAAGCATCCTAGTCACTTCACAGTGATTCCAACCCCACTATTGGTGTTTTTTTCCCATATATAGAATTTCTACTTCCCGAGAGTATGGTACCGCCAGCAGGTCAATCTGCCTATAAGGCGACTGCATCAGCAGCCTGATGGCACCATCAGACTTCCAGATACTCCAAAATTGCTGCTGTGCCTTTGGCCAGACTCCAAAAACTTTGGGCAAAGTCTTCCATGAAAGTAAATGGCCAAAAGTTAGGTATGTGCAAGACACACCAACAAACAATTTCCGGCTCAGCTATATAAATGGAGGCAAGGTCTCTCTGGTTCCTGATCAAACTCCTTAAAGGCTATGATCCCAGAGACTCAGAGACAAATCTCGGAACCCAGTGGCTTTTTGCAGAGATGTGTGCCCGGTTCCCGCAATGAGTTACCGGTGACAGACCACCACAAGGGGGAAAGGGTGTGTCTCTCCGCCTGATCCCACTTGGTGGCTCGGTGGCCACCATCTTCCAGAGGCCATTGGACAGACAGGTTTGGGCCTTCAGTTATAAGACATGCGGGGCCTCATGGGATTGGGGTGGACTCTGCACTTTCCTCCCCACCTCAGTGAGACCCCGAGTCACTGCCCATGTACGGACTCTCTGGCTCTTGATCTCTCTATTTAACGGCCATGATCCCAGAGTCTCCGAAACAAATCTCGGAAACCAGCGGCTTTCAGCAGAAATGTGTCTGGTCCCCTCAGAAGGTTACCAAAGCTGGGTATTTCAGGTGGGAATAGGTTTCGTGCCTGGCGGTTCAGTGGCCGCCATCTCTGAGGCTTCTGGATGGTTAGGTTTGGGACTGCAGTGAGGAGACATGCAGGGCCTAACAGGATGGTGGTGGAGCTGGCCCTTTTTCCCCCACCCCCAAATAAAAGCCCGGGTTGTTTGGCACCTACAATTGACCTCTGTGGCTCATGATCAAGATTCGTAATGGCCATGATCCCAGAGATTCAGAGACAAATCTCGAAAACCAGCACCTTTTAGCAGAAATGTGTCTGGACCCTGCAGTAGGTTACTGTCCCCAGTCCACACCAGGGGGAATTGGTGCTGTCCCCCCAACTGCTCCCCCTTGGCAGTTAGGTGGCCTCCATCCTCCAAAGGCCTTTGGAAAGTCAGGGTTGGGTCCACACTCACGAAGATACGTGGGGCCTCTCAGGATGGGGTGGAGCCGGTCAATTCCTCCCCACCCCAACAAGAGCCTAAGTAATTCCCACGAACCACCTCTCTGGCTTGTGATAAAGCTGTTTAATGGCC